>NC_069693.1:2681892-3007124 GCF_023699985.2 Odocoileus virginianus
TTACAAGCTGAGCCACAAGGTAAGCCCCAATGGTTGGACTAATTTTAAACAAGAATATAATAATATGTTTCTAAGTCGCTGCTTGTAAACTAGAGGTTTCAAATTTTCAGGGGTCTTCCAACTCTGAGAGTCTCATGAGACAAGACTTCACCCCAGATTTTTAAAAGGATGCATAAGAAAAATGCAAAACATCCATAAGCAAGCAGTTTCTGGGGGCCGCGACCCTCAACAGGCACACCCACCTAACGGGTCCATGGACCCGGGCCATGAGTCCTGGCGGCAACAGGCGGCGACAGCAGGGCGCGCCGCGGGGGCCGATGGGGACTGTAGTCCGGAGCCAGGAAAGCCGCCGACGGACGGCGAAACGAGACGTTCCGGTTCTTTCCAGGCCCGTGACCCGCCCGGCCGCGGCGCCCAGTCCGGCGCAGATCCCGGGGCTCCTGGTAAGCTCCGGAGCCCCTCACCTGCCAACTCCTCTGGTCCAGGTGCCCCGCAGCCGCGCCCCCAGCAGCCCCGGGTGCGCCTCCTCGTCTGTACCAGTGGACTCAGGAGCCGGAAGATGGCGCAGACGCACAAAGCACTGCCGATGCTGCGTCGCGGTTGGACAGGCGCCGCAGTGTCTTCTGGGAAACGTAGTCTCCGGTCCTTAAGGCTGGCCCCAAGGAGCAAGACTGCGTCTCGCGATGCTTCGAGTGGGCGGGGCTCCTGCGTAAATCGGTGCGTGGGAAACCGTCTGGGATACGAATGTGCCTTGTGGGTTTCGTGGGTCGCCGGGCGAGTGCCTTGGCGTCGGGCGCGCTCTTCTCGCGTGGCTGTCTCCCTGATGCAGGTGAGTGTGGGCGTGGCCGTACCCGGGTGAGCTGTGTTCGGTTCTGACCCGGTCGTTGAGTGTGTGACTGGGACCGTTAAACGCCGGGTATATGTTTGTGTGTGTAAAATCGGTATGCGGAAAAGAATCCCATTATTAAATCACCGTCGCCGTGGAACAGCCGTTTTACTGGAAGACTTGGAGGGAGGAAAAAGCCCGAGAGTTCGTTTGGTAACTAATTTTATTATTTTTTTGGTAACTAATTTTAAAACCTTGTTGTTGTCGCTCAGTCGTGTTCGACTCTTTGCGACCCCAAACACTCCAGGCTTCCCTGTCCTTCAGGATCTCCCGGACTTTGCTCAAATCCTGTCCATCGAGTCAATGATGCCATCCGACCATCTTGTCCAATGTCGTCGCCTATCCTGTCCTCAAGCTTTCCCAGCATCCGGGTCTATTCCAATGAATCGACTCTTCACATCAGGTGGCCAAAGTATTAGCCAGGAGGCTCAGTGGTAAAGAATGGGCCTGCTGGACAGGAGACGCAGATTTGATCCCTGTGTCGAGGAGATCCCCTGGAGAGGGAAATGGCAACCCGCTCAAGTATTCTTGCCTGGCGAATCCCATGGATGGAGAAACTTGGTGGGCTATACTCCGTGTGGTCGCAGAGAGTCCGACACGACTTAGGGACTAAACAATTTTAAAACATTATGTCACAAGAATGCTGAAATACTTGCAGATTATGAAGGAAAATACAGAATCAGCAAAAAGGTTTTGAAGGAGATGTCAAAGAGTTTTCTGTTATGAGATGATATTTCTCGGCTAAGACCTCTAGCTACAGGTAGTTCAACTTTGGTTTGTGAAAGCGTGAGAAGCCCTGAACTTTGCCGATCCCCTGGACAGTGTGTTCTGATATGGTGGGAAGTCCAATGTTCTGGATCTGCTCAGACCCTGTTAAACCTGGCCTGTGAATGAGGAAAACATTTCGGTCCAGGGTGATACAGTTGTCCCTGAGCCAGACCCAGTCCAGCGCCCTTGCCTCTTGAGTTGTCTTACAACACGTTCTCTTGCATCTGCCTTCTTGAAACGTTTTTTCTGAGATCTGTGCATATTCACGTTGTTGCACGTCTGAAGAATGCTTTTCTCTAAGTTAATTTCAAAATGTAATTTAAACTCAATAAAAATACTAGTACTGTTTCTCCATTGGAAATAGACAAGTTGATACTAAAGCTCAAAGTAAAAAGTAAACTTGCAAGAATGGCTAAGAATATTCTGAGAACGGAAAGCTATAATGTATGCTAAAATGACCAGATATTAAACATTCTAAAAAGGGTCTATAATTGTAACTACTGCGTGGTATCGGCTCATGAATTGTTAGGTGGGAGAGACTAGATGGTCCAGAAATATCAAGTGCAGAGGGAAGTCTACTGTATATAAATGTGGCAAATCATTGGAATAAAAATGGATTTTTTTTTTTGATTTTTTTTTTAATAAAAAAGCTTGTGGAATAACTGGATAGTCAGTTGGGAAAAAATAAAATTATATTAATAGCTCACATAATGCAAAAGAATAAACTCCAAATTGACTTGAGTTCTAATTTAAACCATACAAATAGCAGACATGTACAGAGGTGAATTCCATTATGACCTGAATGTGTGGAAAGACTTTCTGACTTAAAAATCCAGATGTAATAAAAGACCGCTGCACTTGAGAACATAAAACTAAAGCACTTATGTAAGGTAAAATACACCATAAGCAAAGACCAAACACAAATGACAAAATTTTTACAACTTTATGAATCTCAGATAAGGAGCTAACATTCCTAATAAGTAAAAACCGAAAGCCAAAAAATGCAGCCTCTGCATTCAATTTAGTAGATTGTTTTTCACAATAGCTTTGGTATCGTGATTTGGAAACTATTTTATGTGCATTATTATTGTTGCTCAGTTGCCAAGTCATGTCTGACTTTGTGACCCCATGGACTGCAGCATGCCCGGCTTCCCTGTCCTTCACTGTCTCCCGGAGCTTGCTCAGACTCACGCCCGTTGAGTCGGTGATGCCATCCAACCATCTCATCCTCTGTCGTCCCTTCTCCTCCTGCTCTCCATAGTTCCCAGCACTGGCGTTTTTAGAACTGAGCAACTGAATAAAGGCATTGATTTGTTGGTGGCCAGTGTTTTACTGTGGGAAAAGAGAGATATAAATAAAGGATAATAGAAGATAAAGAACCACCCCATGATGTGGAGTTGGTGTGAACTCATGATTAAAAATGTTTGTGCAGCTCACTGAGATGAGTGTTAACACCCATAGTGATGGCATGCTAAGATCAGGTACTCGTGATAAGATGTGGTGGAAATGGCACTTGACCTTTATGATCTTCCCCCCCCAAAACACAGAGCCTCATTTTAATGACAGCACGGCAGACAAATGGCAGTCATTGGACATTCGACAAAATATCTGCCCTGAACTCCACAAAAGTGGAGTGACGGTCATTGTAAACAAGGAGAGGCTGAGAAACCATCACAACTGAAAGGAGCCTATTGAAACACAGCTACTAAAAATAACGTATCCTGAGTGAGATCCTGGAAAAACCAAAGGACATTAGATAAAAAGTGGGAAAGATAAAGTGTGGACTTTAACAATAATGCATCAGTGTTGGTTCATAATTGTTAAAAAAAGTTAACCAAAACTGGGTGCAGAGTATGTGGGAACCTTGTGTACTATCTTTGCAGTTTTTTCTGTAAATTAAAAACTTCTAAAGTAAAAGTTCATTTGAATTAGTCTTTTTTTTTTTAAGTGTGTGTTTGTATAATTTTCTTCTCTATTTGGTGAAGGAGTGTGGAAGCAATGATGCCTCAGTAGCAAGAAGCAGACCTTGGTCTCTAAATACCATTCTCTAATGAAAAGGAGCCAGAGCTTACTGGGGTGATGTCTGATTCCAGGATGATGGCAGGGAAATACAAAGTGAGAATGTAGTATATACTTAGGCCCAAAAGTAGGGGGGTGCAAAAATATCCCAGAGGAGCCCCTGCCCACAGTGCAGTGGTGTAAGAGCACAAAACCTGCCATCCCACTTTATATGCAAATAGGAAACTAGACAATATGTAGGAAACATGTCTTTTCAGACATTGGACACCTGGTAGTGTGAGAGAGGGGAGAATAAATGACTCCCTCCTGCAGCAGCGGCTGTCTCTCTGGAGGCATATTGCAGACAATACAGGAAGGAGGGACGCAAGCAGAGCACACCGATTTCCTCAAGTGAGACAAACAGCAGAGCTGGGGAAACTCAAGTAACTGGAATTAGCTGAGTGGAGTGTGGAAGAGGAAGGAAGGGGTGGGAGGCAGGTACTCGGAGAAAGCGCTCCAGAAATATGCACAGGAGTCTCCCTGCGTTCCTAAGCTGTGCGTGGATCTATTTAAAGGGAAATTCTAGAACTGCACAACTGTAGGGACAGAAAGATCAGTGGTTGCTCTGGCCCACAGGTTCAGGGAAAGTTGGAAAAGAAATGGAAGGGGAGTTTGGGGGATGATGGAAATCTTGCATATCTTGATTGAGGTGGTGATCACATGGATGTAGATATTTGTCAAAGCTCTTTGAAGCGTATTCTCCAGGATTCAGTTTGAGGAGGGCTTTTGTGGGCATAACTGGGACAATCTGAGTGTCAGTATAATTAGAGTAACAGTATAAATCAACGTATTTCATATATTCATACTAAAATAAATGATGACTGAATGAGAAGAGAAAGAACTTACAGAATTCCGACAAGTAAATATAGAAGGAATGATAAAGGTATCTTTCAGCCATCGTGGACGTAATCGATTCCAGCAGAAATACTGATTCTAAAGCTGTTGCTGAAGATTGATAATGAACAGGATATCTTTGTAGTCTCAAATGTATCTCCTCACAGATAACTGGCTACAAAAGCAAAAATGGTCACTTTAGAGTGATCACTTGGAGAAGGAAATGGCAACCCACTCCAGTATTCTTGCCTGGAAAAATCCACGGACAGAGGAGTCTGGCGGGCTGAAGTCCATGGGATTACATGACTGAGCCTGTGTGCATGAGGGTGGAGGGAGATGGGTTGGTAGCAATAAGCTGGTAGAACTAAAAAAAAAAAAAAAAAAAATAGAGTGATCACCATTAATCAGATGCTTCGAATTTGCAACTGTCTTCTGGACTATAGGTTCTCAAGGTGGGAAATTCAGTCTTGCTGTGCTCAGTCATTTGTTGGTTTAATAAGTAGCCAGATCTTGTCTCTAAGATTTTGATGTTTTGTTCATAATGAACTTTTTACATTGATCTTTATTTTTAGAAACATTTCATCGATGTATCATGTGTTTTGGTTTCTGGTTTGGTTTTGTTTTTTGGTGCCCCCTTCTATGTCGTGTATGAAGGCGTGCTTCACTCCCTGAGCTCTACCTTTAAATGAGGAGGGGGCGGAGCAAAGGATGAATGAGAGCAGATGCACTGCTGGAGCTGATGAAATTCTACCCTGTGCTCAGGGTCCACTCCCTTCGGTTCTTCAGTGCTTAAGGTGTCCCCATGGACTGTAGCCCACCAGTCTCTCTCCATGGGATTCTCCAGGCAAGAATACTGGAGTGGATTAGCATTTCCTTCTCCGGGGAATATTCCTGATCGGGAATGGATGGGGATGGAACCTGAGTCTCCCACACTGCAGACAGGTTCTTTAGCGTCTGAGCCGCCCGGGAAGCTCTTCTTCTTTGGAGGTATTTCAGCATATTCCAGGGTTGTATAGCTGTCAGCACAATCTACACTTGAAACATTTTCGTCACCACAGGAAGAAAGCCTGATGTTGGTGCTCATTCTTCATGTCCGCCCCTCAACCCAAACAGCCACTGATCTACTTTCTCTGAAGTTTTTCCCTATTCTGGATATTTCATGTCAAATGGGCTCATACAATACGTAGTCTTTTGTGACTGGCTTTTCACATAGTGTAATGTTTCCAAGGCCCATCCTTGGAGCTTGGTATCAGCACGTCATTCCTTTTATTAGTTGATGACTGAATGACTGGGCATTTGGGTGGTTTCCACTCTGGCCATCGTGAATAATGCTGTTATGGACCATTTGTGTACTAGTTTTTGCATGGATGTGTGTTTTCATTTTTCTTAGGTATATATACATCCATGACTGCAATTGCTGGGTCATGTAGTAACTCTAGCTGTTTAAGGAATGTCTGGAATGTTTCTCCAAGGCAGCAACTTCATTTTAAATTCCCACTGGCAACGCACATCCTCACCAACACTTTGTTGTCTGACTTTTTGATTCTAGCCATTTTTGTGGGTGTGAAATGGCAAGTCGTTATGGTTTTGATTTACATTTCCCTAAGGACTGATGATTTGAGCATCTTTTCAAGTGCTTTTGGACTTGCCGTTCATATTCTTTGGAGAGGTGTCCGTATCCTTTGCCTGTTTTAGAATTGTGTTCGGGTGCAAAAGCAGTTTATTGGAGGAAGAGGAGCATCTTCAGCAAATGACACCGGCACCATTGGACATGTACCGTAACAAAAGAACTTCAGCCTCACACCTGTTATAAAATTTAACTCAAAATAGAGTACAGACTTAAATTTGCTCCAGTATCAATCCATGAAAAAAATAAATATATCTTCATTCTGACAATGAGAGCAAAGTGGGTCCTTTTGTCTCGGATTCTGTACTCTTAATACTCAAGATCATGTACTTAGATTACTCCATTAAATTTAATATGCTAGGCAGACATCTGTTTGCTGATTATTGATTTGAAAATGATAAATTTGTCTTTTATGCAGGTCACAGTAAATTTTGATGCAAGCTTTGTAGAGGGTTCTGCCAACAGAAGCTTAAAAGGTAATGGTTGAAAACAAAAAATGTTATCACCTATCTTCTTCAGGGTAAAGATGCTCATACATCTTTATGGGCATTCAAGGTTCTTCATACATCTGTGAAATGTGGAAAAGGCTGCAAAAACCTGCACATTTACTAATACGTCTTAACTTACATGTTTGCACTGTTTCAGAAAGTCAGAGGTTAGGTACAGTTGGAATTTCAACATTAAAACAAAACCAACTAGTTTTTGTGGATTGTGTTCCTTTTACTTTTTTACATACAGGAACAGTTTTCCAATAGTGCAATCTTAATGTAGTTGTAACAGATCAATTCCGCCTTTAACAAAAACGAAACCCCAGAAATACAGGTTGCTTCAGTATCACACAAGTAGTTTTATAAGTTGTATAATATCAAACGTATTTATTTCTCTACTTTTAACCATGTTGTTTATATTCAACATGTTATTACTATATGCAGTGTTTCAATATCTTTGTAAATATAACATTTGCATTTTTTACATTTCCTCCATATAAACATTTCCAGCTTTTTGTCATTGGTTCCTTTGATGGGAAGTTAATCTGAAGCTCCACATCCTATAATGCAATTTCAGAAAAGGTGAGGCATGAATGTGAGGACTAGAGGTAGGAGTTTATTAAAAATTTTCAGACACATATTGAATAGGAACAAGAGGGTGTAAAATGAAGTGCCGAAAGAATAGCCTTGTGCTCTGCTTTTCTTTATAACGTGTATCAATTCCCAGTATTTATCAGTATCTTTTTTTTTTTTCCTATTAAATTTCTCCCACACTGGAACCTCAGCTCCGCGGATGGGGATTTTGGCACGTTCCTAGTTGCGTCCCCAGCGCCTACAACAGTGCTTGGCGAACTGTGCTTTCCTTGGTCGCTCAGTCCTGTCAGACTCTAGCCCGCTAGGCTCCTCTGTCCATGGGATTCTCCAGGGAACAACACTGGAGTGGGTTGCCACGCCCTCCTCCAGGGGACCTTCCGGACCCAGGGATGGAACCCAGGTCTCCTGCGCTGGCAGGCGGATTCTTTACCACTGGGCAGTGTGGGAAGCCCTGCTTGGCACACGGTAGGTCCTCAGTAAGTGGCAACTGAAAGGATCGGGACGATAGAGGGGATGCAGGAGAAGTCCCGAGCCCTGGCGCTCTCCGTAGCCCGCACACCCAGCCCCACCGTCTGCGTTCCCCCAGCGCCGGCCGGGAGCGGCGGCCGCGGCCACGGCGCGTGCGCCCCACAGCCCCGCCGCCACGCGCGGCCAGCGGTTCTGGACACCTCGACGACGCGAGCGAGGTGCGCCTGCGCGGTTCACGCCGCCCATTCAGGTCTAGGCGGACTCGGCAGCCAGGCGATGGGTCCGCCGGCCTGAGGGCTGGGCCGGGCCGGCTCTGGGTCGGAAGGCCGGGGATACGGGAGCACGCTAGAGACGACGCGAGGGGACGAGGCCGGAAGCCGCCGGCGGCCGCGGCCGGCAGTCCCGGCATGCTCCGCGCCGCCCTGGGCCCGGCGCCGGACTCCAGCTCCCAACGGCCCCCGCGGCCGGCGCCGGCTGCCCGCCCGGGCGCCGCGGCCCCTTTGTGAGGCCGCCGCTCGCGGCGAGATCGAGTCCCCGCCCCGGCCGCGGGCCGCTCGGCCGCCGAGCGAGGAGAGGTGAGGCGTCCCGTGCGGCGCGTGGGCGGGCAGGCTTGCCGGCGGGCGGGCGGGTGAAAGCGTCCGGGACGGTGGAAGCCGGGGTCAGGGTGTGCGTGACTGTGTGAGCAGAGCGAGCGTGTCACTGCGTGTGAGCCGAGTCTGGCCGTGACAACGCGTGACAGCGCCACTGTGTGCGTGACCTTGCGCGTGGGAGCGCGCGCGGCCGTGTGTGAGGAGAGTTTGAGGACGCGGGTGACAGCGTCGTGACCGTGCGCCCGCGGCTGTGCCCGTGCGTCCCCGCAGGCTGCGCCCGGGGAGCCGCCAGCCCGAGGGGCGGTGGGGCGGGTAGTGTGTGTGTGTGCGTGTGCGCGCCGCGGGGGTGGAGGCCGTGCGCCCCAGGCCCGGGGGCTCTGTGTGGTGGGGAAGACGCGAGATGGAGGAGAGACGGAGAGGGAAGGGACGGAGGGAAGAGAGCTGGGGAGGAGACGGCCTCGGCCCGGCGGGCAGAGCCCTGGGCGCCGGCCTTGACCGCCTCCGGCACCGAAGGTCCTTCCACCGCCGCTGTACCGGCCAAGGCAGGGAGTTCCGTGGACAGTAACTCGTAACTTGGGGAGTTGCGGTGACAGTTTCTGCATGTCCCTGCACCTGCACACCCTCCCCACCCACGTCGAGGAAATTTGTTAGAAAAGTTGAGCGAATGGTTTTCCGGTGTGTTTTATAATAAGCCAGGGCTAGAAGCAGGGAGTCCTCTTTGGTCCAGGGTCCTCCAGACCACACGACCCCTGTGCGGGCTACCCTGTGTAAAGATGCTTTCTCTGAGGCATTCACTTTGTAGCTTTTTAATCTCATCTCTGTAGAAACGGTGGGGACACATTTCTTTTCAATGTCATCCTCTAGGGAAGAGACTAAGGAGGCAGATCTGGATCCCAGTTGGGCTCAACTGCTTAAATTACCATGAAGCGTTGGATAATTTCACTGATGTGAATTTCACGTGTGAAGGGGGACACACCCCTTACCTAGCAGTGCCACCCTGAAGGGTACTGTTATTCTTATAAACGAGGAGCTCTTTTATGCACAGAGAGTTTATGTCGCATATTGAGATCTAAAGCACGTGGGAGATTTAAATGGAGTATGAGCGTGCTAAATCGCTTCAGTTGTGTCCTACTCTTTGCGACCCCATGGACTGTAGCCCACCAGGCTCCTCTGTCCGTGGGATTCTCCAGGCAAGAATGTGTGCCATTTCCTTCTCCAGGGATCTTCCTGACCCAGGGATCAAAGTGTCTCCTGTGTCTCCTGCATTGTTACGCGGGTTCTTTACCACTCGAACCACCTGGGAAGCCCTTAAGTGAAGTACGACCTCTAAAGATACTGAATCACTATGTTGAACACTTGAAACTAATATAACACTATAAATCAACTGTACTTAAAGCAGGTAGGTGAAAGAATTTAGATAGCAAACACCAATTGAGTGTCAGCTCTTAAGTTCTGTGGTGGGGAGAAGGGCAGCGAGAAGGAAAGGAGACCTTTCTTGGCTGACGGTGCTGAGAGCTGAGGGCAGTCCTGGCATTTTATGTTTTCTTCCTCCCTCTCCAGCTGTGTTTTCTCTGAACGCTGCTCAGAGAGGAGCCGGAAGGAGGAGGGCAGAAGAGCTGTTGTAATTTCTTAAAGCCATGTCCGAGGTAAGGAAATATTTCTTTTCTCTGAAATGCCTTGTTTTTTCAGATTTTACATGGACATTTTGCTTTTCTTCTGAAACTCCCCACTCTGCTGAAGTTCCATTCATTCAGTGATCTGGTCCTCATGTTCTCCAATCTAGTGAAAGGAGATTTCCCCACCACCACCACCCTCAAAGCGCAGTGAGCTTCCTTTTTTTTTCCTTCAGCCAGAATTTTCATCTTCTATTCAAGAAACGGTTTAGCACTTTCTGTGGGTGAGGTGTTCAGTTGGGAGGTCTTAAGAGGCCAAAATACACTCCTTGGTGGAAGATGAAAATCTTCGCCGGAGGGACTTGATTCACTGAGGTCAAAGTGGCTGTTCAGATGTGAGCAGCAGTCTCAAGCTTTTCCACAGACCTGAGCTTGAGAGCCGACAGGGATTGCGGGGGAAGGCTTAGCTGTGGCACAGGGCAGGGTCTCTTGCTCAGGGTGGTTTTGAGGAGTGGGATTTGCTGGTCTTGAGTATTAAAGGGTGGGTCAGCTAGGGCAGGAGTTTTCTTCAGGCACTGGGTGAGCATTAATGAGTAGGACTCCATGGGAGTAATGAGATACCCTGAGTTAGCATCAGGCCACAGACCGAATATTCTGCATCATTCACTGAAGATTAGTAGAGTTAATATGGAAAACTGCAGGACATTTTTTGAAAAAGACTGATAAGAGGGAATATTGAATATACATTAAAAAGTGGCTGCTTACCTCTGTAATAACAAAACCAGTAAATAATATAGAATGGGAGCCAGAGAAAGAAAAAGATCAGCATATAACATCCAGAGACAAATACAAGTAAGAACGGAAAATACTTATTCACTCAACTGAACATATAGTTTATTAAAGACTTCAGTTCAGTTCAGTTCAGTCACTCAGTCGTGTCCGACTCATTGCGACCCCATGAACTGCAGCACGCCAGGCCCCCCTGGCCATCACCAACTCCCGGAGTTTACTCAAACTCATGCCCATCAAGTTGGTGATGCCATCCAGCCATCTCATCCTCTCTCGTCCCCTTCTCCTCCTGCCCCCAATCCCTTCCAGCATCAGGGTCTTCTCCAATGAGTCAACTCTTCGCATGAGATGGCCAAAGTGTTGGAGTTTCAGCTTCAGCATCAGTCCTTCCAATGAACACCCAGGACCAATCTCCTTTAGGATGGAATGGTTGGATCTTCTTGCAGTCCAAGGGACACTCAAGAGTCTTCTCCAACACCACAGTTCAAAAGCATCAATTTTTCGGCGCTCAGCTTTCTTCACAGTCCAACTCTCACATCCCTACATGACCACTGGAAAAACCATAGCCTTGACCAGACGGACCTTTGTTGGCAAAGTAATGTTTCTGCTTTTTAATATGCTGTCTAGTTTGGTCATAACTTTCCTTCCAAGGAGTAAGCGTCTTTTAACTTCATGGCTGCAGTCACCATCTGCAGTGATTTTGGAGCCCAGAAAAATAGTCAGCCACTGTTTCCACTGTCTCCCCATCTATTTCCCATGAGGTGATGGGACCAGATGCCATGACCTTAGTTTTCTGAATGTTAAGCTTTAAGCCAGCTTTTTCACTCTCCTCTTTCACTTTCATCAAGAGGCTTTTTAGTTTCTCTTCACTCTCTGCCATAAGGGTGGTGTCATCTGCATACCTGAGGTTATTGATATTTCTCCCGGCAATCTTGATTCCAGCTTGTGCTTCTTCCAGCCCAGCATTTCTCATGATGTACTCTGCATATAAGTTAAATAAGCAGGGTGACAGTATACAGCCTTGACGTACTCCTTTTCCTATTTGGAACCAGTCTGTTGTTCCATGTCTAGTTCTTACTGTTGCTTCCTGACCTGCATGCAGGTTTCTCAAGAGGCAGGTCAGGTGGTCTGGTATTCCCATCTCTTTCAGAATTTTCAACAGTTTATTGTGATCCACACAGTCGAAGGCTTTGGCGTAGTCAATAAAGCAGAAATAGATGTTTTTCTGGAACTCTCTTGCTTTTTTGATGATCCAGCAGATATTGGCAATTTGACCTCTGGTTCCTCAGCCTTTTCTAAAACCAGCTTGAACATCTTACTGTATATTAAATACTGGCAATACTACAGTTAAAAAAATAGATACTGTCTTCATGGAATTTACTGTCTACTAGTTTATTATATGATAGTGTAATGATATTTTAAATCAGAGGAGAAGGGCTGGATGTTCGCTTGAAATTTTTTTCTTCCTCATACTTTGAGGCTAAAAACATTGTGTAGGTTAAATATAAAAAGTAAAACCACAAACTGCTACCTCTTTTTCTTGTTTTCTATCACGCAGAGCAGCCCTGTGACTGGTGGCGGAGATGCTGTTTGCACTGCCCAGTACCGAGCGGCTAGCTACGCGTGGCTGTGGAGCCATGTGTATGGACTAGCGTGACTGAAGGGCTGAAGTTTTAAATGTTGATTGATTTAAATAACCACATGTGGCCAGTAGCTAAGTCTATTTAGACACCAGAATTCTAGGTTCATAAAATGATACAGCCAGGAAGAAAATTATGAGTGACCTGGTTGTCTGAGACACTGTTTTCCAAATGAGGAAAAAGAGGCCAAGGAAGGAGTGATGTGCAGATGCCACTGTTAGTGGCTGTCAGAGGCAGCAGGCTGTACTGCTGAGGGTGAGTAAGGGTGGCAGGACAGTGACAGGCTCCTGGGAGCAGAGTGCTCAGGGTCACAGAGCGCATCACTTCTCCATGGAATGAAGTCCCGCATCCTTCCCTCACCACTCAGGTCCCACACGACCCAGCTCCTGGCGCTCAGACCTCCTTTCCTCCCATCTTCACTGCTCTCTGCTCCAGTCACACTGGTCGGCTCTCTGTACCTCAAACGTTCCAAGTTCCTCTCTATTTCTGAACGTTTGCATTTGCTCCTTCCTCGTCTGTAACTCTCCTCCCCTAGTGGATGGCCTGTCTAGCTCTCCCACTTTATGTAGGTTGTTGTTCAAACCTCAGCTCATTTTTATTTTTTTCCATTTATTTTTATTAGTTGGAGGCTAATTACTTTACAGTATTGTAGTGGTTTTTGCCATACACTGATTTTACACTGGATTTACATGTGTTCCCCATCCTGATCCCCCCTCCCGCCTCCCCAAACCTCAGCTCATTTTTAAGGTTTTATCTTTATCTTACACAAAAGTGGAAGTTAGTCACTCAGTAGTGTCTGGCTCTTTGTGACCCCATGGACTGCAGCCCTGGAGAAGGAAATGGCAACCCGCTCCAGTGCTCTTGCCTGGAGAATCCCGTGGACAGAGGAGTCTGGTGGGCTGCTGTCCATGGGGTCGCACAGAGTCGGACACGACTGAAGCGACTTAGCAGCAGCAGCAGGACTGTAGCCCACCAGGCTCCTCTGTCCATGGGGTTCTCCAGGCAAGAACACTGGAGCGGGTTGCCATTTCCTTCTCCAGGGGTCTTTCTGACACAGGGATTGAACCAGAGTCTCCTGCACTCCAGGCAGATTCTTTCTTTTTTTTTTCAATTAGCAATAATCGCGCCTCGGATAAACCTCATTGGCTATGATGCTATGATGCTGCCGCTGCGCACAGCTCGGGCAGATTCTCCACCATCGGAGCCACCAGGGAAGGCCATTCTTACTCACATGAACACCCCTGTAACTCTAAGCTATCTTACCTTGTTTCTGTCACAGTACTTAACACTACCTGACGTTGTGTGACCTTATACTGAATGTCTTTCGCCTCTGTCAGAATTTTAACTCCACAAGGGGAGGGACTATATTCTGTCCATCTTTGTATTCCCGGTATAGGCAGCAGGGAGTTACAACAATGTAGGTAGCAAGCATCCACTAGATATTTGCCAAATCAATATATAGATCAACAAAACAGTGAATATTTGAGAGCAGGGCTGCAGGGGCCAGCAGGCAGCCCCTCTTCAGCTGTCCGCGAGCTGGCGACGGAGGGCGGCACAGGGCATGCTATGTGGGACACACAGCCCGTCGACCCAAAGGCCCGAGTGCGCCACAGTCTCTTGCGAGGGGGCCCAGGAAACCGCAGTTTTACTGAGTCTGCTGATGATATCAATGCAGGTTTTGAGAACCTCTGCCCCTAAAGATTATATATTTAAAGTATGCCTCTTGTTATTGTGCTCAGTCACTGTGTTGTATCCAACTCTCTGACCCCACGGACTGTATGTAGCCCACCAGGCTCCTCTGTCCATGAGACTTCCCAGGCAGGGATACTGGAGTGGGTTGCCTTTTCCTTCTCCAGGGGAACTTCCCAGACCAGGGATCAAACCCAGGTCTCCTGTATTGGCCACCTGCAAAGCCTCTTATAAAACAGTATATGTTTTATATTTTCTCTATTCTCACAGCAGGCTATTATTCTTTTAGTGGCCACTTTGGGATAATATGTATCCATCACTTCTTACTGTAACAATCATCTTTCTTCCCTCTGTAATCTTCCGTCTATAGTTAGTACTTTTGTTACTTTCTCAACAAGGTAACTCCCCTATATTATTATTTGTAGATGTTATATTTAGTTATTGTTTCGGGGCTCTGAATTTTTTCCTGTGCTTCAATGCTTCCATTTTCCTTTTCCTTTTCATTTCGTTCCATTTTCCTTCTACCTGAAAAACTTTTATTAGTATTGCTTTGACTGCAGGTCAAAACTTCAGTCCCAACCTGATTTTTTTTTTTTTTTAATTATGTCCTTTTCTGACTAGGCCAGAATAGTGTAAATTAAACTTTTTTCTGATGTTAAGTAAGTTGGGAAATCCTAATCTTAATGGAGAGAAGAACTTTTAGGAGTATATTTTAAGACAATAACTAGAGACCTTTGTAACATCATAGTGAAAAATTAAGACTGACATAATTGAAAATAAGCAAGGGGTTAGTAAATCAGATATGGCTGGTTTACATTATGTATTGATAATAATATGCATCTAACAAGAGTGATGTTATCAGTAAATGAATATGTAATCATAGACATGTCTGTGTAAGGAAATGTGAACAAATACATACTAACTGTGCATTTTGACTGCTTTAGGAGGTAGGTAGATGTTGGGGGTTAGGACTTTCGAGTTTTTAACTTAGAAAGGGAAAAAAAAATCACTGTGAGTAGAAATACCAGGCACTATTTTCTTTCTTTTAAAAACTTTTCTTTCTTCTATTCTAAATAATCTTGCGGTAGGAGTAGCCTAAGCTGCAGGTTTTCCCCTCTCAAGCCTTTGACTGTATCCTGCCAGTCCCTTCTGTCCTGCAGTGTTTCTGCAGAGGCTCACCTGACAGCCGCCTGGGGGGCCTTGTAATTAACGCCCTGTTCTTCTCTTGCTGCTGTGAGGATCCTGTCTTTCACTTTTCTGTTTGTGGGAGAAGGTAGGCTTCATGTCTTGCTGCTCTGCCATCGTGATGGCTCTCTCCAGACATTTCCTAAGCTTCTTTAATAAGGTGACAAAATGGCATAAGATTCCTGTCTTACAGAATCAAAATAAATATAAAAACATTTGAAAGGTATTCAGATCTCATTGGCTAAGAGGAAAATGTCAATCAGACCATCAAAATCCAGAATCCCTTTGTTTGTGCATGCAAGTAAAAAAAACATCTTGTAAGAACTTTACCTGGCAACACCTGCCTGGCCTCTACTACATAAAACATGATGTGTGTGGAACACTTTTTTTGCACAGTTTTAAAGAGCGTATTGAAGTGGTTGAGTTTTAATAGAATTTATGATTGATGGTGTCCAGCCCTCTCTCACACAAGTTTCATCTTTTAAACCCAACTGGTGTTCCCTTCCATGAAGCCTTCACTCACTTCCCAGATTTCCCTTTATTGTTTTTGAGATGGAAGCACGTAAGATAGAAGCTGATGAATGTAACTGGTGTTTCGTGGTGTCCTTTCACTTCACTTGTGGTTTCCTTAATGTTTTTGTCCATTACTCAGAGTTATTCATATACTGACTCTTTTTTTTTTTTCTCATTAAAAATGTTTCTGTGTAGCATCACTGATAGGCTTAAATGCATCTTCAGTAAGGGTATTACTCTGTCAGGAGGCACGTTAATAGGAGTGATGTTCATATTTGATAACCCCTCCGGCCAAGACACATCCAGAACTTGCCCCGATGGGATCCTGGACGCTGATGCGGGGCGGGCGGTCCCCTCCTTACTGGACTGTGGTGAGGATGGCCGCCAGCGGGGCTCCCTGCCGCCGCTGCTCACCATACAGCGTGGAAGCATTTCAGTACCTGACAGGTCGGCTCGGCTGTTTGGGTGGGTGCCGTTGAGGGCAGCTGTGTGTCAGCTCAGCTTAAGGGTAGGTTTTGCTCTGTGATGTGCCAAACCTGTAAAGCACATACCAGATCATACAGCCAAAAAAAAATCTGGAGTAGACTTACCACATGAGGAAGAATGCCATTTTTTTAATTTTCGGGAAGCAGACTAGGTCTCCTGTCATGTTACAGAGATCCTTAATTTCACATACCATGGTGTTTGAGAGCTATGTGGTAACATTTCAGAAACTCTTGTTCACTAGGTGTTCACAACTGGGTATGTTTCTCTTGTGAGAGCTGTCGGTGTTTTGTGATTTCACTGCATGATCACATTTGAGATGTTCCCTATCTAACTTAATAGTGGTTTAAATTACTCTTACTTTGTCTTTTGGGGATATGATAAGCTAACAACTGTCTTTGACACTTGGTGACGCCATCAAGGGCTGTCATGTAACCTTTTGTTGTTCCTGATTGTTCTCTGTAATGGCATACACTTAAGTTATATTTTTGCAAAATCACCATAAAACTTCTTTACTGCTTTTATTACATTTGTATGTAATTTTAGAGTACCAATACAGTGAGCATCAAATATATGTTTATATATACCTGATTGATAGAGCTGGAACACTGATCATTCAATTGCATAATTTGGAAAAATGCATATAAAAATTGAGCATGTTTTTGCCTCCTCCTTGAGGCCTTTTTTTTACTGCTCCCATCTGTCCTGATTTTCCACACTGAGAAATGCTCTAGCATGTAGTGTGAGTACTGAATTATTTCACATTTGATTGTTTACAGTGTTCTGTTCTTGGCAATTTTCACTTGTATCTTTTCTTCATCAGTAGAGACTCTCTGAAATTGTGTACTCTCCATGACAGAATATCAAGACTAAGCACAGCGAAGTCGTGTTGCTCAGGCCCCGAGAGCCTGACAGGAAATTGCACTACACGCAGCGTTTGTGAGAACGCAGGCAGTCTAAGCCGTGCTCGTGTGCGGGTAGGAGCGCTGGCTGAGCCGGAGCGTGTCTGTGTCACTCCAGGATCCGGTGACGTTCGGGGACGTGGCCGTGGACTTCTCGCAGGAGGAGTGGGAGTGGCTGAGCCCGGCGCAGAGGAGTCTGTACCGGACGGTGATGCTGGACAACTACCGGAGCCTGGTGTCGCTGGGTGAGGAGGCCCCGGCAGGCTGGTCTCCCCAGAGGAGTGCAGTTCTGCAGGCGCAGCTGGGTGGGATGTCGGTGCAGCTCCCTTCCCGCCCCCGGAACACTTCACCTCTCCTCAGCTCCCTCCCCTTCCCAGTGCCTGCTGGGCCTGGCTAACTCCCCTTTTTATTTCTTGTGAGCAGGAGTTTCGGTTTCCAAGCCAGATGTCATCTCATTACTGGAGCAAGGAAAGGAGCCCTGGCTGATGAAGGAGGAGGGGCCGAGGGGAGCACGCCCTGGTGAGTGAGCGAGACCCAGGGCTGGAGGGGCCCCTGCCAGGAAAAGCTCAGCTAGCCTGAAAAGTTCAGCTCCTAACTGATGCTTCCTGGGTAGCGTCAAAGGGCTCCAGGCCTGGGAAGAGACAGAGGTGTCTCTGGCCTGAGCTCCCCAACTAAACTCCCCTCGGATTCACTCTCACACAGTACTGTCCTCTCAGATAACCTTCTCCTGTTCTCTGGATCCAAATGTCACAGCATCTTCTTGTCTTTGCTTTTCAGTTTGACACAAGTTGCTCCAATCCTGGGTTTAAAGATCTAGATGCAGCAATGCATTTTTTTTTTTTCCTTTTCATTCATTCACTCCTTTTAGACTGAAGGACTGATTCATTTATTCACTTAATCTCTTACCAAGATTCAGGTTTCTACTTTGAGAAAATCATCCTATTAAATTTTTAGGATTATTCTGATGTTTATAAACCACCAAAGGAAAAATACTTCTGGCGGTATTTTCTTCAAATATGGGTAACTGGAAGGTGATAGCATTTAACAGAAACAAGTCAAAAGGAAGAATGGGTTTGTAGAAGAAAAGATGAATTTGACTTAGGACAGTAGGACTTATCTGATGGGAAGATGTCCTAGTAAAGAAATGCAGCATACCACTGGAGGGAAGTGGAGGCTAGGAAAAAAGTCTGATTACATGTTAGTGTGAAGGAATGAGGTCAGTAGTCTTAGAGTTTGGAAGAAAAACTCTGGTCAGGGCCTCTGTGGGGAAGTAGACCTTTGATAGCTTTCTCAGTGTCCTCTGGTAAGTGGCCTCCCGATAACTTCCTCCTTGAGTTAAATTATATAAATTTAAATTTTTCTAGATATCAGGTTTATTTCCATGAACCTGAGCATAGTAATTGCTTACAGTTCTTTTTGTTTTGTACTGTAGTATAAAATATCCCATTTTATTCTGTATAGCTAATTGTTTTAGTTAGGTTGCTACTCATTTATCAGTTTTGCTTATTTATTTTTAAATTCCAGCTTTTGGCTATATCTGCTAAATATAAAATATAGCTTCATCATTCTCCCCTTTTATAATTCTCTATTTTCTGTTTTTCTCTTTACTAATTATTTATTTCCTTAGATTTACTTTGTTTCCATTTTTTGAAAACATGCTAAAAAACTGAAAAAAGCTTAAACTATTATTTCATTGTTTCTTAATTCACTAATGAAATTATTAGAGGTTTTATAGTTTCAGGTGTATTTGATATTTAGTGGTTTTATTTCCATTTCCTAGACAAGTTTTAATTCCCTACACAACAGCTGTTTAACAAAGTTTTCTGGTTTTACTATATTTTGATCAAACTGCTTTATTATATTTGATCAGGATAGCAATTACTACTAATTCTATTTTCTAATGAGTTGAGGATTTTATATGACCTAATACATAGCTTTTTTAAAAAACTATTCTATAGGTCCCAAGTTAAGAGTATTTTCAGTGTAAAGAGCTTGTTACATGAGTTTTACTTCCTGTTACTAAAGTCAGCCTTTGTTTCCATCCGTAATTTCCCTTAACTTTACATACAGTAAACTGTATTAATGTAAATTGCAGTGTGATGAGTTCTGACAGCTGTATACATCCATGAAACCATCACTACAATGAAGACCATCACCCAGAAGATTGCTTGTGCCTTTTTGCAATCCATTCTTCTCCACTCTGGCTCCAAACTAACCTTTGTCGTTTTAGATTAGTTTGCATTTAAACTAAATGGAATCATACTATTTTGTTTGGTTTACTTCACCATCAAAATTTACTTTGAAAATCACACTGTTGCATATGTGAGTAATTTACTGCTTTTGTTGCTGAGTGTCAGTCTGCTATGCAGACATTCCACATTTTCGTTTTTCCACTTACCTACTGATGCACCTTTGGGTCGTTTCCAGTGTGGGCAGTATGAAGTGGGCACGTACAGGACTTTGTATAGACATACATTTTCATTTCTCTTAGGTAAATACCTAAAAGTGGAAAAACAGGGGTGGGGATTGTGGGAGGAAGGCTCAAGAGCGGGGGGCGGGGGGGGTATGTGAACACATGTAGTTGTACTTTGCTGCGCAGAGAAGCTGACTCACACGGTAAAGCAATTACATGCCAATCAAAAAATGTTTTTTTAACACCAGCTTTAAAAAAAAGTGGAAAAATGGAGTCACATGACAGGAATGTGTGTAGCTTTAGTTTTCCAAGGAGATGGTATTTTCATTCCCGTCAGCATTGTAGCAGAGTTCCAGGCGTGCTCCATATCCTCGCCATAATACCTTTTGAGGGTTTTTTCATTTAGAGTGGTTTTACTGAAGTAAAGCTGATACACAGTGCTCTGTTAACTTCTGCTGTAGAGCGGAACGGCTCAGGTACACGCGCACGTAGCGGAACGGCCCAGGTACGCGCGCACGTAGCGGAACGGCCCAGGTACGCGCGCACGTAGCGGAATGGCCCAGGTACACACGCATATTGCGGAACGGCTCAGGTACACGCGCATGTAGCGGAACGGCTCAGGTACACGCGCACGTAGCGGAACGGCCCAGGTACACGCGCACGTAGCGGAACGGCCCAGGTACACGCGCACGTAGCGGAACGGCCCAGGTACGCGCGCACGTAGCGGAACGGCCCAGGTACGCGCGCACGTAGCGGAACGGCCCAGGTACGCGCGCACATTGCGGAACGGCTCAGGTACACGCGCACGTAGCGGAACGGCTCAGGTACACGCGCACGTAGCGGAACGGCCCAGGTACACGCGCATATTGCGGAACGGCCCAGGTACACGCGCAGGCTCAGGTACACGTATATACAGCTCCCCGGGCTCTATGGTGGGGCCTGTTGTGTCCATCCTATATGGCAGTTTGCAGCCGCTAGTCCCAGATTCCTGACCCTTCCCTCCCCCACTTCCCCCCTCGGCAACCACAGTGTGTTCTCTGTATGAGCCTGTTACTGTTTTTCAGATACATAGTTGCTCTAGTACCCTTTTTTAAAACTTTCCCTTCCCCATTATATTGTCTTTTTGGTATCTTTGTTGAAAATCAGTTGACCATATATGTCTGAACTGTTCTTTTCCAATGATCTATATGTGTCTATCCTTTCACCAGTACCACACTGTCCTGATTACTGTAGCTTTATAGTAAATTTTGACATCAGTTGAATTTGTAAAATCACTTTGACTATTTTAATAGATCATTTGCATTTCCATATAAATTCTAGAATGAAGTTGAGCATGTCTACGTAAAAATCCTTCTGGGGTTTTGTTTGGGATTGCGTTGAATCTGTGTATCAATTTAGAGAGAACTGACATCCTATTAGCATTGATTTATCATTGACATCCTATTATCATTGTTTTATCACTGACATCCTAGTATCATTGTTTTCCAATTTGTAAAATTTAGCTATGTTTAGTCTTAGGTTCTATAAGCAGTGTTTTGTCATATCCAGTGTAGTGGCTTCTTATAAGTATTATATTTATATATCTATATAGAAAGAGATATAGTTTTATGGATATAAGATACATAATTTTTTAGATATGTTTTTTCCAGTATTGTGTGCATGTGTGATCAGTTGTGTCCGACTCTTTGCAACCCTATGGACTATACAGTCCATGAATTCTTCAGGCCATAATACTAGAGTGGGTAGGTGTTCACTTCTCCAGGGGATCTTCCCAACCCAGGTATCGAATCCAGGTCTCCTGTATTGCAGGCAGATTCTTTACCAACTGAGCTACCAGGGAAGCCATGAAAAGTAGTGTTATCTGTAAATACAACTTTATTTCTTATTGACATAGCTAGGATCTCTTGTAATGTTGAATAGCATTGGTTAAGAGCAAATATACTTGCATTGTTCTCAATCTTAAGGGGAAATGTATTCACTCTTTCACCATTAAGTTGTTACAGGTATTTCTGAGATGCCCTTTATCAGCTTGAGGAAGTTCCTTTCTATTCCTGCTTTGCTGAGAATTTTTATAATAAACAGATGTTAAATTTAGTAAAATACTTTTACACTGATTGAAACAATGTGATTTCCATCTTTAATCTGTTAATGTGGTGAATTACACTGATTTTCATATATGCAACCAACCTTGCATTCGTGGGATGAACTCCACTTGGTCAGGATTATGCTTTCATATTTTCCTGGATTTTATTTGCTATAATTTTGTATCACTTTACATTTATGTTTCTGTGCTACATTGCTTTTGTGGTCATAACAGGAAGTCTAGTTTTACTATAAATAAGGTGAGAAACCATTGGAAAGTCTTGAACAGAGTACTAGGTGATTTGATTTAGGAATGGAAAAGATAAGGTAAATAAAGGCCTATGGCAGATTAATAAAACCAACAATTTGATACAAACTTACTTCAATATGAAGGCATCTTAGCTTGAGTATCAGCTGAAAATTTACATTTAGTTGGAACATATCACAGAAAATGATACTCAGGAAGACTATTTTCAGACTGCTAAAGTTTAACCATAGTTTTATATAGCCTGTGGCAATTAATAGGGTTCCCTGGTGGCTCAAGACAGTAAAGAATCCGCCTGCAATGCAGGAGACGCAGGTTCAGTCCCTGGGTCAGGAAGATCACCTGGAAAATTAAGTGGCAACCCACTCCAGTATTCTTGCCTGGAGAATCTCATGGACAGAGGAGCCTGGCGGCCTGCAAGTCCATGGGGTAGCAAAGAGTCAGACACAACTGAGTGACTCACACTTTCATGGCAACTAATGACACCTGGTGTGTTTTGGGATGTGGGAATCTAATAGATTTTTTTAGCTACATTGACATGAAGGATTTTTTCTTATTTTTTAAAGCTAACGAACTTAACCTTGAATGCAGGCTAACCTGAGGCCAGAAAGGAAGGTGTTTGCAGACTTTATATATATATATATATATATATATATATATATAATGATTGTGATATTCTGATGGTTATCTTAATAGTTATGCATGAGGTATTTTCTTAATAAATTTTCCACATTTTCATTCTTTATAATCTCATCATTAGACTACATTTAACAGCTATGACATCTTTGAACTTATGTATGAACAATTTGTGTTTTAGAAGTTTTTTTCTAATGCATAAATACAAAAGACGTTTTTTTCTTGATATCTTTTAGATTGGGAGTATGCATTTAAAAACAAGGAATTTCCATCAAAGCAAGTTATTTATGAAGAATCATCCAAAATAATGATGATGGGAAGAAGCCATCTTAGTTATAACCTCAACTGCTCCAGTTGGAGAGGAGACTCTAAAAGTAAGGACTGGTTTAAGAACCAGTTGGGAACTCAGGAGGTACATGCTAGTCAGCTGATCGTCACTCACAGAGAAATCCTAACTGAGGATCACAGTAATGAATATACTAAGTCCTGGCAAACTTTCCATCAGGATACAATCTTTGATATAAAGCAGAAACGTAATAAGCATGAGCCACAAAAGAGAAGTTACCGGAAAAAATCTGTCGAAATGAAACGTAAGAAAGTCTATGTAGAAAAGAAACTCTTGAAATGTAATGAATGTGAGAAGGTGTTCAACCAGAGCTCATCTCTCACTCTTCATCAGAGAATTCATACTGGAGAGAAGCCCTACGCGTGTGTCGAATGTGGGAAAACCTTCAGTCAGAGTGCAAACCTAGCTCAACATAAGAGAATCCACACTGGAGAGAAACCCTATGAATGTAAGGAATGCAGGAAAGCCTTCAGCCAGAATGCCCACCTTGCTCAACACCAGAGAGTTCATACTGGAGAGAAACCTTATCAGTGTAAAGAGTGTAAAAAAGCCTTCAGCCAGATTGCACACCTGACTCAACACCAGAGAGTTCATACTGGAGAGAGACCTTTTGAATGTGTCGAGTGTGGAAAGGCCTTTAGTAATGGTTCCTTTCTTGCTCAGCATCAGAGAATTCACACTGGAGAGAAACCTTACGTATGTCATGTGTGTGCGAAAGCCTTTAGCCATCGTGGGTACCTAATTGTGCATCAGAGAATACATACAGGAGAGAGACCCTATGAGTGTAAGGAATGCAGGAAAACCTTCAGCCAGTACGCACACCTTGCTCAACACCAGAGGGTTCACACTGGAGAGAAACCTTATGAGTGTAAAGTGTGCAGGAAAGCCTTCAGCCAGATCGCGTACCTTGATCAACATCAGAGGGTTCACACGGGAGAGAAACCCTATGAATGTATAGAGTGTGGGAAGGCCTTTAGCAACAGCTCGTCCCTTGCACAGCATCAGAGAAGTCACAGCGGCGAGAAGCCTTACGTGTGCAAGGAGTGCAGGAAGACGTTCAGCCAGAATGCAGGCCTCGCCCAGCACCAGCGGACTCACACCGGAGAGAAGCCTTACGCGTGCAGCATCTGTGGGAAGGCCTTCAGCTACAGTGGGTCTCTCACTCTGCACCAGAGAATTCACACTGGCGAACGGCCCTATGAGTGCAAGGACTGCAGGAAGTCCTTCAGGCAGCGAGCGCACCTCGCTCATCATGAGAGGATCCACACCGTGGAGTCCTTCTTGACTCTTTCCTCTCCCTCAGTCTCTGTCCAGTCCGCTGCCAAGGCCCGTAGGCTTTATCTCCTAAAGATGCCTTGAATCTGACTCCGGTAGTCCATTTCCATTCTATCAATGTTTGTCCAATACATGATAATCTGTTTGACACAGACTATGGGAATAGCTTTTAGTCCATCCCCCTGTATTTACCATTTCCTGTTAGCAATCCATATTGCAGTCAAACTTGTATTTAAAAAGTCTGACCGTATCACCTCTCCCTCATTAAAACCCTTCACTGGCATCCCATAGGTCTTAGGTCCAGGTGCACATTGCTCAAAATAGCCTGAAAGACCCCTGCCCCCCAGTACCTTGTCCCCATTTACTTTTCAGAGTCCCATTTCATGTGACCATCTCATTCCTGGGCTACTTATCAAAATTCAGAATTCATATTGCAGCAACAACTACATCGGGGCTCCAGTTCTTCCTGTTCCACTTTCTAGCCCTCTAGTTCTGGAGGAACATTTTGTCCCTTGTAAGCATCTTGTCTTTTGATTTCTATTATAGAAATAATAATGGTACTACCTCAAAAGTTAATGGGAGGATTAAATGAGATAATGCATGTAAATTGCTCAGCACAGTGCCTAGCATAATCAATAAACATTAATGTAAAATAAAAAGATAACTATGTATACAAAGAAGACCTGATCATCTTAGCAGTGATTATCGGTGAAATAACAAAACAGCTCAAGACCCAGGAGACTGTAAAGATTTTTGAGTAGAAAGAGCTTCCTCGTTCTGAAGTTGAGTGAAAAGGGTATCCAACACAGTAGAGTTAATGTTGGAGTTCATGATGATAGAGTTAAGATGGTGGCTTCTGTTTCAGCACAAACATGGAAATACGATTTCGTTGATAAGAAAAACTAACTTCATAATATATTCAACAGTTTTAAGAAACCAGGTGTTAAACATCAATTGTAATAAGTAAAATTTACTGAGATGTATTCATCATTTACATTTAAACAAAGGCAACATAGTCCTCAAAAGACAGAAAACTTTAAAAGATCAATAACCAAAGATGATTAGAAAACAAAATTTAACTCACCACTCCTAATTCCAGGTTGATGAATCATGTTAAATCCATGTTATTTAAATATAAAAAGTGTTAGGTTCTAATCTGTAATTCCAAGACCAGAGGGAGAAGAAATCAAAACCATAGGTCAAAACTCATAAACATGTTTGTGTGAAATTTAAAATGAATACCTTTAGATGGGCATTTGTTTTCCACATTTCCACAGTTCAAACCACTACCTGTTGACTTACATCTGACCTGTTTTACACTTTATTACATCCTGACTCCTGAAGGCTTTGTGCTATCAGTGCTGGAACCAATTCTCATGTGACTATAAGTACAAAGAAAATGAGTAAAGTTTAATGGAGGATGAGAAGAACAGACATTTTATCCTTCTGTAGGGGAAGATTCAGTATTACACAGGTGTTATTAAGCCCCAAATTAATCTATTGATTCTTTGTACCTAACAAAATCCCAAGAATTTAAGGCTTGAAACATTGTGGTTGTCAACACACACATAAACATTCACAATAGATATACACATAAAGGAAATATATAATAAAGGTGATAGTTCACTCTCAGTAGCTTAACAGTATTTGAGATTCTGCTCAAAATTATTTCTGTACAAAACAACTGTCTCATTCTTTTATCCAAATGCAAAACAGAGTCATTAGAGGATACCATACATAATCATGGAAAACAATCTCCCTAAATACAACATGAGATCCAGAAACCACACACATGTATTCTAGGTTTGACTATATAAGAACTTTAATGAGCTTTTATATAGTCAAAGATAGTACAAAAGGTTTTTAAACATTAGAATTTTTAAAAATTAGTAAAATATGTTTAAGCTATGAGATTCATATCCTTAACAAAGTACTCCTACAAATCATTTAGAAAATGACACCTCCTTCCCTTATGGGTAAGAGGTATAAAGAGGTAGCTGATGAAAATGATAAGTACTGACTCTCTCAAGGATCAGAATACAAGTTAAACAAGTGAACTACCATCTTTCAATACCAGATTGATAAAATGTGCACTCAAAAAGCATAGGAGAGGAGGTACTGTGTACTGATGTAAAGGTGACTTGTCAGTATCAGAATTTTCCCTGAAATTTCATTGTCAATATCAGAATTTTCAAGGCTTGCTTTTGCAATTAAATACACAAGTTTATCCTTCCATATCCTACAACAGATAAAACAATTTAAAAGGTATCAAAAAGAATCAAATTTTGTTAAAGACAAAAGGGAAAAAAATGGTTATTCATGAAATGTAGCAGAAACAGCTGTGACCTGAAAGGTTTGCCTGACAGGGATTTTTCAGTAATGGGAAGTCAGTCTGTCCAAAGGTCCCAAGAGAAACTCACGCTCTAAGCTGGCTTGTGTAGAGGCTGGGGGGTAACAAGCAGTTCATGATTTTTCATGTGAAAGTTATGTTAGTATCCCTACCAAAGCTTTCCCATTACACTCTTCTGTAAGTAAAGTAAACTGGATCCTTTCTTCACACCATTCAGAAAGATTAGTTCTAGTTGAATAAAATCCTAAATGTTAAATAGTAGAGTATTGGAAGAAAACATAATAGAATATGCTTACGACTTTGCTGTTGGACATATGTTCCTAAAGTAGACAAAAACGAAAGCCACAAAGTAAAGATTAGTGAATTTGATTTTATCAAAAGTAGTTGTTCAGTCACTAAGTCTTGTCCAACTCTGCAATCCCATGGACTGCAGCCTGCTTCTAAAAAGACAAAAGAAACAGAATGGGGAAAAGCTGTAATAAAATACAAAAGGAAAGATGTAAATAAGAATACCTATAAATAGGTAAAGGAGAATAAAGATGAACAAAGGATAATAATGGACAAATCAGAAGAAATGCAGAACACCGACACTGAGTCCCCACTTAACCTTGCTGCTGGTAAGAGATGCAAATTTAAATAATCTAATTTTAAAAACCTGGCAGTTGTATAGAGAAATAACTACTCTTATCAGTGCCACTCTGGAGGCACTGAAGTTGTTAAAAACGTTAACTAACCCCTTCAGAGGGCAGTATGGTTAGTACATGAAACTGAGAACTATCTAAATTTTCATCAATAGAGAAATACCGACACCAGTTTAAAAGAATGGACTGGAAATATTGATAAGGATTTGACAAAAGGGCACGGATTAAAAACTTGCAGAGTAATAGAGGTTATATATTTAAAATACATTTCTAATACATTTCTATAACTATGCAAATACACAGAAATAATAAGTCCTAAACAGACATTTCAAATTTCTAAGTGTTTTGCAGAGGGACCTGGAATTTGACATTCTGGTCAAGAGGGTAGATTTATCATTATCTGTAATGTTTTAAATAAGAATGTTATCATTAAAACAAACAAAAAATTCAGTGAACTTATGGGGAACTAGAGCAACGAGAATAAGAGTTGGTAGCCTAAGTTGAAACCTTTCCTGGAATTTGGAGAATCTCATCATCTCTCCAGCCCTTCCCAGGCACACCAAAATCCCAGTAAATCGCTTCATTCAGCGAAACATCTATAGTGAGAATAACCAAAGACCTGCTGTCTACCTAGGAGAATCAAACAGTATCATTCTCAAATGTGAACAGACAGCTGAGGATCATCACAGATGATGAAGAGTTATCAGCATGATGAGGATCAAGTGACAGACTAAACCTGGAGTAGGTGAAGTTATATAATGAGAATAAAGCTAAAAATGTACATTTGAGATTGGAATAGATGTTAGACTTTTAAAGCAAATATGAGAAGCTACCAAAAAGAAATAACTCCTGAGAATAAAAAAAATTACTATTATAATAGAAGATTTCAAAGAAAGTTGTGGAAATTCTTCAATTTCATAAATGTGGAAGAAAATGAGAAAAGAAACTTGGAAGTCTAATAGAAGGCCTGTCTAGTTAATATGAGTTCCACCACACATACACACACACAAAAATAATAGAGAAAACAAAATAGGAATGTGTCAAAGGATTAAGAATCTTTCTAAACTGAAGAAAGTTATGAATGCTCAGCTAGGAATAGCTCACTTGGATGTTGGGCAGGCCGAACTGGCAAAAACCATATTATAATAGAAAAAAAATTTTACAAGACACCCAGAAATATGCTTGTGGAATTCTGTAACACTAAAGAGGACACGATCCTAAAAGCTTTCAAAAAACGTGTATTTCTCCTAATAAAAATAATCGAGAGAATTAGCCTTCCCTCCAATGAGCAATATTAGATTGTAGAATACAGAAGAGCAGCTTCTAACTTAGGACTTGAAACTGCTTTGAATCTAGAAGTTTATACTGGAACGGTAGTGAAACATGAGGCCAAATACTGATATTCTGTATATACAGTTTGCTTCAGTTTACTCCCACTTGTCTTTCAGTAGGGGAGTGAATGATTAGCTTTAGCAAAATCTGGATGGAAAAGGAAAAAAACAGAAAAGGCCTTAAACAGTGGATCTAACCTAGTAAAGTGGTGTTGAGGGTGACTAGGATAATCACTGTAAAAATCAGACCAAATTACTGGTAGGCTAGATATCCAGGGAGTCAGTGAAGAGAAACCAGGGAGAAAGGAAGGAATGGGTTACATTAAATAGTATTAACACGGCATTTGAGGATTTCTGTAATATGGTGAAAACAAACATTCATCAGAAGGAAAGACAATTATTGGCTTGGGAAAAAACAAAGGAGAAGCCATACCATATATCATGGTCCTAATATAAACCAAGCCCCATAAAATGTGACATGACTTTGGAAACAGAATATGGGGGAAAAAAATTTAAGTGAGTACTGGGATCATAACACTGGACTTGTAGAGGAGGAAATGTAATCTTCACCAATGCTTGGCTCTGCCTCTTAAGAGAATAATATTTATACAGTGATAATGATCTAATGCTATTTTACTTCCAGCTTTAAAATAGACAAATCCCTGATGTCTCTGTATGTGTGTGTATGTATGTGTATAACAGACCCCATGGACTGTACTGTACAGTCCACAGAATTCTCCAGGCCAGAATACTGGGGTGGTAGCCTTTACCTTCTCCAGGGGCTCTTCCCAACCCAGGGATCAAACCCAGGTCTCCTGTGTTGCAGTGGATTCTTTACCAGCTGAGCCACAAGGGAAGCCCCTTATTTCCAGCTTTAAAATAGACAAACCACTGAAGTCTCTGTATGTGTGTGTGTGTGTATGTATACACACATACATACACACAGTGTCTAATATCTATTTAATAACATAAAGGCAAAATACAGCTGAGAGACTGGATGGTGGGAGGCTGACAGGGAAATAAGAGCTTGAAGCAAGGACAAGGGGCAATATGCTCATGGTACGTGGAGAGGATTCAGGAGATCTGTCTAACGTCGATAGAAGAAATGTAGGTTAGTTGTATTTGAAGTTAAAACACATCAGAGGAGCTATTATAACCCATTTGGTGGGATGAATTAAATCCTTTCATGAAGACTCAGGGAGTATATAAAGTTAGTAAATTTACAAATAAAATTTAACCAACTGTAATCAGGACTCTGATAGAAACCCAATTCAAATCAGCTTAGGAAAAATGTATTTATTAGCTCTTATAAATGAAAGATGCAGAGCATGGATGTCACAGCCTCAGGTACGCTGGCTGGACTTGGTGCTCAGGCTCATCAGATTAGCAGCTCACAGCTGTGCTTTCACTCGTTTCATCTCTGGCAGGCAGAAATCAGTAAGATGGTTGGAAAACTCTTAAATATTTTAATCTAAATAGCCCAATTTTTAGTAACCCATGGGTTAAAAGGCAAAACAGAAAGCATTTTGGATTGAAACCTGTAACACAGCATATCAAAATACATGGAAATCAGCTGACACATATAGAAAGAAACATCACTAAATTGTAAAATAAAGCTCTCAATGGCTTCAATCTCACCTTTATCAAATTAGAAGATGAAGCACAATGAAACGCAAAGGTAGCATAATAATGGAAATAAAGAATAGAAATCAATAGGAAACAAATATAAAAGCAGGTCAATAAACCCAATATATCTTCACTCAGACAACATGAAAGAAAATATTCCAGTTACAAATACCTGGAATGACAGAGATGACATCACTACAGTTATTAAGCAGATGATAAGGGAATACTGTGAGCCTCATGCCAAAAAATTTGACCACTTAGATAAAATGGAAAAACTTTCCTGAAAGATTCAAACTGCCAATCTTACTCAACCTCTTTAAACTTACTGTTTTATCCTTTGTCAGGTGCTTTTTATAAAGGAATAAATGTTTGATTTCTTGATATATCTGCCACAGCAATAGATCCAGTTTCCTACAACAAATTTTATAACTTTCATGAAATAAATCCAAGTTTAAACTCACCTTTTAGGATCTTATTATAAATAATGAAGCATGCAAGGTAGATGAGCTTTTGTCTATTAGCAAAGATCATTAAAATCACAGTCAAAACGTGTCAACAGAATTAACTGTCTTGGAAAATTAACTTGTAATCCTGGTATCTTGCAAACACATGTGAAGAAATATAGGATTGGGGGCTTCCCTGGTGGCTCAGTAGTAAAGAATCCACCTGCAAATGCAGGAGACACGGGTTTGGTCCCTGATCCAGGAAGACCCCGCATGATGTGGAACAACCAAACCCACGCGCCACAACTCCTGAGCCTGTGCTCTAAAGCCTGGGAGCCGCAACTGTCGCTTCCCGCCCCAGAGCCCTTGCTCCGCAGCGAGAGAAGCCGCCCCAGGGAGGAACCCCTCGCACAACTAGAGCCTCAGAGGGAAGCCCTGCGGCAGCAAAGACGCAGCACAGTCATGAATAAAATTACATAGAAATATAAGATTATTTCTTAAAGTACAGGACTCACCTTATTTGACAGTCCCTTGGACTGAAGGGAGATCAAATGAGTCAATCCTAAAGGAAATCAGTCCTGAAATTCACTGGAAGGACGGATGCTGAAGCTGAAGCTCCACTACTTTGGTCACCTAATGTGAAGAGCTGACACCCTGAAAAGACCCTGATGCTGGGAAAGATTGAAGGCAGGAGGAGGGGACGACAGAGGATGAGCTGGTTGGATGGCATCACCGACTCGATGGACAGGAGTTTGAGCAAGCTCTGGGAGTTGGTGATGGACAGGGAGGCCTGGCGTGCTGCGGTCCACGGGGTGGCAAAGAGTCAGACCCGACTGAGTGACTGAACCGAACTGACAGGAAACAATTAAAAATGAGTGCACAATCTGCCTTGACTTTTCCCAAAGAGCTCCTCATTCTCTTCTAAATGATTTAAAATTCATTCCATTTTTTGGCAATGTGGCAGAAGTACTGAGAATCAAATATAATGGGGCAGCAAGAGGTGAGCTTGAAACAAGATGTCAAGCCAATGTCAAAGGCAGTAGGTTCTGCTTCGTGTGGAGTCGGCAGCTGAGGGGAAGGTGGGCTTGGTCCTCGAGGTGGGGTGGCCTGAGGTTGGGGGGAGACTGAGATGCAGGAGCAGTGGAGGCGTCTGCACTTTAAGAAGTTAAATAACACAAGTTCCTGAATTTAAAATCAGTTGGTGAATTTGGGGACTTTCTCATTTGTGATCTGTTACCTCTTGCCCAGATTGCCTGAATTTTTTTACATATGAGTCTGAGAAAGGAAAAACTGCCTATTCTTTGGTTTTTGTTCTTTTTCTGCCTTCTATTGGGTTAACTAAGGATTTTTTATTATTCCATTTTATTTGATTAATTGCTTACATCTCTTTAAAAAATGTCTTAGTGGTTACTCTTACGGTTACAATGTACACCTCTAATTAACCGGAATATGTCTTCAAGTAACATTAACAAGATGTTACACGGTTTCCTAATCTCTCCCATCCTTTGTGTCTGTCATATATTTACACTTACACTGCTATAGCATACTGCTGTTGACAGCCATCTCCCCGATGGTCAGATAAGTCTAAAGTTAGGAAAAATTATCTTACCTTCATTTATTCCATTTGCAGATCTTCATGCATATCCGAGCATATGCTGTTTCACATCCCTTCTGCTTAAAGAACTTCATATAACATTTCTTTTAAAGTAGGGTCCTCTGGCAATGTATGTTCTGTTTTTCTTTCTTTGAGAAAGTCTTCATTTCTCTAACGATTCGGAAAGATATTTTCATGAAAAATTTCATAGAGACAGTCCCCCTCCCCACTTGGTTCCAGTGTAATGTCTTAACAAAGTCCTTCCTGGTATTAAGCTTTGTAGATCTCTGCTCTGTTGTCGTTATCCATCATTTATTCAGATACCTCTTCTCAGTCACTTTGTCTCTTCTGGGACTCCATCATGTTATGCGTTGGGACAGCAGATCTTGCCCCACAGCTCTCGGGTGGTCTGTTCTTTGCTGTCACCCCTGCCCGCCCCAGTGTTCCAGTTTGGCTGCTTTTTATTGACTTACCTTCCAGTCCATTATTCTTTCCTTGGCTGCATCAAGTATACCTATGAGCCTGTTGAAGGTTTTGTTCATCTCTACTGTGTTCATTTCTGATTATTTCCATGTGATTCTCACAGTTCCATCTCTCTGATCAAATGACCCATCTCATTTGCCTGTTAAACACCTTTTTCATTAGAGCCTTTAACGTATTACTCACAGTTATTTAAAATTCTGTGTCAGGGAGTCTGGTTCCAGTTCTTGATTGCTTTTGTCTCTTGGTGGTGGGTATTGATTTTTCTTGTAGCTTTGTAAAAATTACTTTTGACCAAACTCCATGTATCTTGTGTTGGGCAGTAGAAACAGAAGTAAATAGATTTTAATTCTTAGAAATGGTCATGCCATTTCTTCTGTTATGCCTTTCATGTTTTCATTAATATAGTTAAAAACTGGATGAGGTTTAAGGTTGCTTGTTGCTATGATCACCCTAAGTTCATCACAGCCTTCAAAATTCACTAATGATTCCTTAAAGTGAGGGCTTGTGTTTCACAGATTTATCTCAGTGTCTGGGTAACCTTCAAAATTAGGTGTTCCCTTTTGACTATGCCTTAAGAGAAAATTCAGCTAAACTAAGGTTATTTTCATTCATTCAATATTACTGTTTACCACTTCCTTTGCGCCAGTCACTGTACTAAATGCTAGAGCTTGTAACTCCCCTAATACCTCACAACCCTCTGCCATTAGTTTGTACATCTGTGCTTTCTCTGTTGCCTTCACTAGCCTCCCAACATTTGTGTGCCTAGTAAATACCTATTCTGCCGTTAATACTATCAGTCTGCAAAAGTGATCCATCACCATGGAGTTCACTATCCTTGACACTTCTTGTGTACCTTCTATGCTTCCGTATTTAAATAGTCTGTATTTCCTAAACTGCAAGTGCCTGCAGGCAAGAACAGTGTCTTATTAGTACACAGGACGTGTTTTGGGTGTGTGACCACTGACTTGGAACCAGCGTCTGGGGCAGACGGGCAGAGGACTTAACGAAGCAGAGGGCTGTGTGTACATAACGGCCGGGAGGAAAGACACGGCCCCCACGGGCCTTCTGTGTCGTCTGCTCATTCGTTTGCTTGGAGTGCTGATTTTTATGCTGATTTTGCAGACTGATATGATAAGTTTAAATGGAAAATTAATTGTTCTATTATACTGCATGCATGGTCCCTTCATAAATCCAGTTGTTATTTTTCAGCTGTGGTCAAAGTTAGAGTGACCCAACCATGTGGTCAAACAATCCACACAGTTGTCTTAACAAGATATGGGTATTTTCAAAAATAGCTTTTGCAATAGGAAAACACACATAAGAGTCCAACTGTATATAACCCAGTTCCAAAAAAGAACTCTGATTTTATTTCTCACATATTTTGCACAAACTGGAAAGAGGGGACTGAACACTAGTATATACATGGTGATCAGCTGACAAGAAAAGAGCCCGGCACAGAAATGCAGGGTTTTTCTCATGTATCAGGTTTAGTTTGCCATAACAAAACACCATAAACTGAGTGACGTAAATTCATTTCTCACTGTTTTGGAGGCTGCAAGTCTGAGGTCAGGACGACACAGGCTGGAAACTGGTGAGGGCTAGTTTGTCTCCTTGTGTCCTCGCACGGCAGAGGTCTCTGGCATCTCTTCTTTTAAAACACCATTCCTATTATGAGGACCACATCCTCAAGACCTCATCTAACCCTTACTGTATCCCAAAAGGCCTCAACTCAAATACAGTCACATTGGGGGTTAGGTTTTTAACATGAATTCAGTCCACGACATCCCATTCTTCACCAATCACTTGTTGCACACCAGTGTTCTTACATAAAAATACCAATGTTTATTCGTATAAATATAAATTCATATACAAACAAAATAATAAGTTCTCCCCATTCTGAAGTTCCTCACTCTTCAGTACATCCTGTTTTTTCCCCATTAGCTTGTCCCAGGCTTGTTAGATTTTTCACACCATGAAGATCATATATCTTCATATTGATAGAGACAGTATGGTAATGATTCTATTGCTCCACACAATTATGAGTGCTATTATCTCTTTACTCAGTCTTCTTTATTCTTACCAACAAGTTACTGTTAGCTGAAAATGGCACCCTAGTTTGTGAGAAAATCCCTTCTGTGATACTTCTAAGGGACAAACTCAAACTCTTTCTTCACGTGACCTTAAGTCAGGCTCACAGCTCCATCCAGAAAAATGATTTACAATTTACTTTGTTGTACATAACCAATGAAATAGCTTTAAAGTTACAATGAAAATAAAGTATCAGTTATTTTTATCAAATCAAGAATGCTCTTCATTAAAAATGACTGACCCAATCATCTGAGCTTGCTATTTTGAAACTAAGATGTATGATAAAGTCACTGCTTCATTTGATTTCAAATCCTCTGGTCAAATCATCAGTTACTTTTGTTCTTTGGCTTTCAAAGTGGGACACATCATCAAACTGCCCCATTTTTACAGTTTGTGTTACAGACATGCGTTTTCCCATACCTCTGTCTCGCTACTTTGCTGGCCTCCCTCTCTGCTTTTACATATTTAAAACGATCTTAAGCCTTTTCCTCAGAATGTGTATTCTGATGTCGAATCAAGGATGAGCTCCGACTGTATGCCTTTCCACATTTACTACATTCATAGGGTTTCTCCGAGGAATGACTTCTCTGATGCCGAATAAGATCGGAGCCGCTGCTAAATGCCTTCCCGCATTCATTACATTCATAGGGTTTCTCTCCAGTGTGACTTCTTTCATGGAGGATGAGGGATGTCCGCTGGCTAAAGGCCTTCCCACATGTCTTACATGTGTATGGTTTCTCTCCAGTGTGAATTCTTTCATGTTGGGCAAGGTGTGCACTCTGACTGAAGGCCTTCCCACACTGATCACATTCATAGGGCCTGTCTTCACTATGAATTCTCTTATGTCTCGTAAGAGAGATGCGGTGACTAAAGGCTTTCCCACACTCCTCACACTGATAGGGTTTTTCTCCAGTATGAATTCTCTGGTGTTCAATAAGAAATGACTGGCGGCCAAAAACTTTACTACACTTATTGCATTTGAAGGGCTTCTCTTCAGAATGAATGTTCTGATGTATTTTAAGGTTGGCAGTTCCAGAAAACATCTTCCCACACTCTTTACATTCAAACAGTTTCTTTTTCTTTGTATGGACTTTCTGGTGTTGGATAAGGGATGAATGCCGATTGCAGACCTTCTCACATTTATTACACTGGTATAGTTTCTCTTTATTATGAATTCTTAGATGTAGAATAAGGGTTGAAAGCCGCCTGAAGATCTTCTCACATTTATTGCATTTGTAGGGTTTCTTTGAATTGTGAATTCTCTGATGAAGCATAATGGATGAAATTCTATTAAAGGATTTCCCACATTTTCTGCATTTATAAGGATTCTCTAAATGGTGACTTCTCTGCTGTAGACTGTGACTTAAGGCCTTTTCACAAGTTTTCTCTCCAGTATGAATTCTTTTATGTATAACAAGGACTGATTTCTTACTGAAGGCTCTCCGACATTTATTGCATTTGTGTATTTTCTTTCCACTGTGAATTTTCTTATGAAGTAAAAAAGATGACATGCAAATGAAGTCTTTCTTACATTTTCTGCACTGGTAGACATTTTCAATAAAGTGGATTTTCTGATGTATACTGAGAGATGAGCACTGATTCAAGGCCTTTCCACAGTCAAAGACTTCCTTTTCACCATGAATTTTCCCATGTAGGAGCAGGGATGTCCTCTGAATGAAGCTTTCCCCGCATTTATCACATTCAAAGCTTTTCCTTCCATTGTGAATTTTCTGGTGAAGAACGAGGGATGAGATCTGTCTGAAAGCTTTTCTACAACTACTGCATTCATAAGGCTTCTCCCCAGCATGAGAATTCTGATGAAATTTAAGAGATAAGCTTTGACTAAAGAACTTCCCACAGTCATTACATTTTAAAGATTTCTTCTCTGAGTGTACTTTCTTGGGTTTTATTAGGACTGAATTTTTCCTGCAGCCTTTCTTTCCTGTGGGAACTTTTTGTGGCATGGAAACGGGTTTCTGATAGATGCTTTGCCCAGATTTGTTGCACTGATTTGGAGGTAACTTCTTGGTCTCACCTTTAGACCCTAAGTCTGAAAGACATCAAGAAATTCAGTTTGTTTTCCTGTGCTAAAAAATTAAGCTGTTTGCAATAATTATTGATCAAAGTAATAACAATGATGATAATCAGAGTAATAACTCTTTGAGTGTTTTATTATGGTTTTAACATAGTAAGGCCTTTATAGAAATACTTAATAGCAGAAATTCACAGAACTGCAATTTGAAATGAATAGTTTTATTATTTAATAAGTATATACCATATACTTTGGAAGAAAAGCTATGACAAACCTAAACAGTGTATTAAAAAGCAGAGACATCACTTTGCTGACAAAGGTTCATATAGTCAAAGCTATGGTTTTTCCAGTACTCATATATGGATGTGAGAGTTGGACCATGAAGAAGGCTGAATGCTGAAGAATTGGTGTTTTTGAACTGTGGTGCTGGAGAAGACTCTTGAGAGTCCCTTGGACCACAAGGAGATCAAACCAGTCAATCCTAAAGAAAATGCTGAAGCTGAAGCTCTGGTACTTTGGCTATCTGATGCGAACAGCTGACTCATTGGAAAAGACCCTGATGCTGGGAAAGATTGAGGGCAGGAGGAGAAGGGGGTGACAGAGGATAATATAGTTGGATGGCATCACTGACTAAATGGACATGAGCCTGAGCAAACTCCAGAAAATGGTGAAGGACAGGGAAGCCTGGCATGCTGCAGTCTATGGGTCATAGAACTGGACAAGACTTAGCAACTGAACAACAACAACATATACCATACCATATTAAACTCCATAAACTGTTCAATAGATAAATGTAGTTTTTACTATAGGAAAGGTCCAGGAAAGGCAGAAGGTAAACTATAGGCAGACACAATTTGCCAAAACTCAAAACATAAGAAAAAGATGATCTGAATAGGTACTTATCTATTTAAAACACTGAATCAGTAATTAATAACCTTCCAAAACAGAAAGTACCAGGCCCATGTGTGTTTGGGCTAGTGAAATCTATGAAACACTTAAGGAAGACATTATTCCAATTCTCCATGATCTCTTTCAGAGGACAAACGCAGAGGGAGTACTTACTACCTCATTGTATGAGGTCATCATTACCTTAACACCAAAACAAGACACACCATAATAAAAGCAAAGTACAGACCAATATCCCCGTCAAATACTTATGCAAAAATCCTAAACAAAATACTAGTAAGCCAAATTAAACAGTACATTAAAAGGATCATACACATGAGTGAGTCAGATTTATACCGGAAATGCAAGGATAGTTCAACATAGGAAAATAAATGTAATATATCACAATCACCAAATTAAAGGACAAAAACCACATGATTATCTCAACTGATGCAAAAAAAAGCTTCTGACAAAATTCATCACTCTTTCATGATAAAAAACCACTCAATGAGCTAGGAACAGAAGGAACTACCTTAATTTCACACCAAAAACAGTTTGAACATTTATTAATTAATTTGAATTAATAAGTGAATTAATCCAGTGAAGTGGCAGGATATAAAATCAACACTCAAAAATCAGTTTTGTTTCTATATACTACCAATGACCACTCCATAAAGGAAATTGAGAAAACAATCCCATTTACTATAACATCAAAAAGGATAAAATATTTAGGAGTAAGTTTAACCTAAGAGATGAAAGACTTGTACACTGAAAACTACAAACATTGCTAAAAGAAATCAAAGATATAAATAAATGGAAAGACATCCTGTGCTTGTGAGATTGAAAGACTTAAAAACTGTCCATACCACTCAAAGTTATCTACAGATTCAATGCAATCCCTATCAAAATCCTAGTAACATTTTTTGCAGAAGTAGAAAAAAGTCTTAAAGTTCATATGGAATCGCAAGGGACCCTCAATAACCAAAACACTCTTGAAAGAGAGAAATGAAAAAGGATGCTTCAGACTTCCTGATAATTAAGATGATGTGGCAGTGGCATAAAGGTACATACACAGACCAATGGAAGAGAATAGACAGCCCAGAAATAAACTCATACATATCTGGTCAAATGATTTTCAACAAGGGTGCCAAGACTGTCACAAAGGGGAAAGAACAGTTTCTTCCACAAATGATGTTGGGAAAACTGGGTACCTACTTGCAAAAGAATGAACATGGACCCCTTAATTACACTATATACAAAAACTAACTCAAAAATAGACTAAAGACCTAAAATGTAAGACCAAAAGTTATTACACTGCTAGGAAGAAAACATAGGGGGAAAAGCTTCAGGACATTGGATTTGGCACTGAATTTCTTTGATATGGCACCAAAAGCACAGGCAACAAAATGAAAGAAGAGAATGAGAGTACATCAAACTTAACTTTTGTGTTCCAAAGAAAACAACAGGAAAAAGACAACCTATGGATATTGCAGATCGCATATATGATAAAGGATTAACGTGAAGAATATATAAAAAACTTCTACAATTAAAAGACAGATGACTTTATTAAAAAATGGGCAAAGGACTTGAATAGATATTTCTCCAAGGAAGACAGACAAATGGCTAATAAACACATTAAAAGATGCTCAACATCTTAATCATTAGAGAAATTTAAATTAAATCCACAAAATCACCTCACAACATAAAAACAGCCAATATATATATTAAAAAAAACCAACAACAGAAAACAAGTGCTGGTAAGCATGAGTAGAATCTGAAACCCTTGTGTGCTACTGGTGGTGGACATGAAAAATGGTGTAGCCACTGTGGAAAATGGTATGGTGGTTCCTCAGAAAATAAAAAAAAACTACCATATGATTCAATAATCCTGACACTGGGTACATATCCAAAGGAACTGAATCAAGATCTTGAAGAGATTTATCTGTACATCCATATTCACTGCAGCATGAATCACAGTAGCTAAGAGATGGAAGCAACCCATAAGTCCACTAACAGATGAATGGATAAAGAAAATGTGGTATATATATACAATGGAATATTATGTAACCTTAAAAAAGAAAATCCTGTCATGTACTACAACATGGATGAACCTTGATGACATTATGCTAAGTGGAAAAAAGCTAGTCACAGAAGATCAAATACTGCATGATTCCGTTCATATGAAGTATCCATAGTAGTCAAAATCATACCAAGGGCTGACAAGAGAGATGGAAAGAATTAATATTTAGTGGATATGGAGTTTCAGTATTGCAATATTTAAAAAGTTCTAGATACCTCTTGGGAGAAGGCAATGGCAACCCACTCCAGTACTCTTGCCTGGAAAATCCCATGGACAGAGAAGCCTGGTAGGCTGCAGTCCCTGGGGTCGCTGCAAGTCAGACACGACCGAGAGGCTTTGCTTTCGCTTTTCACTTTCATGCATTGGAGAAGGAAATGGCAACCCACTCCAGTGTTCTTGCCTGGAGAATCCCAGGGACGGGGGAGTCTGGTGGGCTGCCGTCTATGGGGTCACACAGAGTCAGACACGACTGAAGGGACTTAGCAGCAGCAGCAGCAGATACCTCGTGTTCAACAATGCAAATATGCTTAACTGTACATTTAAAAATGGTTAAGATGGGAATTCCCTGGCAATCCAGTGGTTAGGACTCTGTGCTCTTACTCCTGAGGGCACAGGTTCAATTCCTGGTCAGGCAACTAAGATCCCACAAGCCAAGCAGCACAACCAAAAAATAAATAAATAAAAACTAAATTAAAATGGTTAAGATGGTAAATTTAATGTTATGTGTTTTTTACAATTAAAAAATTAAACTCATAACTGTAAAAATGAACTAAAAACACAACAAAATTAAAAAGCCCGTAACTTGACCAATCAAAGAGGAATCTATTAATACGAGAGAAGGAAATGAGTTCTTGAAAAGCAGTCAAAATAAACATTTACGGGAAGGATTTTTAATTTTTTTTTGTAACGAATGAAGACAACACTGCAAGTAAGATCATTATAAATACAATCACTAGAGAAGTCAGAATACACAACGCTTTCTCTGAAGGGAAATATGAAAACCAAAGCAGGATGGGGATGAGGCCATTAAAACCTGAGCTTCTGAGACCAGACGCTCGGGTTCAAACCACAGCTTCGCTGCTACTTCCCAGCTAGATGACCTTGGGCAAGTCACTGAACGTCTTTGGCCCTCAGTTTCCTCATCTATAAAATAGGGATGATCAGAGGACCTACCTTACCGAGCTGTTTGGAGGAAACTGTACTTAAAAAAGAGTATCAACGACTTCCCTGGTGGTCCAGTGGTTATGAATTCACCTTGTTATGCAGGATATGCAGGTTCAACCCACAGTCAGGGAACTAAGACTCCACATGCCAGGGAGCAACTAAGCCTGCGAGCTCCGGAGCCCAGGTGTCATAACTAGGGAGTCTGTAAGGCAATCCAGCATGACGCAACTAAGACCAGATGCAGCCAAGTAAATAATTTTTTTTTTTAAGAGTATCAGATACATAGTGAGAGGCTTGTTGAATATTAATTATTCTCCCTCTGGGGACACATACTGAAGAGACTTGAGTTTTCTGAACAACTTTGGGGTCTTTGAGGTGGAGAAAGTAGCTCTCAACTATTATCTTAAAGATGTTGCCCTTTTATGATGAAAGGCACTTACCCAAGCCCCGGCGTCTTTTCACCGGATCCACCATCCAGGGCGCTTTCCCTTTCTCCAATAAGGTGATCACGTTTGGTCTCCGAAAGCAAAGTCCTATAACACAGGAAAAACATTAAAACTGAGCATGATGTGGGCACCACAGCTATTAGAATCAGGCTTTGTCTCAAGAGAAATGGGGTTTATTCATGCAAAAGCAGCACAGAGGATGTGAAGGGTAGGTGGAGAAAAAGGATGAAAGGTCAGTCATAGAGAGCAGAGCTATTCACTTCTAACTCTACAAAACCCACTACTTTGGGGAAGAGTTGGAGCAGAAACTCCTGAGGCTGGTCATTCATTCAGTCTTTCCACATCCCAGCCTGCGGTCCTCTGGTCTGCTGTAACCCACACTCCCACAACTGCTCCCTGTCAGCATCCACCAGTAGCAGTACTGGTGGCTTCCATTTCTGCTTTGCTTTTTTCTCCTGCAACTCCCAGAACGAGCCCCATGTTGCCCCCTCAGGAGGATAAACAAAACAGGCAGTGCTCCCCTCTCGTTCTGAAGTCTGAGTCCCATCCCCAAAGTCCTAAAAACTCCAAACTCTTCCGTCTGTCCCCCCAGTCCTAGGATGGAGGATGTGTCCTGCAGTTACCATCTCTATTACCTCAGTGTCCAATATTCACCTTTTAATAGTACCTGTTAAAAGTCAATTCTTTATTTTTCTCAAAAACAACCCAAGTCCTCAAAGGTTTTATTTTATATAGTTACTATTGATATATGACCAGTACCTACCACTCCTAGACATATACCCGAGATGAAAATATGCATCCACACAAAAATTTGTACATGAACATTCATAGCAGCAGATTCATAACAGCCATACAGTGGAAACAGCCTAAATGCCTATCAACTGGTGAATGGAAAAAACAAAAGGTAGAATATTATTTGGCCAAGAAGAGGAAATGAGGTACTGATACATGCTACAATGCAAATGAACTTCAAAAATATTACTTTAAATGAAAGAAGTCAGACACAAAGGACAACATATTTGATTTCATTTTTATTGAACACCAAGAATAGAGAGATTCATAGACAGAAAGTAGATAATGGTTTAGTGTTTGCCTAATCTGGGGGCATTAGTTGGCACAGGTAAATAAAAAAGTGATTGATGATAGTCACAGGCTTTCTTTGTGGGGGGCAGTAATAAAGATGTTCTAAAATTGACTACGGTGATGGGTGCTCAAGTCTGTAAATACACTTGAAAATCCAACTGAACTGTATACTTCCATGGGTGAATTGTATAATATGTGAATTATACCTCAATAAAGTTATTTAAAAAAAAAAAAAAGCCAAACTGGAGTGGCTTCTGTTTCTCCAACTAACTGATTCACATCCCTCAACAGTACAGTTGTGCATCATGGGCGCAGGAGAGCCTTACCGAGAGAAACCAGGTTCTGGTAGTTTTCCAACATGACATCTTCATACAGATCCTTCTGAATGGGGCTCAGCCGTTCCCACTCCTCCTGGGAGAAGTAGATGGCCAAATCCCCAAATGTCACTGGCGCCTGAAATGGAAACACAGACATCCTTTCACTGTGGGCTTGTGCTTCCACACAGCGGGAGAAGACAGTGAACTTCCAAACAGGGAAGACACACGGTACCAGGGTTCTACTAAGGAAACACTTGAGGTTCTGAGATCAAAAGGGGCAGTTGTAATAAGTAAAACACAGTACAATATGATATAGCTGGTATTAAAGGTTTTGTTCCATAAAAAGCATATCAACTTGGACTTACACAGCACTGACAAAGACAAGGCATTCTGCTAGGTACCCTGCACCCCTAGCTCATGTTGGGCAGTGACCAGGGCACTGCCAGAGGACCACAGCAATGTCACAGATGCGGGAACTGAGGCCCAGCGAGGTGAGGTAACTTACTGGAGGTCTAACAGCTTGTAAACGGAGAAACTGGGGTTCAGTCTGGGCAGTCTTGCTTCTGATTCATGTGCCTAACCACATATGAGTGCATTATACATGGCAAAATTTTTGCAGATGTTATCAAGGTTACTAATCAGTTGACCTTGAAATTGGAGGAAGTAGCCTGGATTATCTAGGTCGGCTCAGTGTCATCACAGGAGCCCCCAAGAGCAAAGGATTTTCTCCAGCTGGTGGGAAAGGGAAGTTGGGGAGTGGTATAGGTATTGGTATGAGTGGTATTGGACCTCTTGATGCTGGTTTGAAGATGGGATGAAGGGAGCCACATGGGAAGTAGAGGAGAAGGAATGAAATCTTACCAGTAACCACTGAGTTTAAAGAGGACCCTGAGCATCAGATGGGACCACAGCTGGCAGACACCTTGATTTCAGTCTTGTGAGACCCAAAACAGAGGACCCAGCTAACCCCAGCTGGGTCTGAACCCCAACCCACAAACTTGTGAAAATAAATGTATGCTATCTTGAATGGTCACGTTTGTGGCAATAGGGAACAAATACACACAACTTGAAGAGCAGAAGTGTCTATTATGAGAAACTGCATTCAGGAGGCTTACTGTAGAAAATCGCTTGATCGCTAAAATCTTGAAACATGCCTATCATAGGAGGCTGCCTCACTGGCCTGGCTCCAACTAACTTTATCTGAACACCTACAGGGTCAGAAGTCTCTCAAAGTTAGAGAAATTTCCTCCTCATAAATATGGGCTGTACAAGTAGAAACAAAGCAACATGAGAGATCAACTCCGGAGGACAACATCCAGCCCTCTGCCCCAGCAGGTCCCACCTGGGCACTCATGTCCACCTTGAGAAATCACGGTGTCTCTGGTCTTCTCTCTGGGGAGGGAAGACAGGCAGAGCCCCTGGAGATGCTGAATGAATAGGTGAAGGGTCAGGCGCACACTGAGAAAAAAGGAGAGGGGGGCCCTGCTCACGCTCCCACCCCCTGACGTGATGGAAGGAAACCAGGAACCAGGTCTTAGCTGTGTCTCCATGGGGCAGGAAGGAAAGAAATGGTTTCCTACAAGGCAGAAGAACTTTCCTGAAGGAAGAGCAGTCACTACTTACCTTGGACTTGGACTTCCCCGGAGCTGCAGGCATCCTCTCCTCCCTCTTGTGGGCTCACAGCTGGAGGAGGGCAGAGCACTGAGAAGGTGGGCCTGGGGGAGAAAAGAAGCCGTGAGACTGCTGGGGCCACTGGGAGTACCCACAGCTTCCGGGCCCACACCTTGGTCACACACATGCACCAGGGAAGTCAAGAGCATCGTCTGAAACATTCCTGCCCGTTCTCAACTTCAGGGAGGAGCTGCAGCCAACACCGTCTACTCCCGAGATCACAGGAGGCGCCAGGTCAGGAGACAGTGAAAGGGGCAGACGCCTGCTCTTCCAGGTGACAAGGAGCTGTGGAGCACCCGCCATGTGCCAGGAGCTGTCCCAGGGGCTGGCGGGGGAGCAGTCAGAGCAGGTGCTCCCAGGTGTCTTACATTCCAGCAGGGAGGACAGGACCACACAGAGCCCAGCGTGAACTGAGACCCCTGCTGTGAAGGAACCAGGACCTGAGCAGGGAAGGAGGGGCGGGGGTGGGGGGAGGCCTCTCAGAAGCGGCGCCAGAGCCGCAGCGTGACTGCAGTGCACCTGTGAGTCACCTGGGCGCGGGGAGAAAGGCATTCTGGGTAGGGGTACAGCAGGTCCAAGAGCCCCGCTCAGGCCCACGCCGGGCGCGGGGAGAAAGGCATTCTGGGTAGGGGTACAGCAGGTCCAAGAGCCCCGCTCAGGCCCACGCCGGGCGCGGGGAGGGGAGAGAGTGCAGGTGAGCGGGAGCAGCGTGAGGGAGCAGGGAAATGGTGGGCCTGAGGTGACTGCGGGCAGCAGGGGCTGGGTCATGAAGCGAGTGATAAGCAGTTTGGAACTGATCTAAGGGTGATTAGGTGTGGGGAGGCGTGGTAGCTGAGCAGAGGAATGATGTGACTGACTCAACATTTAACAAAAATTTTTCTTGGTGGCTATGTGGCGAATACTATGGATGTGTGTTGGTGGGGTAGGAAGCAGGAAGCAAGAGCTGCAGAAGGGGCTCATTAGACAGATGTGCAGAAATCTCAAAGAGATACCTCAGTGGTGTGCACCAGGGTGAGAGAGGAAGAGGTGAAATGTCCAGAATCGCCTCTGAGGGAGGCCCTCTGTCGCCCCGTCACTCTAAACGTGTGCTGTCCAACATGAATACCAGTGGACACCGAGTTCTGGAAATAAGAAACTGTTTCATTTTATTTCAATTCATTTATTATTAAAACCATAAAAATGATGAATACTAGAATCATTGAATTAAAATGTATGACTAGTGTAAGACTAAAAACTGATTCTTAGTTCAGTTACTATAAAACTTTTAAGTATGTCTGGCACAATTTGGGTTTGTTTGTTTTTTGGCCATGCCATGTAGCTGGTGGAATATTTCAGCTCCCCAACCAGGGATGGAACCCAGGCCACAGCAGTGAAAGCCCAGAATCCTAACTACTAGGCCACCCAGGATCTCCCTCTAATAATAAATATTACAAAATTTAAATATAGATCAAATATCTCCAATAAAAATTAAGTGTCTGGATTGAGGTGAACTCTAACCATAAAATACATACCTGATTTTAAAGACCTAGTATGAAAAAAAATGTAAAAAATCTCACGGGTAATTGTTTATATTGATTACAAGTTGAAAAGGTAGTATGTCAGATATACCGTATTGAGTTTTAAAAGGTATTATTAAGACTATACAAAGTTGGAAAGACAGTCTCTTCAACAAATGGTGCTGAGAAAACTAGACAGTCACATGTAAAAAAAAAAAAAAAGAAACAAGGTCATTCTTTAACTCTATACACAAAAATAAGCTCAAAATGGATTAAAGATCTAAACGTGAGAGCGAATACTATAAACCTCCTGCAAGAAAACATAAGCAGAACACTCTCTCATATAATCTGCAATATCTTTTTCAATCCATCTTGCAAAATAATGGAAATAAAAACAAACAAAAACAAACGGGATGGGACCTACTCAAACTCAAAAGCAATGAACAGAAACAAAATGAACAAACATGAACAGAAACAATGAACAAAACAAAAAGACAACCCACAGACTGGGAGAGAATATCTGCACCGATGTGACTGGTAAGGGATTAGTTTCCAAAACTTATAAACAGTTTATGACACTTAACAGCATCGAAACAAACAACCCACTCAAAAAGTGGGCAGAAGACCTAAGTAGGTCTTCTCCAAAGATGACACACAGATGGCCAACTGGCACATGGAAAGAAGTTCAACATTTAGAGAAATGCAAATCAAAACTACAGTGAGGTATCACCTCACTCCAGTCAGAATGGCCATCATCAAAAATCCTAAAACAATAAATGTTAAAGTGGAGAGAAGAGAACCCTCCTACATTATGGGTGGGAATGGAAATTGGTACAGCCACTATGGAGAACAGTATGGAGATTCCTTAAAAAACTAAAAAGAGAGCTATTAGATGACCTTGCAACCCCAGGCCTGGGCATGGATCTGGAGAAAAACATGACCTGAAAGAACACATATGCACCCAATGTTCATTGCAGCACTGCTTACAGTACCCAAGACGTGTGAGCAACCTAAATGTGCACTGACAGAGGAACGGGTAAAGATGTGGACATATATACAATCTATATACTCAGCCATGAAGAAAAATGAGACAATGCCATCTGCAGCAACACAGATGGACCTAGAGTGTTTTACTGAGTGAAGTCAGACAGAGAAGGAGAAGTACTGTTTGACATCCCTTATATGTGGAATCTAAAAAGACAGGATACGAAAGAAGTCACTTACAAAATAGAAAGAGACTCACAGACTTAGAGAACGAACTTATGGTTGCTGTAGGAAGGTCATGTACACACTGCTGTATTTAAAATGGATGCTGGGTAGTCTGCAATGTCTGCCAATTTCCATGGTGCAAATACCACCATCAGAGTGCACTATAAGATATCAAACTGATGCCACTCAACCTGAGGCTGAGGAGATGTGTGCGCTATGGGCTTGTGTGAGCCCAGCTCAGCACTTCACTGCCATGTGGCCTCTAAGTTCTTCTGACTAACGTCCCTGCACAGCAGAGGAGAGCTAATGTCTAGCTCAGCAGCCTGAGAACACCCCAAAGCAGCTGCCCCACCACATAAAACTCCTGAAGTCTTCTGCTTGTTTTCTGCAACAACCATATGACTTCTGCATTCCATGTCATGATAAATCTGTGTTAATATAAAAACTGTTTAAAATCACTTACCGGATTCTTCCTTTCTGACTCCTCAAGTCAAGTGGACTGCTTCAGGAAGCGGCACGGCATCCATCCCGTGGTTTCTCATAGCTGCTTGTGCTCGTCAACCCTGAATTAAAGGTGCGTGATTCTTGTCCACGAAGTAACTTCCCCCAAGGAACTCAGCACGGCTGGGAGGAAAGAATAGCAGTTTGTCATCAGATAATTCTGGATTCAAAGTTTGCCTCTGCCGAACTGGCTGTGGGAGAGCTACACAAAGCCTGTCTGCTCATCTGTACAATGGGGTAAACACAAACCTTCTGCGCCCTTAGCTGGTAGAAGTTTACCTGAGTTACCCTCAACAACAGGCACACAGTTATTTCTCACCTTCCTTTTCCTTTTCAATTTGGTATACACCAAGCATCACCAAGGACGCCTGACACCCACCAAGAGGGCTGCAGTAAGAATTCTCACACAGTGCTGGTTAGAGAGAGACTGGCGACTTGGCAATACTGCCTAAGACTGAGGGCACACATACTATTTGACCCAGGTATTTCCGGTACGACATCCCTGCGTGTGTGTAAAATGACAAGGTTTGCAGGAGGAGGCAGGACAGTCCTTCAGTGAAGGGCATCCACCTGGAGCCAGGCGGTCTGGGTTTAGCTTCCGACTTCGCCACCCACTTCCTGTATGACTCAGACACCCTCCCTGTCCTCTCTGGGCCTCAGCTTCCTCAACAGCCAAATGAGGAAAATGACCAGGACAACTCCACAGGGCTGCTGTGGAAATTAAAAGAAAGAAAACACTCAATAAACTCAGGGGAGTGCCAGTGCTAAACAAGTGTTAGTTTTTAAATTGTCATTACCTTACTAAGTCCAAGCTCACAGTGCTCAGTGTATGACAGACCAATAAACCGAGAGACGAGCTGCTAGAACAAGGAACAGCGACTTAATCTGGAAGGCCAGGAGACTGAGGAGGTGGCGGACTCACGTCCTGAAGAACCACCTTGCCTAAGTTAGAATTCAGGCTTCTTTTATGCTAAAAGGGAAGGGAGTAAAGGCAAACATTTCCTGGTTCCAATCAACCTCTGAAAGCAATGTGTTAATTTCTTCCTTCCTGCAGTCATTCACAGGTGGCCCTGGTCAGGAGGATTCCGGAGATCTAAAGATATTTTACCTCCATGCTCATTACCTGGCAAACAGAGTTCCCAGAGATGGGCCACTATGTATAATTTAAGCTTACAGGCGATGGCCCTTTAGTGATTAACTTGTAACAGAATACAAAGGTTCTCCCCATTATGATTACCTACCTGTCAAGAGCCTGGAAACAACTGCCTATCAGTAACAAAAGGAGTGAGTGAATGCTACATGCACATACGGGGCACCAGGTAGCCTTAAAAGGAATAAGGCAGCACTATCCCAGTGGGTCTTTACTGAGGGTAATTTTGCTCCCAGGAGATGCAATGTCTGGAACATCTGTAGTTGTCCCAGCTTGAGGGGCAAGGTGCTCTAGGCCTCTAATGGGCAGAGACAAGAGACGCTGCTAAACATCCTACAGGTACAGGACAATGCCCAAAGCATAGAACGAACAATCAGGCCCACGATGTCAGCTCTACTGAGGTTAAGAAATCTGCTGTGCCTGTCGTGTGTGAAACGATTTCCAAGACATGGTGTAATGATGGAAAATAGGTGTAGAGGAAAATGCTTAGGAAAAAAAACAGGATATGAATACTTGAGTGAAAAGGCACAGACAAGTTCTGGAAACGGAATAAAGAAGTTGGTAGCAATGACTGTCCCTGAAGAATGGAATTGGGTCACTAGGTTTCAAAACTCCCTTTTCCCTGCCTATGCTTTGGCAAACGCACAATCACCTCTTCAAAACACCACCACAAAATAAGGAGGCTGGATCCCACTATACCTCAGGGCAGGGCTCTAAACCAGGCCGTATTCTGAATCCCCGACCACAGGGCAGGAAAGGGCTGTGCAATTTTAGCACAACGGTAAAGTCTTGCTCCTAAGATGAGGATGGCTAGAACCTGCATGAGTACAAGCTTCAAAAATTCCTGGAAAGCTCCACCCGCACCGCTGCCAGTGTTGCCGGCTCCTGGCTCGATACCGCGGGGCTGGAGCCTCAGCCCTGACTGCCACCCCAGGCCCAGGCAGGAAGGAGCCGAAGGGCGTGGGTGTGGGCAACGGGGGCCGTGGGAGATGTTGCTGCTTCCCTGAGCGCTATGCCCCGTCCATTCAACAAGGACACGGCCAGCATGACTATGGGCGGCAAGGAGGTGACCGGGAACCCCCATGACACTGCTAGGCAGGAAGACTACGACGGCTGCGGGCCCTGTCCCACCAGAACACCCGCCTCGGGCCCACCCGCCAGGATGTCACGAACCTCACCAGCTATGGCAGCATTCTCACTGAGGGCTTCCCTGAGGCCACACATCTCTGCATGGGGTTCCCATGGTGCTCACTGGCAGCAAGACAGAGCTGGGGAAGGAGTCAGAGCAGCTGCACAAGCTTCAGGAGGCCCAGCTGGAGCCCGGCACCTGCACGCAGGGCTAGTGTGCCCCCTGCCTGGAATGTTCTGCCGTTCTGGGAGAACAAGGAGGACATCTGAGAGGCCGCCGAGGCTGCCCTGAGCGCTCTGCAGAAGGCACAGCGGCAGAGCAAAGCGGCTGCCCCTGCTGCTCTGACACCTCCCAGCAGGCACACGGCCCCCATGACAGGACGGACAGGGCCCAGGTCCTCACACACAGACTGTCCCCCGAATCCGGTCCCCTCCCCAGGTCTCAAAGGGTGCCTGGAGTCGGGTGTCTCCTGGACCTCGTGTCTGGGGCCTGGGGTCAGGCTCTTGGCACATTCTGGAAATCTCTCCTTTCCCAGCTGGGGTGCTGACCACAAGCTCCCCTCCAACTGGCGTGATGGTGGTGGGGAGGGTGGATTCTGTCCCTCTGTACCCCAAAGCTGGCATTTGTCCCCAGGACTCAGGAGTGCCCTCATCACAACCAGCCCCCAGCTGTGTCCCCCCATGCACAACAGGTCGTCAAGGCCTACGTCTGAAACACAAAATGATGTCCGGTACATGGACCAACATGGACTTGGCAGCCTTCCACAGCTCCCAGGCCTGCTCTCCCAGGTCACCCCTCCCCGAGCTCCTGAGAAGGCTCGGCTGCATCCTCCAGCTTCCAGCTTTATCCCCCCAGGAACTCGGGCAGCACGGTGGGGCGGGGGCCCATCAGGGGACATGGGCCCCAACCCGGAGCATGGGGGCTGAAGCAGCCCTCTCCCACCTCCTCATGCAGAGGACTTCAGTCTCAGCCCTCAGCCCGGCCACCATCTTTCCAGAGCTGGACGCACAGCGGGCAGAGAAGAACTTCTCTCAAAAAGCATTCCCTGAACCATCTATCTGACTCCTGCTCAGAGACACCTCACCTGCGACCCTCCCCCCCCACCACCTGCCAGAAACCCAAGATGAAAAGTGACATCAGCTCCAAGTGACCTTAGGCAAGTCGGGTCTCTCTATAGACTGTTGCCCCACCTGCAGAAAGACAGCACTGGCTCATTAAACCGTCATCACGCACCCATCTGTCCCTCACAAGCCCCACTTCCACTGAGGTGGAACCCAGGCCATCCTGGCTGCTCGGGAGAACAGATTCAATGAACCCCCAGCACAGATTAACTGAATATCCTGGAAGGTCTGGGGTCAGGGGCACCCGAGTTTTTAAACAAGTGCCCCGGGTGACTCTGATGTCCCATAGATTGGGAGCTGGTGGCTCCTGAGTCAGCCCGGGAATCAGCATTACCTAAGATGAGCTCATGGGCAGCAGGTGGTTCCTGCCCACCCCGGTTATCTCCCACATCAGCCCTCTCCCTGGCCCAGTGCTTCGGTCTCCAATGGGCCTAAGAAAGAGAATTCTGAAGTCCGCTCTACCCCACCTAGGTTCCCCAAGGCCCAGCCATGGCCTGGGGAATCAACAGAGCATTCAGTCCAAGACCTCGTGGAAAAATCATAGTCTAGGGCAGAGGTCCATAAAATACAGTGTGTGTGCCAAATCAGGCCACTATTTTTGTAAAGTTTTGCTGAAACACACACACACACACACACACACACACACACACACAAAAGCTACTGGATAGTGGGACTTCCCTGATGGCACAGGGGATAAGAACCTGCCCATCAGTGCAGGGGACACAGGTTCGATCCCTGGTACAGGAAGACTCCACATGACACGGAGCAGCTAAGCCTGTGCACCACAATTAATGAGCCCACGAGCCACAACTACTGGGCCCACATTCTGCAACTACTGAAGCCCGCACACTCAGAGCCTGAGCTTCGCAACAAAAGAAGCCACGGCAATGAGAAGCCCGCTGCTCACCGCAACTCAAGACAGCCTGCGCAAAGCAACAAAAACCGAGCACGGCCAAAAATAAGAAATAATTTTTTTTTTTTTAAGTTACTGGACAGTGGCCAGGCCTCCCTTCTGGGCACAGCACACCCGTGATCCGGGGGGCTGTGCTGGGTGTTGAGCTGGGGACGGGTCCTGACATACCTGAAAGGCACACAGACTCGCCGCCTCTGTTCAGCCAGCTTCTTCCTGCTGCACCACCTGTCTAGTATTTTAAGCTCACTCTCACCCTGAGCCTGAAAGCCCCAGATGCCAGGGATACAGGAAGGCACTTTCTCCAAAGACGCAAGCGCAGCTGTAACGGAAAACACAGGCTTTGCACATGTCAGCCCTGCCCCTTTCCCCGCTGGGCGTGGGAGCAGATCTGACCTCCCCACGTAAAATGGGGCGGGGCTGGGAAGGCCCCTACTGCAGGAAGCACAGCGGCCAGGGCTACCTTCAGCAGATGCTGAGAGCACTGCGATCTCCTCTCCCCTCCCCACCACCAAATCCGTTTCTCTGTCGCTGAGAAGCCCCAGAGGAGCCCCCAGGCTCTCAGCCCTGTTTGTGCACAGTAATCTCTCCAGAGTTTTTTAAATTAAAAACTGATGGCGGAGCCCGATGCCAGAATAATCAAGTCAATCTCTGGGACCTGAGTCCAAGCATGTCTTACTCCTATCTTCTAAGATTTCTGCTCTATGCAAAGCCACAGTTTAGAACTACTGCCCCAGTCTCGGAGCCCCAGGCTGGAGATCTCCCTGTTGAAGCCCAGACCTGATGAGCACTGCGGAGGACAAAGTCTTTGATAAGCTCAAACTCTTATATTCCCCGATCAAGGAATTCCAAGGAGGGACTTCTCTGGTGGTCCAGTGGTTAGAACCCACCTGCCAATGCACGAGACACGGGAGCAATCCCTGGTCTGGGAAGATCCCACAGGCCTCGAGGCAACCAAGCCCACATGTGCCACAGCTGCTGAGCCCGCGCTCTAGAGCCTGGGATGCTCTGCAACGAGAAGCCACCAAAATGAGAGGCCCCGAACGCAACTAGAGTAGCCCCTGCCCCCCACAACCAGAGAAAGCCCAAGAGCAGCCACGAAGGCCCCATGCAGCCAAAAAGAAGTCAATAAATCAATAATCTTTTTAAAAAGAATCCCAAGGAGTCACTCCTGGCTTTGGAGTTAACTGAGATGTCCACAGGAAGCCTTGGTGTTAATACTGAAAGTGCATCCACTGTCACTGTATAATCCCTTCACTCTGCTTTACTTTTAAAGATACTTATTGACACCTGTTATAAATTTAACTTCATCTCTCTACTACATGCAAGCACCAGATGAGTAGAAACCAAGTCTGTCTTGTCAGCCTGGCCCATGGCAGGTATCTGAATGCTGAGTGAGGGACTGCCTCTCAGAGCCTATCCTGGCGGCAGGCCACAGATACTGTTTTTTTCTTTCTCATCTCCGGAACAATATCCCTTTATACCCTCTCTCATTGAGCACCCCTGACTCTGGCCCACCCTCACGCCCTGAGAATATTCATGGTGTGCCCTCATCGTGGTCCTGTACACTAGTAGTTCTTAACTAGGAGGACTGTATCATCCACAGGACACCAGGCTGTGTCCAGAGACATGTCTGCTTGTCAAAATTGGGGAAGCGGGGTGTGCTACTGGCTTCTAGTGAATAGAAGGCAGAGATAATGCTAAATATACTACAATATACAGGATAGCCCTCCCCTGTACCCCACTCCAATGAAAAACTATCTGACCTTAACTATCCAAAGTGCCAAAGCTGAGAAGCCCTGGAGAGACTAACAGACATCTCCAGATCTCTGTGTTACTAGGGATACTTCTCCCCAGTCCCTGCCACTTCCCATCTGGGATGGCAACCCCACACGCTCCCTTGGGACAGCTCCATCCAGGAAGACCCTCTGCTCCCACCCTCCCAGGACCCTGACCAAAAACTTCTGAATGTAAGTTTGACCTAGACTTTAAGGTTATTCTACCTCTTGACTGGAAACCCTTTCCCTGGGGCTCCGCTTTTTGCTTTTCTTCTTGTGTGGATTTTATTCTCTGTGAAATCTCTGCAGTTATTACACTAATAATAAAGCAATTATCACTTACATATTGTTTACTTGTGTCAGGTACTTTTCGATTGGGTTGATCAAAAGGTTCATTCCAGTTTTTCTATAACATTTTACAGAAAAACCCAAACAAACTTTTTGGCCAACCCAGTACTTAACATTCACCACAAGCATAAGATCAGTACTATTATCTCCATTTTGTAGTGGCACTATAAGTGACCTCTCCCCAAATCACACAACAACTGAGTGATGAAACCAGAAGTCCCAGAGTCACCCAAGCTACACTGGTAGGAAGCAAACATACAATCACATGCAGTCACAGGTCCCAGAGACCAGGGAAGACTGCATGCATGTGTGTGTGTGTGTGTGTGTGTGTGTGTGCAAACACATAACCATATGCAGTCACAGGTCCCAGAGGCCAGGGAAGACTGCATGCGTATGCATGTGTGTGTGGGTGTGTGGGGGGGGTGTGTGTGCAAACACACAACCATATGCAGTCACAGGTCCCAGAGACCAGGGAAGACTGCGTGTGTGTGTGTGTGTGCATGTGTGTGTGCAAACACACAATCACATGCAGTCACAGGTCCCAGAGACCAGGGAAGACTGCATGCATGTGTGTGTGTGTGTGTGTGTGTGCAAACACATAACCATATGCAGTCACGGGTCCCAGAGACCAGGGAAGACTGCATGCGTGTGTGTGTGTGTGTGTGTGTGTGTGTGCAAACACATAACCATATGCAGTCACAAGTCCCAGAGACCAGGGAAGACTGTGTGTGTGTGTGCATGTGTGTGCGCAAACACACAATCACATGCAGTCACGGGTCCCAGAGACCAGGGAAGACTGCGTGCATATGCGTATGCGTGTGTGTGCATGCTCAGTCTTGTCCAACTCTTCTCGAACTCTATGGACTGCAGCCCACCAGGCTCCTCTGTCCATGGGATTTTCCAGGCAAGAATACTGGAGTGGGTTGACACTTCCTCCCTCAGGGGATCTTCCCGACCCAGGGATAGAACCTGTGTCGACAGCATTGGCAGGCAGGTTCTTTACCCCTGTGCCACCTGGGAAACCACGGCTGACTCTGCCCTCCCTCCACATGCACTAATGCAATAACAGGCAAAAAGGAGCAACTGGGCCCGAAGAGTTCAGCTCCTCAGCTTCCAGGATGACCGCCCAACCTCAAGTTCAGAGACGGAGATTCTGCCAGCATTCCCCACTGTGCTCCCACCTCAGGGCGGGGACAAGGACGCACGGCCACCGGCACGACAGCGAACACCCGGAGCCCACACCGCGCTGTGACAGCCACGCTCCGTCCTGGGAATTTTGATTTCACGACGTTACCCCAGGTAACCGTCCCAGCGCTGACGCGGGTGCTGTCATCACCCGATTTTACCCAGAAGCCCGCAGTCCTGTGAAGCGGCGCAGCGTCCTCCCCACGGGGACCCTCCTCCCGCGGCTGCAGGGAGAGACACGGCACGACGGCGCCGTGACAGCGGCACCCATGCACAACCGCAGAGCCGCTGACGTCGGACAGCCACCGGGTCAAACCACACAGCCACGCCAGACAGCGCCACACACACACACACACACACACACACACACACACACACGAACGCGCTCCACACACACACACACGCGCGCGCGCGCGCTCCAGCGGCACGAATCCTCACAGCCACACTCACACGCCCGCCCTCCCACAGGCGCAGTCGCTTCTTCCTCACACGACCACCACAGACCTCGCGGGGAAACACGAACGCGGGCCCGAGGCACGTCCCCATCCCCACACGGCCGGCTCCGTCAGACCCGCAGAAACGCCACCATACGCCCTCCTCCCCTCACAGCACGGCGAAGCCACCTCACGCTTCACATACAGTTCTTCATCTCACACTCCGTCACCACACGACCAGACACGGCCCCCCGAGCGGTCGCGAGCGCCCAGACAAGCTCAGCCACATATCCACACTGACCCCATCCTCCCGGGTCGCGTCCCGGCGACTACCAACAGCAGCTGCGCTGGCACCTCGCGCAGGCCCCGCTCCCGGGTCGCTCCCCACGCAAGCGCACTCCCCGGCGAGACCCCCGGGCCCCCGCTGCCAGGCCCCGCCCCGTCACGCTCTGGACACGTCGACGGGCCGCAGCCCCGCCCCCAGGGCGGCCCCAAGAGCGCGAGGCCCCGCCCCTAAACAAAGCCACGCGGCGCGCAGGCGCTCTCTCACAGCTCCCACCGGCTCGGGCCTGAGGCCCCGCCCCCTCACACGCCAGCCGCGGCGAGCACGCTCGCGCGATCCGAGCCGCTCTAGAGGGCGTGGCCCCGCCCCCTGCACCAAAGCGCGCAGGTGCCAGGTGCGCTTTGCGCTCCCGGGGGCCCCACCTGTAGCGGTCCTTAGGAGATCCTGTAGACGGATTCAGGTGCTGAGGCCCTTCCCTGGGCCCTTCAGCCAGACCCAGTCTCCCCAGGTCGCTGCCCTCCTGGGCATCCATACCTACACGCTCCCGTCCGGGGGCGTTCCGTCCCAACACCCGTCCCTCTTCTTCCAGGGCTTAAAGGGACGGGGAACCGGGCTCACCCGCGGCCTGGAACGCGCGCGCTGGCGCCTGCGCACTGCGAGCTCAGGCTGCTCCTCCCAGAAGCCTCCGGGACGTGGCGCGGCTCTCGACGGGCAAACCCGGGTCGTGACGTGAGGTCGAGGGATCCCGGCTCACGGTGGCTCCGATCTGTCTGGCCCAGAGTCGAGTGGACCCAGGTGAGGGGCGAGGGGATGGTCCTCCAGGACAAGGATGGAATCTCGTTTGCGACTTGGCTGAACGAACTGCCCCAGAGTCCTATTCGCGGCGCCTTTGGAGACTCGGACTACACCTCCCTGGAGCCACTGCGGCCTGTTTCCACGCCTTGTGATGACGCGGCTGCGTGTGGGTCCGGTGGGGACGCGGGCGCCCTCTGGTGGCGGCGCGTGAGGTGACCGCGAGACTGAGACGATGGGAGGTGTGAGCTCGTCCGCAATCTGGGCATGTGCGTGCCGGCTTGCGATTCTGCATTGTGTGTACGTAACCCACCATTTGTGGTTGTGTACTGAGGAGAGTGAAAAAGTTGGCTTAAAGCTCAACATTCAGAAAACTAATATCATGGCATCTGGTTCCATCACTTCATGGGAAACACTTCATGTTTCCCCATGTTTCCGTGGGGAAACAGTGGCTGACTTTATTTTGGGGGGCTCCAAAATCACTGCAGACTTCCTCCTTGGAAGAAAAGTTATGACCAATCTAGACAGCATATTAAAAAACAGAGACATAACTTTACCAACAAAGGTCCGTTTAGTCAAGGCTATGGTTTTTCCAGTGGTCATGTATGGATGTGAGAGTTGGACTACAAAGAAAGCTGAGTGCCAAAGAATTGATGCTTTTGCACTATGGTGTTGGAGAAGACTCTTGAGAGTCCCTTGGACTGCAAGGAGATCCAACCAGTCCATCCTAAAGGAGTTCAGTCCTGGGTGTTCATTGGAAGGACTGATGCTGAAGCTGAAACTCCAATACTTTGGCCACCTCATGCAAAGAGTTGACTCACTTGAAAAGACCCTGATGCTGGGAGGGATTGGGGGTAGGAGGAGAAGGAGATGACAGAGGATGAGATGGTTGGATGGCATCACCGACTCGATGGGCATGAGTTTGGGTGAACTCCGGGAGTTGGTGACGGACAGGGAGGCCTGCCGTGCTGTGATTCATGGGGTTGCAAAGAGTCGGACACGACTGAGTGACTGAACTGAACTGCTTCCCTGGTGGCTCAGTGGTGAGGAATCCGCCTGCCAATGCAGGGTACTGTGGTTGGATCCCTGGGTCGGGAAGATCCCCTGGAGGAGGGCAAGGCAACCCACTCCAGTATTCTTGGCCTGGAAAAGCCCATGGACGGAGGAACCTGGTAGGCTATACAGCCCATGGGGGTCGCAAAGAGTTGGACACGCCTGAGTGACTTCACATTCACGTTTCACCTCTATTTTTGGAAACTAATTTTGAATGTGTGTGCCTGTGCACCCCCGCCTGTCATGTGTGGCTGCCTTTGGCCAGTGCAGAGCTGAGCAGCGGCCACAGACATTGGCCCGCAGAGGTTAAAACACTGACTCCGTACATCCTGGGTTTTGTGCTTGTGAGTTTGTCTGTGTGTCAGGGAGAACCCACAGATAGTGTGTGCGCTTTCTGGAAGTGTAACCAAGCAGAACCCCATGGTGGAGGGCCAGGCCTTCCCCCGCGGCCTCTGCTGCAGCCCGCCTCTGAAGTAGCAGATGGTAGTTGGTGCACATTTGCCGAGTTGTTCTGCGGCTGTGAACCCCTCTCTCCCACCAAATGGACAAGCTGTTAATACTTCATGAAGGTGAGCACATAGCCCCAGGGCTCCTGCAACTTAAGGCCTGATAATATTGACCCGTGTGACACGGCCCTGCTGTGTCACCGTCAGCCAATCAGAGAACTGTGCGCAAGCTGATCATCATGATCCCCCCCGCCAAGTACACATACTAGTGCTTTAGAAGTGCTTCACCGAGCTCCCGAGTGTGGGCTCAGTAGGTGTGTGTGGCGCACAGGCTTTGTTGCCCCAGGGCATGTGGAATCTTCCCCCATCAAGGATCCCACCCACGTTCCCTGCATTTCCAGGCCCATTCTTACCCACCAGACCACCTGGAAACCTTTTACTTTTATTTCTTAACAAATCAGAACTCACATGAATTTTTAAATACTGGGTTTTTTCCCTCTTATTCTGTGTGTTTGAAATACCATGTAACTTTTTGAAGCAGCAGTAGCTTACAGTTAATAAGGAACATGGTTTTCTTTTTTTGTGTATGCATGTGTAGTGGGTGTGTGTATGTATTACATTAAAATTTCATTTCTGGCACTGAAGCTTTAATTTTATATGACTTCCACCTAGTATGAAATAGTATTCTTGGAACACGGTTATTTTCAATGAAGTGTGTAACTCAACTGTGGGATTAAAGTTTGCTTTCTATGAGCATGCTCGAACACCAGAACATCAGGATATTCAGCATTTACATCTAATCCAGGGATATGAGGCCATCATTCCCATGGGAATAGGGCTTGAGGAAGCCCAGCCATCTTCTCTTGGTAAATTTTATCAAAGGCTTCACTCCGGGCCACTGTGAACAGAATTTTCCAGTCCCCATTTGTATTTGTATTCCTGACACAATCATTTGTATTTGATTCCTGACAAATACAAAACAGTAGGTCCAGATCTACTGCACAATTGCACTCGTCTCACACACTAGTAAAGTAATGCTCAAGATTCTACAAGGCAGGCTTCAGCAATACACGAACTGTGAACTTGCAGATGTTCAAGCTGGTTTTAGAAAAGGCAGAGGAACCAGAGATCAAATTGCCAACATCCACTGGATCATCGAAAAAGCAAGAGAGCTCCAGAAAAACATCTATTTCTGCTTTGTTGACTATGCCAAAGGCTTTGACTGTGTGGATCACAATAAACTGGAAAATTCTGAAAGAGGTGGGAATACCAGACCACCTGACCTGCCTCTTGAGAAACCTGTACGCAGGTCAGGAAGCAACAGTTAGAACTGGACGTGGAACAACAGACTGGTTCCAAATAGAAAAAGAAGTACGTCAAGGCTGTATATTGTCACTCTGCTTATTTAACTTATATGCAGAGTACATCCTGAGAAATGCTGGACTGGATGAAGCACAAGCTGGAATCAAGATTGCTGGGAGAAATATCAATAACCTCAGATATGACACCACCCTTATTGCAGAAAGTGAAGAAGAACTAAGAGCTTCTTGATGAAAGTGAAAGAGGAGAGTGAAAAGTTTGGCTTAAAGCTCAATATTCAGAAAACTAAGATCATGACATCTGGTCCCATCACTTCATGGCAAATAGATGGGGAAACGGTGGAAAGAGTAGCAGACTTTATTTTGGGGGGCTCCAAAACCACTGCAAATGGTGACTGGAGCCATGAAATTAAAAGACGCTTCCTCCTTGGAAGGAAAGTTATGACCAACCTAGACAGCATGTTAAAAAGCAGAGACATTACTTTTCCAATAAAGGTCCGTCTAATCAAGGCTGTGATTTTTCCAGCAGTCATGTATGGATGTGAGAGTTGGACTACAAAGAAAGCTGAGTGCTGAAGAATTGATGCTTTTGAACTGTGGTGTTGGAGAAGACTCTTGAGAGTCCCTTGGACTGCAAGGAGATCCAACCAGTCCATCCTAAAGGAGTTCAGTCCTGGGTGTTCATTGGAAGGACTGATGCTGAAGCTGAAACTCCAATACTTTGGCCACCTTATGCGAAGAGCTGACTCATTTGAAAAGACCCTGATGCTGGGAAAGATTGAAAGTGGGAAGAGAAGGGGATGACAGAGGATGAGATGGTTGGATGGCATTACCGACTCAATGGACATGAGTTTGGGTAAACTCCGGGAGCTGGTGATGGACAGGGAGGCCTGGCATGCTGCAATTCATGGGGTCGCAAAGAGTCAGACACGACTGAGCAACAGAACTGACTGAAGTCCAGATCAGATTTATAAATATGGCCTCAAGACATCATTTGAACTTCTTCTGTGTCTGTTACTACTGCCAGTCTGTCGCAAATACTGAACTGGAAATGGTAGGTGATGTAACCAAGAGGTTAAACTTTTCTTGTCTGGAGACTGTCAGTTCAGTTCAGTTCAGTCACTGAACTGGGCGATTCTGAGCTTCCCGCCTGGTGTTGGCGAAGCTCTGTTATTGAAATAATCAATAATAAATGACTATGCCTGGGTGCCTGCTTCCTAGTAAGTTCTCAGACACTTTGCTGGATTCATTCACTCTTTTTTGTTTATTTACTATTATTTTTTGCTTCCAGTTTGGTGAGAAACACAAGACTTCCCACTTCAGGCCTGTCTTCTTGAGAGCTAGGCCACTGAAGGGTCTCAGGAGCACCCCCGCGTCCCCCTGGCATCCCTGGGCATTCATTTACTCATCTAGTGGTTCTTTATTAAATGCCCGTTGTTAAGTGCCATTTGCCATGGAGACAGCAGGGATCGAACAGGGGGAATGGATGTTTTGAGCGAGGGGTCTCGGAAAGTGGACCTGCGTTTCTCAGCCTCAGCGTCATTGGCATTTGTGTCTGGAGGCGGTTCTGTCCACTGTAGGGGGTGGAGTGTCTTCCCTGGCCTCCACATACCTCACATTGCTGTATAAGAGTGTTTGCTCCCCATTTAAGGAACAGACTGGAACATATAGGTCCTTAGACCCAAACTAAAGAAAAAAAGTGTTAGTCACTCAGTCGCGTCTGACTCTCTGCGACCCCATGGACTGTAGCCCACCAGGCTCGTCTGCCCGTGGGATGCTCCAGGCAAGAACACTGGAGCCGGGAGCCGTCCCCCTCTCCATAGGCCCAAACTAAAACCGAAACGAAACCTCCGGTGCTATAGGAAAATGTTGGCAAATGTGTGTACAGTTACAGATTTCAGAGTATTTTTCATTGTGCTTTTTATTTTTTTTGAATAAAAAGTTCTCTGGTTGCGCTGGGTCTTCGTTGCTTCCTGAGGGCTTTCTCTAGTTGCGACATGCAGCAGCTCCTCTTCCTCACGATCCACGGGCTTCTCAGTGCGATGCCTTTTCTTGATTCCAAGCGCAGGTTCTAGGCGAGCGGGCCTCAGTAGTTGCAGGACGCTGGCTCTAGAGCTTGAGCTTAGTAGTTGTTGGCACACCAGCTTAGTTACCCCATAGCGTGTGGAATCTCCCCGGACCAGGGATGGAACCCGTGTCCCTAGCATTGGCAGGCAGATTCTTATCCACTGCGCCACCAGGGATGCCCCTCATTGCCCGTTTTAACCAACTTCTAGGTGAACGAAACAACTGGTCCTCATCAAGGTGGTTAGGCGTCTCCTGCACTATTAATATCCCACTTTTATAGAGAGTAAAAGGCGGCAGTGAAAAGACAGTAACCTCCACAGAGTTGCTGTCCAGTGAAGGGCAGAGCTGGGACATGGAAAGGAGTTGTCTTCTGTATTCTCCACTTACAAGCAGGCAGCACGGTAGAACCTCCTTCAAGGGTTGCCGCTAGAATTACGCGAGAGATAGGGTTCTTAGCTTCTCTGGTGGCTCAGGCGGTAAAGCTTCTGCCTGCAGTGCAGGAACCTGGGCTCGATCGCTGGGTCAGGAAGATCTCCTGGAGAAAGGAAATGGCAACCCACTCCCGTATCCTTGCCTGGAAATCCCATGGACAGAGGAGCCTGGCGGGCTGCAATCCATGGGGTCACAAAGAGTTGGACACGACTGAGCGACTTCCACTGCCACCCCACACAGCTAAGTCTCGATGAAGAAGCAGGCATTCAGTCATTCAGCACGTGTACCTTTTATTACAGAAACACTGGGGAAGGGCTGAAAAAGGCTAAAGAGGAGTTGTGGAGAAGACCACTGCAGACGCTCACTCAGCTTCTCTCAGTGCTTCTGCTCACAGAGACCTTCTGGCCATGCCTCTGGGCAGACAGGCGCTATCCCTCAAAGGACTCAACGCATTACCCTCCAAATCGGCAGTCTAGGAACACGGAGGTTTCCCCAGAGGCCAGACCGACTAGCTGGGAGATGGAGGACTCGTGAGGGTTGAGCTGAGATGGAGAAGGGCAGTTAGAAGGCACAGCAGGGGTTGTTTCTAAGGAAGCGAAGAAAGAAGAGGGAAATGTGTTTGAGCATTGGTTTACATCCTGGACGGCTCTCTGCTCTATGGACTCTGCCCACCTTGCCCCTCCGACCCACTGGACATGCTTCCCTGAGTCTCAGCCGGCTGCTCCTCGCCATCTCACCATGTGAATGTCTCCTCTTCAGAGAGAGGTTCTTCTGAACACTCAGTGGAAAAAGCTACCCCCTCCAGTTCCTGTCTGTCACAGACCTGGAGGAAGCTCAGGTGATTTATTCCCTGCCCTCCCACGAGGGGCATGCCCCAAGAGCACAAGGACCGCCCATGCTGCACCCCTAGCCTAGCACACTGGGGTCACCTAGGGTTGGTGCGGGGTGAATATATAAGGCTTGCTCTGGGCTCTGGGGGATAGGTCGAGCACCTCGTTGCTCCCAAAGGGGGTCAGAGTCTGCTGCAGGGGGTCTGAAAACTACAGCCCCAGGGCATGACTCCAGCTCGCACCTGTTTTTATAGTTTTGAAAAATCAAGGTAAAATTCACATGACATAAAATTCACCATTTAACTGTTTTCAGTGAATCCAGAATTCATCATAGTGCAGTTACTTGATAAAAATGTACTGACTGCATTTCTCAGTACGTTAATCATAGAATTATCACATGACCCAGACTGTCTATGCCTAGGTGTGTACCCCCAAGGGACTGGAAACAGGTGTTCAAGGAAAAATTGTGTGTGTCAGTTGTTCTTAGCAGCATATCAATAGCCACAAGGTGGAGACAGCTCAAATGTCCTTCAACTGAAGAATGAATACACAGGCACATATCCGTGCAAAGCAATACTATTCAGTCCTGAAAAATAATGAAGTCCTGATACATGCTATAGCCCTGATGGCCTTTGAAAACACGCTAAGTGAATGAAGCCAGGCACAAAAGGCCACATAGTATATGAGTCCGTGTATACGAAATGTCCAGAATAGGTAAATCCAGAGATGGAGAGAGAGAGATGATTAGCGGCTGCCAGGGCCTGGGAGGAGACACTGTTTATGGTTGCAGAGGTTCCTTTAGGGATGATGAGGAGTGTTTGGAGCTAGATTGCCATGAGGGCTGCACAACGTGGTGAGTGTATGAAACGTCACTCATGGTAAATTTCATTTTATGTGTATTCTGCCACACCTTTAAAAAAAAATCCCACATAACCTTTGAGGGAATTCACAAATGAATTCTTTCTGCTCTCCACGTCCTTATCATCGGTAAGCTGTGGCTTGAGATTAGGGAGATGAACTTGAAACTTCCCATTCAACTCTGTGATTCTACAGTTGGCATTTCCAAACCCACCTGGGGAACTCGAACCAAGCCCCCACCCCGACCCGGCAGTGGACAAACCCTGTCCCCGCGGGACATACCTGTTGTCCACCTCTGGGTTACAGTAATGGCAGTAACACTGGGGAGGTGGAAGAAGAGGGGGAACCGGAAGCAGAAAGAAACGGGATAGGTGAGACAACTCTACCACTCTCCCTCCAGCCCTCCCCACGCCTCCTTTCTTCTTTCCTGCCTGCCTCCCTTTCCCCGCCCCGCGGTGGGGGGTGACATCCGTGATCCGGTTGATCTATTCAGCCTCCCCTCTTACTGCCCCATCCTCCAGCCAGTTCACTCCGTCCCAGTAAACAACACGGTGCCCTAACCTGGGGTTTCTCAACCTCAGCACCCCTGCCACTTTGACCCGGCTCAGCCTTCGTTGTGGGTGCTGTCCTATGGAAGCCACGTGCCCGGCCTCCACCCACCAGATGCCAGCGGCATCTCCTCCCCCAGACGTAACCACCAAATATGTCTGCAGGCACTGCTGAGTGTCCCCTGGGTGGCAAAGTCACCCTCATCGAAGAACCACTCATCTAAGCAAGGGCGCAAGGCTGGGGCTCATTGCCTCGGCCCTTCTGTATTCCCCGTCTCTCACCCCAAATCCCTTAGCACTGCTCCTTCTACAAGTGCAGCAAGGTGCTCCCCATCTTCACTGCCGTCCCGACATCCTGCCCACCCCTTGGATGCCCGGCTCCTCCTCCCCTTCCTCTGTGCTCCCCCCACCCCCTCCTCCCTCCATCTGTTCACCCCTCTCCTCCCCCACGAGGTGCCCAGCTCCTCCCTCCCTTCCTCCGTGCTCCCACTCTCTCTCCACCTTTAGGAACCCGGCTCCTCCTACCCAGTCTCCTTTATTGTAGGACACGAACAAGAAGGTGACCATCATGTAGGCACATCTCAGCCCATTCCATCTGGTTTTCTGCTTCAGCGGCTTCTTGGGGGTGGTGGCCGTTGGGAGGAACTTTACTGGGGAGATCCAAGTGGACACGACCAACATGAAGGCCTGCTGCTCCCTGTGTGGACATCCTGCCTTCCCCGAGACTCTGTCCACACAGATCTCCCTCTGAACCCCACACCCTCAATCCACCTGCTTCTGGGATTGAAATGTGGTCCATTGCTACTGGGTGCCCTCACCTCCCCTCTCCATCTGCAAGGCACCAGTCTCACATCTCCTTCTGATTGCCATTGCGCCAGCCTTCTACTCCACACTCCTCTTCCCCAGACCAGCTCCCACTGGGGGCCACAGAGATCTAACACCAGATCTGACCCTGTCATCTCCTCATTCCAGACCCCATCTGGGGCACAAGCCCAGTTTTACTTACTCAATATTCTTTCCCTCTTCTTTTCACATTTTAAATTTTAAAGAAAGTATTACATTACATTTTAATACTAAATACAAAAAACCCCTAATACTAATAAGATATTTTTTAAAAAGGAGATGACACTTGAAAATCCCCAGAGTGGAGGAACCCACGTGAGTCATGGATGTTAAATTAAATCCAGCTTCTTTCAGGAACATAAGTAAAATTTAAATCATTTCTTTTAAATGTCTCTGATAATCATGAGAGGAATTTAAGTCATCTTCCCCAAAATGGTTGAAGATAGTCCCCTTTTAACCAACCATTGTGCCCTCAGGAAACCCCATTGTATTAAACATCATTTTGAAATATAAACAATTTCCTCAATTTCACGTTATAAGCTACCCTGTGAGGAACACCCTGCTCCTGCATCTCATATCAGTTTTGAATTTGAAAGCTCCCAGGTTAAGAACTATTCTTTGCACAATAAACTCTCCCTTAGTACTATTTTACTGATCTTGTGGTTTTAGCTAGGCTGTTTCTGCGTTTTTGACACATATAACTCACCTCACTAAACAGGCCCTCCAGTCAAAAACCAGAACATTACCATTGTAAAGGGGGAAAAGAAAAAAGAAGCTCCTTGTTGAAATTTCAGAAAGGCAGACCCCCTCCTCTTTTCTTAGAGAATTTACTTTGTGGTTGTAATGCCTTTCTCTGTCCCTTCATTGCTGTTCAGTTGCTGAGTTGTGTCCGACTCTTTGTGACCCCATGGTCTGCATTACACCAGGCTTCCTTGTCCTTCACCATCTCCCAGAGTTTGCTCAAACTCTAGTCCATCGAGTCGGTGATGCCACCCAACCGTCCCATCCTGTGCCATCCCCTTCTCCTCCTGCCCTCCATCTTTCCCAGGATCAGGGTCTTTTCCAATGAGTCTTCGCATCAGGTGGCCAGAGTACTGGAGCTTCAGCTTCAGCATCAGTCCTTCCGATGAACATTCAGGATTGATTTCCTTTAGGATGGACTCGTTTGATCTCCTTGCAGTCCAAGGGACTCTCAAGAATCTTCTCCAGCACAATTTGAAAGAATCAAGTATTCGGCATCTTTAGCTGTCCCTTTGAAATGTATGCAAATCTTTTTTTAAGAATTATTTATTTGACAGTGCTGGGATCAATTTCAATGTCCTTCTTCACCTCTAGGAACCTTTTTAGACCTCAGCGATCAACAGAAGAAGCGACTGAGAAAAACCAAGACGTTTCCCAGTCACACCTCATTGTGCTCGGCCTCCTTGGTACCCGTGGGCAGTACACGGGGGCGAGGTGGTCTATAGGCTTTGGCTGCCCCTCAGGAGGACATCCTCTCAGGTTCTGAAACCCTGACCTTGGGCACCTGAAATTGTGTCTCCTTAAGGCTTTGTCTTAACACAGACCAAGGGAACTCGCAGGCCTGTCGATGGGAACAGGCGTGATGCCATGCACCTACCTTCTTCCTTGCAGTCGCTTGATTCTTCTAAAACGAGGAAGAGAGAGAGGCAAAGAAGGAAGGGAAGGAAGGAAGAGGAGGGGGGAAAAGGAAGAAAGGAAATCATCAACAAATTCTGAAATGAACACAAACCGTAAAGAGCGGTTCTGGGCGCCCCAGATAAGGAGCGCCGAGAACGCACCCGGCCACCCACAGTCCCTGGTCTCAGGGACTGCGCGGCCTCGTGGCCTGTCCACCCGCTGTCCCCTCTGCCACGAACACCCTTCACCCACAAGTGCTCATGACTGGCTCCCTCACCTCCTCCAAGTCTTTGTCAAAGTCACTTTCCCTGATCACCTTTTAAAAACGCATCCCTCTCTCCTACCCTGCCTTCGCATCTCCCTTCCTCTGTGATCTGCACAGGGCTTAGCATCCAACAGGCTTCTAACCCACTACTTCTCTATTTATTCGCATTCTTCCTCTTCTCCTCAGCTCTATTTGGACGCAGATTTCTGAACTGTTCCCTACTGTATCCCTAACGTCTAGAACAGGACTGAACACAGAGCAGCTAATATTAATTAGTATCTGTCGTTGGATGAACAAAAAAAAGACACTCATCATGTTCAGATGATGATGATAAAGAGGGTAAGATTTCAATTAAAAACTGAAAAAGAAATTTAAAACAAAACCCAAGAATGTAAGGTTTGATGCCATTTAAAGACTCTTCCAACATTAAAAAAGAAAAGCGGATAAGCCAATTAGCATGGTCACTACTTACCATTCAGCACCTGGAGGCTCAGCAAGCCTGTGGAGACAATGAAGACATGGAATTGCCAAAGGCAGCCTAAGTGCCCTTAGACCAACAACGTGCAGCTAACTCCCGCCAAGCTGCCTCTCCTGTCTTCTCACTGCTTCTCCCTCGGGACGTTCATATTGCCTTAAAACTATCTGCCTGTCCCCTCATCAGTCTGCGTGGGGTTTATCTAGAGGTACAAGCACGTGAGGTTCACTGCCCTGCACGGTCCTATCCCGTACGGAGAGTTAAAAAGAACATTCTTCCCGGGCTTCCTTGGTGGCTCAGTGGTAAAGAATCCGCCTGCTAATGTGGCAGAGACCCGAGATCCCCGGTCCAGGAAGATCCCACATGCCTTGGAGCACCTAAGCACCACCACTGTGCAGCCTGTGTTCGGAAGCCCGGGAACCACAGCTACTGAGCCATGCCCTGGAGTTCCTGCTCCACAACACGAGAACACCACCTCAAGCAGAAGCCCAAGACCACCTCTAGAGAGTCGCCTCCACTCCCCTCAATTAGCGAAAGCCACGCATAGCCATGAAGACCCAGCACAGCTACAAATAAATCTTTTTTTAAAAAAGAATTTTCTTTTCCCAAACAAACTTCCTATGCCAAAATCTCGGGGCACGCATGGAGTGAGATTATTTACCGAGGATCTCTGATGTCATCCATCCAGAGGAAAATGTGGTCCCGGAGGTAGGACAGTGTTCAGGGTTGCAGACAAAGTCCAGAGCGTTGAGTCCAAGGGGCCGTGAGAGATAAACCATAGAAGGAAAAAAAAAAAAGAAAAAAAGTCATAAGATCAGAAGATGCGGACACCGGGAGCAAACGAGAACAGAGCCCAGGCAGACGGTGCTGAGCCGCGAAGGGGAGATGGTTGGGAGCCCCACCATGTGGGTTAGAGCAGAGATGTAGTGGCTGAAGGGTTCTCCTGGTGGCTCAGCCGTAGAGAATCCGCCTACCAATGCAGGAGACTCGGGTTCTATCCCTGCGTCAGGAAAGATCCCCTGGGGAAGGGAATGGCAGCCCCCTCCAGCGCTCTTGCCTGGAGGATCCCATGAACAGAGGGGCCTGGCGGGCTACAGTCCATGGGGTCGCAAAGAGTCGGACGCGACTGAACGACTAAACAACAGCCAGTGGCTTAAGGAGCTGGCGCTGGATCAGAGTCAGGCTGGAAAGGCATCCCCTACGCCTGCTCCACATATTTGCCCGTCCCCATGTTGTAGGCAGCTTAGACACTTCGGATGAATAATGCCTACCTGGACCGGGAAACGCAACAAAATATATTAAACGTGCCTGGCGCCCAGGAAGCCCTGAATGGATTTTCCTTACAGTCATCACCATCATTGTAAGAACGTTGCCCATATCCCTGATTTGACCAGGAGCTTGGGTCCCATAAACACCCCCCTTTTAGAAAGTGAAAGTCATACAGCCATTTTTTTCCAGTCCCCGGATTAATAAAAAAAAGAAAGAAAGATTCTGTGATCGGTGAGGCTGTGTCTGGGAAGGGACCTCGTCACAGAGATAAGAAAGGGAACAAGACAGACGCGGGGACAATGTGAAAAAAGAAACTCACGTTTCAGGACTGCCGAGGTGCCGGCGGTGGGGAGGAGAAATTCCAGCGGGAGCCGTTGGGCACCAACAGAAAAGGGAGAGGATGAGAAGTGTGACTGGCTTCTTCCCGGCTCATCCCACCCTGCTGGTCCTCCAGAGACACCCTCCCATTGCGGTGGGATGCCGGGGCCCCCAGATCTCATGGGCTGGCGGGGGGCCAGGGTGGGGACTCTGCCTGCTTCCACTACACTCGCCTCCTTTGGAGCCCTGTTTATCCTGGTGGACAGACTCCCCAGACACCCGTTTCCCTCGAGCGCTGGTCCCCCAGAGATGAGGAAGCTCCTCCGAAGAAGACCCCCCCGACCCACTTTTGTCTCCTCTCTCTCCTGAGAGGCCAGGAGGAGGGAGCAAACAGGGAGCCGAGGCTCCGAGCTCCTCCTCATTCAGCGTCCTCTCGGCAAAAACACGCAACTCAGCACATCCCCGCGTGCTGGGGCTGGCGTCCTCGGCTTCTGATGAAATCTGGAGGCCTTGATGGCCGTGCGCTCACACACACAGTCATGCACACAGCCTCAGACCCACCCCAGCAAACCACAAACTCTGGGGCTTATCCGTGCGGTCTCAAGGCGCTTGTGGACCCCGGTGGGTCAGTCTGAGCCCCCTTCAGGGTCAAGAGTGACAGATGGAGACCCTGTTAGCAGAGGGTCTCTCTCAACCCGGGTCCCCAGGTGAGAACGATCCAAAGATTCCCTTCTCTTTCTTGTTTACTTCTTGGTGTCAGCGTCTGAAAACACCCGAATTGCCAGAGAAAAGGAAGAATAACTCACTTTTTACTGGAAGGTGCAGCAGGACCAGAAATGAGGGGGTCAACATGGAAAAAAGAGAGCAAAAGAGTAGGATCAAATACACACCACCCCCCACCAGCACATTCCTTTGTTCACCATTAAACATTCTTAAAGTTATCTGTAAGCTTTTATTGTGAGCTAACTATAGACTCACAAAAACACTGCCAAAAGAGCACCAGAGGGCGTTGCCCTTTCCTCCTCCAGGGGATCTTCCCAACCCGGGGACTGAACCCGCATCCCCTGCATTGGCAGGCGGGTTCTTGACCACTGAGCCACCAGGGAAGCCTCAGTGTGGGGAGCCATGCCTTAAAACTGGGGTTCCATCCGGCACAGAGTGCCACGTGAGGATTCAGTGGTAGCATAGAGGTAGATGCTCCAGGGTTCTCTTCCACCCCTTCCCATTAGCAAAAATTGCATCCATCAGCCACAGAAGGGAGCTCTCTTATGCTTCAGGAGTAGTGGTGCGGCCCGTGTGTGTTAGACAGGCTTCAAGGTCATGGGTGTGACAGGTGGACAAGAGTCTGCCCTGGAGGCGCAATAGAGATGGGAGATAGAGGTGCTTCGCCAGCTCGCCTGACCTGGGGGCATACGTCCGTCTTCCTTAGAATGTGTCCCCCGCTCTCTAGCCAGAGAATGGCCCACTTTCTCTCCCAAGAACCAGCAAACTGTTTCTTCTGGAAGGTAGGCCCTTTTTGGTGCAATTTATACACCAAAGGAAAGCAATATCCCTGAGACCCGGGGCTGTGCCAGAGCTGGCTTGCAAGAGATGGTTGTTAAATCTGCAAAAGTTTTGCAGGCCACTGCCAAGCCTAATTAGTGGCTTCGGATCACCCCAGAGCTAAAGCATTTACACCACAGAAATCGGCAGTCCTTGCAAACCAGGGCTCCCCTGCAGACCCTCTCCCCACAGAAATGGCTGTGAAATGTTACAAGCACAGCCTGACTGCACCCTATCTGTAGCAGTTTTGCTTTTGACCCCAAGACAATATGAAATGCCAGGGCCTGCACCAACGCTCCCCGCCTCCCCCGCTGTTTTTTTCCATTGCAGCTTGTTTTGTTTGGTTTTCGGCTACACTGGGGGACATGCAGGGTCTTAGTTCCCCAAGCAGGGCTGAAACCCAATGCAGAGTTCTAACCCCTGGAGCACCGGGGAATCCCCCTCCCCTGAATTTTTAATGAGGAAATCCCAGGGACAGAGGAGCCTGGTGGCTGCAGTCCACAGGGGTCACAAAACAGTCTGACAGGATGGAGCAACTGAACAACAAGCTGTGATTCCGGAGAGGGTTACGGGGATGTCATCTCAAGGACACAGACTCGGAATTGAAAAAGCACTTACTTTCTTCCTCTGTCCTGTCTGGAGGCGAGGGTGCAAGCAGCCAGGTTCCCACGGAGGTGCAGAGGGAAGACAGAGATGAGCGTCAAGACACCGGGACATAAGGACACGGCAAAACGAGACTCCCTGACCAGTCAGAGGAGACAGAGGCAACGCGCCATTGGCCAGGAGGCGGGTGGAGGCGCGGTCCTTCTCTCTCTCTAACTAGCACTGGTGGAGCCTCTGGTGTGTGCAAGGCGTGCAGGCTACACAGAAAGCGAGCCGGACAAGCGTCTTACTCTCAGGGAACGCGAGCATGCGGAGGCCAGGGAGGCGGCCGCGAGAGTCAGAAACCCATCCGGGGCAGGGCCAGGGTTTCTGGGCACGGCCGGAACCTGCTCTGGGGGGCGGCGTTTGCTGACCTGGTGGGGGTGCCAGGGAAGGCGTCTTGGAGGAACTGTCACTTCACCGGGGTTAGCCGGTGAAGACCTTTGAAGGGGAGAGAGGAGAGAGAGAGAGAGAGAGAGAGAGACGCGCTCCCGGTGGTGGGACAGTCCTGGGTGGGGAGGAGCCTGGAGCTTCGGAAGGATGGAGAGAGACCCGCCGAGGGGACCCGGCAGGAGAAGATGACCGGGGGGACAAGAGCGTCCAGAGTTAGATGATGCCCGGCCCTGTGGATCATTTTAAAGACCTCGGGCTTCATCCTAAGAACCATGGGTGATCAGGGGAAGACTTGGACCCAGCTCTTGGGCAACTTACCCCATCTCTCTAGGGCTTGGTTTTCTCATAAAAGTGCAATTATAATGGGATGGCCAATCGTCCTGGTTGGCCCAGGACTTGAAGGGGTTCACTGGGTAAGAGAGTTCTAAGGTAAAACGAGGCATGTCCTGGGCGCACTCTGGATTCTAATGGGATCCACCCGTCTCAGAGGGGTGATGAGGCTTAAAAGAAATGATCGAAGCAGAGTCCTGAAACATACTGGCTTTTTCCAAGATGCTCCATGAAATTTTCTTAAAGAATTTTTTTTTTTCTGGATGTGGATCATTTTTAAAATTGTGGAATTTGTTACGATATTGTCTTATGTTTTGGCTTTTTGGCCTGGAGGCCTTTGAGACCTTAGGTCCTTGACCAGGGATGGAACCCACGCCCCCTGCATTGGAAGGCGATGTCTTGCTAACCACTGGACCACCAGGGGAGTCCTGCATGAAATTTCTGTTAGTGACCACTTTGCCTCTGATGCTCCGCCTCTCTCTGGCTCTCAGTTTTCGTGTCTGTACAGACGGTTTCCGGCCTGTGAGCCACGACTATGGCATCTATAGCCGCTGTTTAGTTGCTAAGTCGTGTCCGACTCTTTGGTGACCCCATGGCCTGCAGCCTGCCAGGCTCCTCTGTCCGTGGGGTTCTCCAGGCAAGAATCCTGGAGCGGGTTGCCGTGCCCTCCTCCAGGGGATCTTCCTGACCCAGGGATCGAAGCTGGGTCTCCCACATTGGCAGGCGGATTCTTTACCACTGAGCCACCAGGGAAGCCCTGACTATGTGGCTTTATCCACACTCAACTCTGGATCTGAGGTTATTTTGCCTCGTAATGTCTATCTGACGTTGATCTTTGCCTTATAGCCGTGCTGTATGTTGACTAAGAAGCACATTTCACTGTTTATGAGGTCTGGCTGTTTTCCAAGGAGGGAGGTCTTAGCCCATAAAGCTCTGATATTTCTGGATGGAGAGGATTCTTCGAGGGTAGGCGTTAGGGAGTCCTGTATTATTCAGCTTGTGAGGAGACGGTCTTGGAACTCCACAGCAGGGTGGGAAGAAGGGAAACGGGAGATGAGAAGAGAGAGAGGGAGCAGAGATGGGAGAAGACCATCGGCTCGGGGCTCTGGCTGTTCTGCACGCTCTTGTTACTCGTAGGTCTCAGCCAATTTCTCACGGGAACCAGGGAAGGAGGGTTCTGCTTCTAGGTTGATGGGGACACAGAGAAAGCACAGAGCTCTTCAGGAACCCCAGGGGACAGAAGTGAGAAACTGTTGTCTTTGAAGGAGCAGAAGCAGTGATGAGGGCTATGGACTCCAGAACCCCTGGACAAATGGGGTGCTGGGAGCTGGGCCCACTTTAACCAGCTCCCCAATACCTGAGTTTTTCATAGATTTTATTATAACATCATATATTTTTTATAACATATAGAAAGTTATATTTTATTATAACATTAAGAAGCACCCCTTATAGCATGGATTACTAGCCCTACTCTATGGGAGCAGAGAACAGACTTGCCCCAGGGTCCCATATGCTGGTAAAGAACAGAGCTGGCTTGAAAGGCCAGGCGTATCCACCCTGGAAGTCCAGTCCACGTTTCCGTCTGCCTGGAGCTCCAGATCCAGGCGAGTCCTCTGCACTGGGACGGGAACCCCTGGGGACGGCTGGAAAGGTCTCAGGTGGACACAGATTCACTGTCACTCCTTTGGAGTCACATGGTGGGAACATGTAAGCTAATATCAAATTCACTTTACAATTCTCTTTCTTCTAAAAAGTCTCAAAACGATGCTAACTTGTCCAGAACCTCTCTCTAATGCTCTCTGGTCTTCCTTTCCGCTGAAGAGAGAACTGTCTTCAGACAAAGACCCTCAGCAGTCATCAATATCGTTATAATTAATACTTATTTCCATTGTTTAATTATGTCTACTTTTGAAGTTATCCTCTTGGAACATTCTTTGGCATTGCCCTTCTTTGGGATTGGAATGAAAACTGACCTTTTCCAGTCCTATGGCCACTGCTGAATTTTTCAAATTTTCTGGCACATTGAGTGCAGCACTTTAACAGCATCATCTTTTATTACTTTAAATAGCTCAGCTGGAATTCCAACATCTCCACTAGCTTTTTTCATAGTAATGCTTCCTAAGACCCACTTGACTACACACTCCAGGATGTCTGGCTCTAGGTGAGTGACCACACCATCGTGGTTATCTGGGTCATTAAGACTTTTTTTCGTACAGTTCTGTGTTTTCTTGCCTCCTCTTCTTAATCTCATCTGCTTTCTGTTAGGTCCTTGACATTTCCGTCCTTTACTGTGCCCATCCTTGCATGAAATGTTCCCTTGGTATCTTCAATTTTCTTGAAGAGATCTCTGTGGCTTAGTTGCTAAGTCGTGTCCGACTCTTGCAACCCCATGGACTGTAGCCCACCAGGTTCCTCTGTCCATGGAATTTTCTAGGCAAGAATACTGGAGTGGTTTGCCATTTCCTTCTCCTCTAGTCTTTCCCATTCTGTTGTTTTTCTCTATTTCTTTGCATTGCATCTTCTTAGAACAAATGTTACTGACTTTTCACTGACTAAAGGAATGGAAGGCTTTCTTTGCAAGTTTATCTATTTAAGTTTTTAAATAAAGGAAGTCCTTTTAAAGTGGAGTCCTTTACAGGAAAATATAAACGATAGCATTGGACTGGATAGTAGTAGATATAGCAGGAACTCCTGTTGGGCTTCAGCCTCTCTACCTTTGAACGTGGGGACAAATTTTTTCAGCCATCCCATTTTGAAAAATCAGAAAGCTAGATGCTTCCCCATGTTGCTGAAGGGGTGGGAAAATTAGCATTCTGTAGGTGGTTTATGGAACTGTAAGTTTGTTAAACTTCTGTCCAAATTTAAAAGGCCTCTGCTCTTTGACCCAGTCATTTGAGTCTTGACCTCAAAAAGTTGAAGATATACGTGTCTAAGCGTATTTTTTGTAAGAATACACAGGAGACTAGTAGCAGTGGCTGTTCCAAGACAGTAGAACTGGGAATAGGATAGAGGGGAAGATTTTGACTCTCATTTTATGTTCCTACAACTTTTCTCATGTGCATATATCTTTTATAACTTAAAAAAACCTACCACATGATATTTCTCATGCAAAATTCTAGTGCTCTCATTCCACACTAATAAAACTTTCCATTACCTTAAAACTCTAAGAGACAAAATGTGATCAGATACTGTCTGAATGGTTCTTCCGAAATAAACAAAGAAAACATAAATAAACAAAACACTGAATTTAAATAAATAACTAGAAACACAAAACTCCGTAAATCTGCATTACTTTATAGACAAGAGAAGAGGAGAAAAGACAGAATTCCCACACTTACCATCTGCCGACAGCCTGCTCATCATACCTGGAGAAGAAGACACAGCGAAAGACGTGCAAATGCAATGGAAGGAAATATACCTAATTAGTGGATTTCCCCAGTTCAACGGATTTAAGAAGCTCTCTTCTTTGGAAAGTATGGCTATGAGAGCTCGGGCGTGACTTAGGGTTTCCTCATCACTCCCATCATCCCTTTTCTCAGCCCCATCACCACTAGCAGACATCAGTGTCTCTAATCTAATTTCTGGGATCTGTGTGTGTGTGTGTTTTCCATCAGTCTCTGAGTTCCTTAAGAGTGAGCATACATGATCCATCTTTGGGTTTCTGTCACCCAAGCATGGCTCCAGACATATGTCAAATGCCCCAAAAATCTTGCTCAGAGTTTCCCCTCAAAGTTCACAGTTGGAGGACATCTTGAATGTGGCGAGGTATTTACCTACGATTCCTGAGAGCGGTCGATCCAGAGTCGGCATGGCGGTGGAGGATACAGACGTGGTACAGAGCGGTGGGACCAGAGGCCACGGAGAGGAAGCCGTGAGGAGAGAACCAAAAGTAAGATCAGATGCCGGGAGCTGGGACAGGCTTGGAAACAGAGCCCACCGTGGGCGCAGGGGGCAGCTAGGTGAGATTATTGAGAATGGCTTTGTGTTTGATTTCAGGGAGATTTACGTGAGTGGGGGGGGCGGGGGACACATTCATGGGCCATTCTTCAGCCAGATAGGAAAGAGAGAAAGAAACTATTCTTCACTGACTCTAGGAAAAAGCCCAATGCTCTTTCCTTCTACTGATTTCACACCAACCCTCTAAGGTTAGAGAATTGTCCTCATGTTGTCAATGAGAATAGCTGAAGCTCCGAGATATTGTATTAATTTTTGAAGCCCCACACAATGGATGAATGAAAGCGCAAAAATTCAAACTCAGATCTCTCCAACTTCCTCTATAAAGTTCTATTTCCTCACCCACAAGGTGAGAATATTAATATCCATTGCAGGGTTGGGGTTAAGTTGTCTATATACTGATAATAATAACAAGCTTGCATAGAGATGATTGCATGTATGTTCATGGCGAGGGGCATGGAGGCAGAAAAAGGAAGAATTATGTGTGCTAAGTCACTTCAGTCATGTCCAACTCTTGGTGACCCCATGGACTGTAGCCCACCAGGCTCCTCTGTCCATGGGATTCTCCAGACAAGAATACTGGAGTGGGTTGCCGTGTCCTCCTCCACAGATCTCAGATAGACCTGAATTTAGCTCTACAACCAAATGGCTTTCCTTTAGTCACAAGAGGACCACAGAAATGTGCTCAATTTCTGATCAACTAGTTTTTACGGGAGGAGAGAGAGATGCACTATTTTCTTTTCATCAAGATATCCAGTCCCGACTTTTAATGTCTCTAGATTAGAAGCTGGGCTATGGACAGTCACAAGAAGAAAGATCCTTGAAAGGCAGGCAAAAATTACCCCATCAGCCAAGGGCGATCAGAGCCCAAAGCGCGAGAGAGGGAACAAGAATGTTACCTTTCAGCACTGTTGTCCGTGCAGACAGCAGGAAGGAGTGGATCAAAGGCAGCCGGTGGGGATCAGAGAGAAGGTGAAATGCGTTAATTCGTCCTTTATGCCCCATTGCATCCCCCGGGTCTCAGGACAGGATGGGGCCCCAGAATGAAAAGCTGTGCCTCGTTCTAAGAACCAGAGACATCTTTGTGTGTGCTCAGTCATTCAGTCATGTCCGACTCTGCGACCCCATGGACTGTAGCCTGCCAGGCCCCTCTGTCCATGAGATTCCCCAGGCAAGAAGACTGGAGTGGGTTGCCATCTCCTTCTCCAGGGGATCTTCCCGACCCAGGGATCGAACCCAAGTCTTTCTTTACCCCTGAGCCATCAGGGAAGCCCATAGGCCTCATTGCTGCTGCCGCTGCTAAGTCACTTCAGTCGTGTCCGACTCTGTGCGACCCCATAGACGGCAGCTCACCAGGCCCCGCCGTCCCTGGGATTCTCCAGGCAAGAACACTGGAGTGGGTTGCCATTTCCTTCTCCAATGCATGAAAGTGAAAAGTGAAAGTGAAGTCACTCAGTCGTGTCCAACTCTTAGCGACACCATGGACTGCAGCCCACCAGGCCCCTCCGTCCATGGGATTTTCCAGGCAAGAGTACTGGAGTGGGGTGCCACTGCCTTCTTGAGACACATTTATCCCAGGGGTCAAGAAACCCTGAGATACCATGATCTGGGGCATCCAACCACCCACCCCCCTTACACCTGAGTCTCCAGAGGGTGGCAGATGAGGGTCTCCATAACAACCAGTAGTCAGAGACCAGGATGGTTAATACTTGGCAAGGAGGGAGCCGTGGCCAGTCTGCACCCTATTTCTCTCATCTACAACCCACCAATGAATCCACACAATGCAGTCCAGTCCGGTTGTACGTGTTAGTGCACAAGGTCCTACTGAAAATCCGATCGCAGCTATGCAGTCCATATTCCCAGGAAACTACCGAGATTCTCACACCCAGGTTTGCACAAGATTACAGAGGCTGGTCGACCTCCCCGCAGTCCATCTGGTTGGCCCCGGGGATCTGCAGGCTCTGAGTTTGGAGCCACGCTGAGATGGAGAGCATCCTGTGAGCGGCCCAGGTTGAAGGTGACAGACAGCCAACCCCCTGTGCCCTGTGCCCTTCCTCCTCCGGTTGAAGGGCTCCCTAGTTACATAGTCAGAAGATCAGACTTACATTTGACTGGAAAAGGACAACAGGACCAGGAGTCAGGGGATCAACATGGAAGATAAAAGCAAGAGAGAAGTTTGAATTAACAGTAATTTATCCACCTCAGATGATTTCCGCATGCACGCCTTTCTTCCTTCAGTTGAAAGTGAAAGTCGCTCAGTCGTGTCTGACTCTTTGCAACCCCCTGGACTATACAGTCCATGGAATTCTCCAGGCCAGAATACTGGGGTGGGTAGCCTTTCCCTTCTCCAGGGGTTCTTGCCAACCCAGGGATCGAACCCAGGTCTCCCGCATTGCACGCGGATTCTTTACCAGCTTAGGCACCAAGGAAGCCCAGGATAAGATGGGGCCCAGGATGAGAAGCCCTGTCTTGTTCTAAGAGCCACTCTGTGTGTGTGGTCAGCCGGTTTTCACAGGGGGAGGGGTTTCACGAGAGGCTGTTTGTGCGTAGTTTGTCTTGTATCATTAGACAAAGATCAAACGGCCTGGTTACACTCTTGGTAAGGATGTTGAGAGCTCTACTTCTTTTTTTTAAACTTTTAATTTTGTTTTGGGGTACAGCCAGTTAACCACGTAGTGATAGTTTCAGGTAGCAGTGAAGGGCTCAGGCATGCATACACGTGCCCACTCTCTCCCAAGCCCCGCTCCCGTCCAGGCTGCACGTGACACTGAGAAGACTTCCCTGTGCTCCGCAGCAGGTCCTTGTTTGTTGCGCATTTTAAATACAGCCTTGTGTCCATGTTCATCCAAACTCCCTAACTGTCCCTCCCCCTCATTCTTCCCCCAGCAGCCATAAGTTCGGAGGACCCATCTTTAGCATTACAGTTTTATAAATGAATCCTACAGATAGATTTTATTTATATGTGTGTGTGTGTGTGTGTGTGTGAGAATATAACTCTAGTGGAAATATTCAAACCGTTCTTTCTTTTTGATGAGAGCTCTCCATTCACCCACTGAGCCTGTCTTCCCCAGACAAAAGGATGGATGAACAGCCCTTTGGGCAGCAGGCATCACTAGAAAACAGAGATGTCGATGGCTTGCTTTTACTAACAATGCCCTGGCCCCCAAGACAAAGCCCACTTTGCTCTAGAATCCCCAGAGGGGTCTTAAAATCTACACAAATCTGAGAGGAACTGGCTATGGGAGTACAGACTTGGGATGTCCACAGTTCTTACTTTTTTCTTCAGTTGCAACTGGAGGTGAAAGTGTTAGGCCATCCGGATCCCAGCAGGAACAGGAAGAAGGGAGCAGGGCGCAGGGAGAGAATTCAGCGTTAGACTCAGATCAATGCAGTGCCCAAGGAGCCCAGAGCTGAAAGTGTCACTGGAGACGCACTAACCCATCCAGTCTATCGGTAAAGCTACTTAAGTCGACTCATCCTTCTAGCCATCCATTATCCATCTGTCCATCCATTTACTTGTTCACCATCCATTGATTTATTCATCTAACCATCATCCTTTCATCATCCATCCATACTGCCATTCATTCATCATCCATCCATCCTTCCTTCCACCCATTCACCCATTCACCATCCATCCTTCCTTCCATCCATCCACCCATTCATGCACTCACCCATTCACCGTCCATCCATCCATCTTTCCATCCATCCACACATTCACCCATTCACCATCCATCCATCCATCCATCATCCACCCATTCACCATCCATCCATCCTTTCATCCATCCATCCACCCATTCACTATCCATCTATTCTTTTATCCACCCACCCAACCATTCATCATCCATCAATTTATCCATCTAGCCATCATCCACCTGTCATCCATCCATTATCCATGCATCATCCATCCATCCAACATTCACCAGCCACTGGTCTGTGCTCATGCTGGGGGCACAGGTGAATTAGACTCAATTCCTGCTCTGTAGGTATTTGAGACACTGGTGGGGAGAGAGATGCTGGTACAGGAGAAAATAAGAGATCACAAACCCTGCTCTCATGGAACCTGTGACCCATGGAGATCTTGCACATATTACAGGCCCTTCACACTTAGCATATCCAAAAGAGAACTTGTGGCCACCACCCTTCTACCCATCAAAAGATAAGCTGTTACTTTTTGTTGATAAAATAAATATCCATGCATTCATATTGATACAATTACTTGAATAAATAAATAGAGCAGAAGCATTGAGTCTTCCTTACAGAAGCGTTCCAACTGATACATGTAGCAGGAATAAGAGAAATAGAAAATCACGATCATGCAAATACTACAACAATCAGTTTGGCAGATGAGATCCACAGATGGATGCTGCAATTCGTGGGGGGAAAGTCTGAGGAGGACTAGAATATCTGTGAAGTTCCCAGTGATCTCAGCCAGATTATCTATTAATTACAAAGGGGAAAATAGCAGCTGGTCAGTGGTCAAACCTAACATCATGGGTAATAAGACACTTCGCCAACACATCATCTCTGATGAAGCGTGTAGAGGACAGGTTAGCACCACTTCTGCGGGGCGATCACTCCCACCCCCGTCACAGATTGTGAGTGCTCAGTCGTGTCCCGCTCGTTGCGACCCCACGGACTGTAGCCCACCAGGCTCCTCTGTCCACGTGATTTCCCAGGCAAGAATACTGGAGTGGGTTGCCATTTCCTCCTCCAGGGGAATCTTCTCGACCCAGGCTTTGAACCTGAGTTTCTGGAGTCTCCAGAAACTCCAGTTTGGAGGGTGGATTCTTTTTACTACCTTGCCGCCTTGGGAGTTGGTGATCTAACCGGGGTTCAGATACAAGTCTATGTGTCTCCAAGGGCAGGAGCCATGATTCCCAGGACTCACCCACCCCTCCATCTCCACCAAGGGAAAGGGGAAGTGGGAATTTCTAAACAGGGAGCGGGAAGGAACCTGGACTTGGACCCGAGGAGGCTCACTGAGGCCAGCCACCGGGCCCCCGCCCGTGGTAAGAAGAAACAGAGGAGGGGGAGATGGCAGGAGGAGCTGGGCTTACCTTCCCGGGGGATGCAGGCGTCTGCCAGTCCCAGGAAAAGTAGAATCAGCAGGAACATCTTCAGAGAGGGCCCTGACTTGTGGACAGTGGGCTGGGGGGCCGGGGTGGACGAGCTCCTTCCAGGACCAACGGGACTCTGGTCACTCGCTGTTCTCCCAGATTCCCAGGGCGAAGCTAACTGCCCACACACACCCTCCAGCCGCCCGGAGGCTGCAGCTGTCCAGTCTGTGCCCACGACACCAGGGGCTGACACACAGCCTGCTTCTTCCCACCGGCGTCCGCTTATTCATCTTTTTATTTTTTTTTAAGTTACCTGGAAAAGAGTTAAGTGCATCAGATACTTTTCAAATTTATTTATTTATTTATTTATTTAGCAAGCTCTGGGAGTTGGTGATGGACAGGGAAGCCTGGCGTGCTGCAGTCCATGGGGGTTGCAAAGAGTCGGACAGGGCCAAGTTAACTGAACTGAACTGATTTAGCTGTCCGGGGTCTTAGTTGTGGCATGTGGGATCTAGTTCCCCGAGCAGGGATCGAACTTGAGTCCCCGACACTGGGAGCTTGGAGTCTTAGCCACTGGGCCACCAACAAAGTCCCTGCTTATCTATCCTAAAACAACATTTTAGAATAATTTTACGCTGAGCCTGATCCTTGTCATCCTATGACTCCCATCTCCTGTTTGTATGGGACCTGTGACCTACAAGTGGCTTTAAAAAATATTCTGAGGGCTTCCCTGGTGGGTGGCTCACTGGTGAAGAATATGCCTGCCAATGCAGGAGACACAGGTTCATTCCCTGTGTTGGGAAGATCCCCTGGAGAAGGAAATGGCAACCCACTCCAGTATTTTTGCCTGGAAAGTCCATGGACAGAGGAGCCTGGTGGGCTACAGTCCATGGAGTCTCAAAAAGTCAGACACAACTTAGCGACTGAACAACAACAGTGAATGATCTGTTACCCGTACATCTCTTAAGAAGTGATTTTGGGGAATTCCCTGGCCATCCAGTGGTCAGGACACTACACTTTCACTGCCGAGCCCAGGGGTTGGATCCCTGGTCAGGAACTAAGATCTGGAGCTAAGCCAGGAACTAAGATCTCACAGGTCACACGGCAGGGGAAAAAAAGTCAAAAAAAGAAAAAAAGATTATTTCATGCATGAAGTATTCAAAGTCCTTTACTTTCACGCACAGTATATTGATCATGTCTCCAAGCCTTCAACTATTTGACAACCACTGCTTTGTAAGCATAAGTTTTTTAAAAATTGTGTTTTGGCCAAAGGGCTTTCAGGATGGACCTGGAGATTGTCATCCTGAGTGAAGTAATTTAGACAGAGAAAGACAAACATCACACAATGTCACTTACACATGGAATCTTAAAAAAAATGAATTTATCTACAAAATAGAAATGGAATCACAGTTGTAAAAAACAAACGTATGGTTACCAGACAGGAAGGGAGGAGGAATAAATTCAGAGATTGGGACTGACATATACACAAAAGTGTCAGTCACTGAGTCGTGACGAAAAGAACCCTGGAGTGGGTAGCCCTTCCCTTCTCCAAGGGGGTCTTCCCAACCCAGACCTCCCACATTGCAGGTGAATTCTTTACCATCTGAGCACCCAGGGAAGAGTCCTCATAATATTTCTTACTTCTGCAAAACCACAAATCAAGTACAAAAAAAAACTAGAAAAAGGTATTCTGAACATTTATTGTTGTTTACTTAGAGTTGCTTACTTAATTTCTAGTAGAAATGGCTCCTAACAGAAAAGGAGGGGTCGACTGCCCCAAACTGCACCCCCGTGACTCCCTAAGGGTGGCAGAGCTCTGCAAACGTGCCAGAGGCTCGCGGAGTCCCCCACATTTAGGAAGATGTGGCCGTGGTGGGCGGGAAGATCCAGGGTGGAAGACGGCCAGGTCTCCAGGCGTCTGAGGCCAGTGGGCGTCTGGTTTCTGCACAGCTTTGATCTGGAGGCACTGGAGGGACTCTGAAGTTCACGTCCCAGGAGCAAGTGTTCCGTAACCTCCCCGTAAATTCTCTCGAGGACATGGGGGTCAGCCCCAGCTGCCCCGCTGGCCCCGATGAGTCACCCCGTGCTGGAGTCACCATCTCACTGCCCCGAATGTCTCCGTTGCTGCCCCCTTCCTTCACTCCCTGATTGCCGTGGCCTCCGGCAGTATCCTGGGTGCCCTCCTCTGTTTAGTCCTTCCTGCAGACCTCACCCAGACACGGGGCTCTCTGCCCCCTACCCTCTCCACTACCTGGGGCTCATGAACTCCCCTGCAGACACTGGTCAAGCCCGCTGTCTACTCCAGACCCCAGAACCAAGCCACCCATGGGTTCCCCTGGTTGGCTCCCTGGATGTCCTTCCCACCGGCCTGCTCGCGGACCACTGAAAATGGGCTGTCTTTGATTTTCTTTTTTCAGTTGTGAAAATAAGATAACAGGTTTGCAGGAGACTTGAGAAATACAAAACAAAGTCACATATTGTCCCGCTATATAATTTTTTGCTTTTTGTCTTTCTCTTTTTAAAATTATGAAAATATGATAATACAGTTACATGAGATTTGGAAAATACAGAACAAAGTTACATATAGTTCCACTACTTGTTACAATTGTTTGTTTTAAGTAGATAAATTAAGATGTTTTTTAAGTCGGAGTTTCAATGTCAAACTCTCAGAAATGAGTAGAATGAATGTACAGAGAAGTGGACTATAGTGGACTTGAAAACCATGATGAACCAATTCGACATATTTAAGATTTATACAATTTTCACACAGCAGGAAGATACAAACTCCATTCAAGTTAGACTGTAAACCAGGAGACACTGGCTCACATCCAGGGACACAAGAGCAGGTGCAGAAATTTCATGGTCTAAAGATACTGAAATCATACGTAGTATGTTCTCTTATTACTGTGGAATTATGTTAGAAATCAATATCAAGATGTTTGGAAAAAACCCACTTATTTCCAAGCGAATTGTGCCATTTACCAAGATAGATCTTTGACTTTGCCATTGAAAGCCTCGATAAAGTTAGGAGACTGGGACTGGTGGGATGGCAGATGAAGAAGAGGATCCCACCTTTGAGGAAGAAAGTGAAGAAATTGGAGGAGGTGCAGAAGGTGGACAGGGTAAAAGAAAGAGACTTTTTTCTAAAGAATTACGGTGTATGATGTATGGGTTTGGAGATGACCAGAATCCTTATACTGAATCAGTAGATATTCTTGAAGACCTTGTCATAGAGTTCATCACTGAAATGACTCATAAGGCAATGTCAATTGGAAGACAAGGTCGGGTACAAGTTGAAGATATCGTCTTCTTGATTCGAAAGGACCCAAGAAAGTTTGCTAGGGTTAAAGACTTGCTTACTATGAATGAAGAATTGAAACGCGCTAGAAAAGCATTTGATGAAGCAAACTATGGATCTTGACACCTTTTGTACTTTCTGAAGCTTCATTATCTTCTGGGGAAACCATACTTCATAACTATATTTTCCACAGTAAGGCCCTGCCTAATACCTAACCATGTGAATGAAAAATGGAGAACCACAAAGTTTTCAGGCTTTATTTTCACGTTTTCAATTTTAGAGTGATATATGAGCCTTTAATTGCCTGCCATTATATTACCCTACTTGAATTACATATTAGATTTTAATGACTACATGTAAGTCAAAGTACCTTTGGTTTGCAAACCATTCAGTTTCTTCTGACTCTTGACCATCTCAATGATGAATTAATATTTGTGTACTTGTGCCATTGTAGGTTGTACTGTAGCTGTTTAATATGTGAAATCTAAATGGCACCTTTGACTTTGTTTTTTTTTTTTTTTCCATTTATTTTTATTAGTTGGAGGCTAATTACTTTACATCATTACAGTAGTTTTTGTTATACATTGAAATGAATTAGCCATGGATTTACATGTATTCCCCATCCCAGTCCCCCCTCCCACCTCCCTCTCCACCCGATCCCTCTGGGTCTTCCCAGTGCACCAGGCCCGAGCACTTGTCTCATGCACCCAACCTGGGCTGGTGATCTGTTTCACCCTAGATAATATACATGTTTCGATGCTGTTCTCTTGAAACATCCCACCCTCGCCTTCTCCCAGAGTCCACAAGTCTGTTGTATACATCTGAGTCTCTTTTTCTGTTTCGCATATAGGGTTATCGTTACCATCTTTCTAAAGTCCATATATATGTGTTAGTATACTGTAATGGTCTTTATCTTTCTGGCTTACTTCGCTCTGTATAATGGGCTCCAGTTTCACCCATCTCATTAGAACTGATTCAAATGAATTCTTTTTAATGGCTGAGTAATATTCCATGGTGTATATGTACCACAGCTTCCTCATCCATTCGTCTGCTGATGGGCATCTGGGTTGCTTCCATGTCCTGGCTATTATAAACAGTGCTGTGATGAACATTGGAGTGCACGTGTCTCTTTCAGATCTGGTTTCCTTGGTGTGTATGCCCGGCACCTTTGACTTTGATAGCTAAGATGTGTTTCATGTATTTCTAAAGCTTTTAGACCACAGTAGTGTAAGTTATTAAAAGATGGTGAACTGGTTTGTGTTTCTTTTAAAGAGGAAATGATATTAGAAAATACAGCCTTTTGTAGGAGTGTTTATTTGTCTTAAGATAATTTGTTTTAATATTCTTCTTTAGATAACAAGAGTGATTTAATTTTCTAACAAGAGTGATTTAATTTTCTATTTTTTCAGAAACTAAGAATTTCCTATGAATGGTTCTGTGTTGGAAGACATACTGGACATAAAAATCTTTGGGGTTTATAATACACTGTTTGTCAGGTTTTATTTTTTTTTTTTTCCATTTATTTTTATTAGTTGGAGGCTAATTACTTTACAACATTGCAGTGGTTTTTGTCATACATTGACATGAATCAGCCATGTTTGTCAGGTTTTAAAAGAACTCATTTCCCCAGGTCAGATTAAAACTTCTGAAAGTGCTTTCAGTAGCAGGAATGGCATTGCTGAAAAAGTTGATGGCAGATAAGCATTTGGGGTAGTGTTTTATTAACATATTTGTTAGTATTTATTTATTGTGAAAATGTATACTTGACTAAAACCATGTGTGGCTATGGAAACCACTTTTGTAGTTCAGGATATACAAGTTTTGTGTGTATTTAGCTTATTGTATTAGTCTTGCATTTAGCTAAAAGGATTAAAGTTGCATTTAAAGGGATCACTGGATATTACTCTTTGTGAAACTGAATGTTTTGTGTGTTGCTTATAAGCATTATCTATGAATCAGTACTTAGGAAGATTTCACTTTCTTAACCTATCAATATAGAGAATAAAGTATAAAAAATTAAAAAGAAAAAAAAAAGAAGTTAGGAGACTGGAAAACCGCAGAGGGCAGCTGCAGAGGAGAAAGCACTGAGATGAGAAATTAATATCAAAATGAGAAGTTAATATCAAAGACACTTTAAAAATCCCGTGTGTTTGGGAATTAAATGTCCGCTTTTAAATGAGGGGTATGTTGAAGAAGCCGTGACAAGGAAAATTAGAAAATACTGGTAACAGAATAAAAACAAAGAGAATAAAAATGGGCACTTAATATTCCTCCTTCAGACCTGCCCTTCAGCTCCAGCTTGCCTTCAGGGAGATCCCCTTGGGCCCCTGGCTTGCTTTTCTTTTTGTTTTTAATTATTTTTCTTTTCTTTTTTCTTTTCTAGACTTGCTTTTCTTTATCACCAGCTGCAACAGAGGCCCTCGAGACACGTTTGGGAATGCTGCTCAGACTTTTGTCTTCACCCCTGCCTAACTCGGGGCGTGCTCATTCAAGGAGGGACCGCCTTGGTCATGGCAGTGGGCTCCCCGCTGGTCCAGGCCTCCAGGGCCATCTGGCCCTACAGAAACTGCTGTTTGGAATTTTTAAAGGAAATCATGATCATGTCACTCTTGTGTTTAAGTTTCTTTGCTGCTCTTCCTAATTGTCCTGCATTTAAAAAATACATGTGTGTAATGTGTGTGTCTGTGTATATATGTATTTGCATATATAATGCATGTATTATATATATAATATATATACCTTGTATATATGCATATGTATATTATGTGTATATATATACAGTATATATAATATATATTGTATATATGTACAGTATATATAATATATACTGTATATATACGCATATATTATGTGTATAAGCATATTTATGTTATGTATATATATACACACATAGGAAACATAAAGACACTAAGTTTTAAGACTGCTTGTCTCAATGAATGGATAAAGAAGACGTGAGACACACACACAGTGGAATACTACTCAGCCATGCAAATGACAAAATAATGCCATGTGCGGCAACGTGGACGGACCCAGAGCTGATCACAAAACAGTGAAGTAAGTCAGACTGAGAAAGACAAACACCATATGATGCCACTTAACGCGTGGAACCTAAAACATGACATGTTGTTGTTGTTACTGTTGTTCAGCGGCTAAGCTGGGTCTGACTCTTGGACTCTGACACGCGTGCGACCCCATGGATTGCAGCACGTCAGGCTCCTCTGTCCTCCGCTGTCTCCTGGAGTGTGTTCAAACTCACGTCCATCGAGCCAGTGTTGCTATTTTACCATCCCATCCTCTGTCGTCCCCTTCTCCTGTCCTCAGTCTTTCCCAGCATCAAGGTCTTTTCCAGTGAGTCAGCTCTTTCAATCAGGTGGCCAAAGTATTGGAGCTTCAGCATCAGTCCTTCCAATGAATAGTCAGCATTGATTTCCTTTAAGGTTGAGGCTTCACGATCAGAAACAGGCAATGATGATAGCTTTGTTTTTTTAATAAGCATTGAACCAAGCGGCCCAGCCTGGCAGCTCACAATTGGCAAGTCATGTTTTCCAGATCTTCAGAGTGAACTTTTTGATGCCAGTTTGGCATCTCAACAGGCAGAAGTTGAGCATCACGCTCTGGGACTCATTAAAATCGCCTTAACAACCCTCAGAGGGACCCTGGAAGTAGGTGAGGCTGTTTTCTTCATCTTTCCTGCCAGGCTGCGTAATTATGATCAATTATTCAACCCATCTCCGGGAGGGTCAAGAACAACAGCTTCATTTTTGAGGCCACGGGGACAGAGAGAACCCCAAAGGAAAAAAGGAACTTTGTCCTCCGAGCAAGAGAGCTATGGGAACAAACAAACTTGAACACATTAGAGGGAATTAAAACTTTGAAATTTCGAGAGCAGAGTGACTTCTGGGCTGTAATTAGGCAGCATCCACCTGTGAGCGCTGACGCTGTTTCTTTCTTTTACCTTTTTGTTTTGCTTACCACCCGTTTGCCTCACATTGGGAGTTCCTGGGTGAATGACTTACTCTCTGTGGGCAGCATCTCCCTCTGGCTATCCAATCACCCATTCCTCTTCCCCACTTGCGGCCGCCCCCGCTCCTCAGCTGACGTCTGACTCCACTTAGGCTCAAGTTTGACACTCGTGGGATCATAGGTTAGACACAACTCCGTGCAGTTTTTTTACTACTAAATAGTCATCAAAAACTTTTCAACCTAAAGCGAAGTGTCTATACTGCTGCTGACAATAGCAGCTTGAAAACTGCAGAGAAACGTGCACTTCACTTCTTTGTTCTTTTCGTGGTAACCCTTTTAGTGTGGTGTGGGTTTCACACGCACACCCAGGTGCACACTCCTGCACGCACACCCCTGCCTGCACCTGTACCAGATACACAAACAGAACCCCATCCTGCCTACGGCTAGGTAACCTGCTTTTTCTTCCAGCTGTCAGTTCGTCACAGGCGTTTTGCCAGCACAGTGGATAAAGCTCTATCTACCACACACTCTTCTATCCTGTGGAGGCACCATAACTTTATGCATTCACTCTTTCAGTGAATATTTATGGGGCTTATGACGTGGGCTGGGTACGGGGCTGACGATGTGGTTGTAAATAAAAAGTAAATAGACGCAAAGGGAACTAGACAAACTAAAAAAAGACATGTTCCAATGGGATTTTTTAAAATAGAATTTACTAAGTAGGTTCTGAGGTTCACATTCAAAGAGAAAGTGTGCATACACACAAGAAACTAGAACAAGGACTTCCTTGGCAGTCCAGTGGTTAAGACTTCGCCTTCCAGTGCAAGGGGTATGGGTTCAATCCCTGGTCAGGGAGCGAAGATCCCACATGCTTCATGGGGTGGCCAAAAATAAATAAATAAAGATTGTCATTATAGTAATCAGAATTTTACCTCTATATTATACTTTGGGTTAATAATGATTTATATAATAATAAAATATTTCATGATAAAATTTAAATATAGCGTTCTAGTAAAAGAAAAGAATGGCAGATCACGTGCAGTATCGTATGAAGGATCAAATTCCTTCCTGCACGAACAGCAGAAAGGTTTATTTACTTGAAACAGATACTCATTCCTTGGGGAATCAGTTAGCAAAACGTTTCCCCATTTGAAGCCCTGGTTATTTTATTTTTTCCTTTTATTTTTTACTGAAGGATAGTTGGCTTACAATCTAACATTAGTTTCAGATGTACAAAGCAGTAATTTGATATTTGTCTCAAGGGCACGGCTCAGGATATCCACACTCCGTGCTTACTTGTCCACTGGGTCACTTGTCCACTGGCTCAGGTCTTGGTGCTGCATCCAGAGCGCTCAGTCTCTGGTCTCTGTTTGTCTTTAAAATAACGGTTTCATTAGCTGGCTTTGTATTTACTTTTGGCTAAGGCTTCTCCTGCTGCGGGCACGGGCTCCAGGCACACAGGCTCAGTAGCTGTGGCACAGCACCCGGGCCTTGCTGCTGCATGTCATGTGGGATCTTTCTGGACCCGGCCTCAAACCAGTGTCCCCTGCGTTGACAGGCGGATTCCTATCCACTGTACCACCAGGGAAGTCCCACAGCTAGAGAGAGCCCGTGCACAGCAACGAAGACCCACCACAACCAAAATAAATAAATCCTTAAAAAAAAAAAAAATGACGGCCTTATATTTGTGCCTCTGGAGTCAAAAAATACAATATCCAGTTTGGCAAGAACGTACAGAAATGATACCCCTGCCCTCTGCTGGCTGGATGATTTTAAGAGAAACGTTCCAAGCTTGCAAAAAGAGCTAATTGTCACTTATTGATAGTTCAGTTGGTAAAGAATCTGCTTGCAGTGTAGAAGACCCTGGTTCGATTCCTGGGTCGGGAAGATCTACTGGAGAAGGGATAGGCTACCCACTCCAGTATTTTGGGGCTTCCTTTGTGGTTCAGCTGGTAAAGTATCCACCTGCAATGCGGCAGACTTGGGTTCAATCCCTGGGTTGGGAAGATCCCCTGGAGAAAGGAAAGGCTACCCACTCCAGTATTCTGGCCTAGAGAATTCCATGGACTATTCCCAAGGGGTCACAAAGAGTCAGACATGACTGAGTGACTTTCACTTTCACTTTTCACTTCATTTACTGTTACATTAAATGAATGACAATGGCTAGATATTGGCTATCTAATACATACAGGCTCTCGTCCCCATGTTGTACACAGCATCCTTGTACCTTGACACCCAAGAGTCTCTGCCTTCCATTCCCCCACCTTTCCTCTCATCATTAGTCACCCACTAGTTAGTTCTCTGTATCTGTGAGCCTGCTTTTTGTTATATTCACTAGCTTGTTGTATTTTTTAATTATTTACTTATTTTTAAAAAATATTCATTTATTCAGCAGCTCCAAGTCTTAGTTTTGGCAGGCAGGATCTAGTTCCCTGACCAGGAATCTAACCTGGACCCCCTGCATTGGGAGCTTGGAGTCTTAGCCACTGGGAAGTCCCTGTTGTATTAGCCATTTTTTTTAGATTCCACCTATAAGTATCAATAATATTATGCAATATTTGCTTTTCTCTGTCTGACTTACTTCACTAAACATAATGCCCCCCAGGTCCATCTATGTTGCTGCCAGTGGTAAAATGTCACTCTTTTTTATGACTGAATAATATTCGATTGTACATTAATACCACATCTCCATCCATTCCTCTGATGGACATCAGACTGTCCATCATCTGCCTGATGGCCACTTGCATTGCGTCCATGTCTTGGCTATTGTAAATACTGCTGCTATGAACATTGGGGTGCATGTATATTTTACAATTAGTGTTTTGGGGTTTTCAGGTTCAATTGAGTGACAAGTTCTCCTCATGTCATGGAACAGTTCAACAATCAACCATAGTTAGTATGGGAATCTAGGGAGATCAGTTGTTTTCACGAGGTCTCAAGCTAATGACCCCAGCATAGAAAACCAAACCCTTCTGAAACTCACGTCCATCTGTCCTGACCTCTAAGCTGTCTTTTCACATGTCCCCATTTGACATTTACTCTATTGAGCCTTCTTGCCCTAAGTGTTCCCAAGTCAGGGACTGGCTCTCAAACTGTGCCAGGAGATGAAATGTCTCTATTTATACAGTGCTGGGGGTAATTTCAGGGGTCCCTGCCTGTTACCCCAAAAGCGGAGTGATTGGGTGAATGTTGTAGAGTGAACCATTTTAGGTAAGCTGGGGGGGATTCATTTTCCATGGAAACTACACCAGAAGAACCATGACTTATTAAAGAAGCCTCCACATTGGTTTTGTGGAGGACTTCACTTATTGTACTTTAGTCTTTTATGGATTGCATTTTTGAGGGGAAATGAATTGGTATTCCTGGTTTAGTGAATTTTTTTTCTACATTTGTCTGAAGAGTTCGCAGGAGTAAGAGAATAGAGATATGATAGTTGTTGGGTTACATAACTATTTTTTCTCATGTAAATACAGCTCAAAAGAATTTTCTAAAATCACCTGAAAAGCTACAGTGTGAAAAGAACCCATTTGGGAGTAAGCATTTAGAAAATCAGAATTTGCACTGCTGTAGGGCAGAAGAATGACACCTATCAGTTTTGGAAGTCTTCCTTCTTCTACACACCTAGGGAAGAAATATCCAAACAAGTACAGAGGGAAGACAGGTGTGTTCAGTTGCTTCAGGCTTGTCCGACTCTTTGCAACCCCATGGACTATAGCCTGCCAAGCTCCTCTGTGCATGGGATTCTCCAGGCAAGAATACTGGAGTGTGTTGCCATTCCCTTCTCCAGGGGATCTTCCTGACCCGGGGATCAAACCTGGGTCTTTCGTATTGCAGGCAGATTCTTTACCGCTGAGCCACTGCAGAAGCCCTACAGAGGGAAGATATCTCCACGTAATAGTGGCCACATAAGAAACCACAGCTATCATCCACTCCATATAAAAAAACCTTGGAAGAGGAAATACACAGGACACTTAATTGACAGAAGTGTCTTTGTTTATTTGAAATTTAAATTTCACTGGTGATCCTGTATTTCATCTGGCCACTCTGCTAGGAGCATCCTATTTCACAATTAAATCTTCCCTAATGGGGGGACAATCAGCAGTGACCTCAGTTTCATGAAGAAGTCCTGAAAACTAATGGGACCTGCATTCACTGAAAGAAGAACAACACAAAGCCAAAACTTATCAGAAAAACGCAGGCTACACTAAAGTAGAATACAAAATCTGAAGGGAAAGATAAGTCATGCCTCAAATATCCGCCTAACTCATGTGAGTGGAATCCCATCGGGTTCCAGCATGATCGTTAAGTTCTTCACATGTCACCCTTTCATTGTATCACATATGTGACAAATAATCCTGAATTTCCTTCTAGGAGCAGCGGGCACTCGGGCCTGACGGTGGGGTCCTGGGTGAATCATCTGGAATGGATTTTCTGGTGGCGTCTGAAGGTCCCCAGCTGACGGAAGGCGCTGTGGCACTCGGGGCACACGTAGGGCTTGACCCCAGAGTGGGTGCGCTGGTGAACGTTGAGGTTCCCTCGGTGGCCGAAAGCTCTGTCACAGTGCTCACAGCGGAAAGGCTTCTCCTGGGTGTGGGTCCTCTTGTGAGCGCGCAGCGTGGAGTTGTGGGTGAACCTCTTGGGGCAGAGATCACAGCAGTAGGGCTTCTCGCCGGTGTGGATCCGCTCGTGAACCCGCAGATCTGAAAGCTGTAAGAATGCTTTGTCACAGATGTCGCAGTGAAAGGGCCTCTCTCCTGCGTGTGTCCTCTGGTGCAGGGTAAGCTGAGATTGATAAAGAAAGCTCTTTTTGCACACCCTGCATTCAGAGGGCGCCTGTCCCGGGGTTTCTGCTCCCTCAGGAAGACTGGTGGGTCCCACGGTGCCAGATGCACCAACGGGATGGGACCCAAGCTGTCCTGAGAACTCTCCTTGGTCCAAGCATGTGGCTGCTTCTTGACGCACGTCTTGGCAAGTGGGACTGCTATCCCGTTTCCTTTTGACATGTCTGCGATTCTTCAGAGGACCTCTTCTGGATCCACTCGTAGTGGAAACGTCTCCCTCTGGAACACAGGAGGAAAGGGTTCAGGAGCCACATTTTAAATATCAGTTCCTTCTTGAGGATTCTTCTCTCTCTCTACACTCCCAGAATCTGCTGAAAGAAGAGATTCAGCACCACATTTAACAAGGAGCGTTTTCTGTGCTGCCAGCCTCACTGGAACCCTGATGTTGGCTGAGAAGTTCCCATCAAGCAACCAAGCTAAGAGCTTGGACTGTGAGACTCTGCAACATTGATGATGGAGAAGGTTGGCACTGGACAATGATCTCCACCCCACCTATCCAAGGATGGTAATGCTGGCTACCCAGCCCTGTGCCACCATAGGAGGGAGTCACTAACTCCACTGAATTTCATGGTTTTAAATACTCACCAGGAGCCTTCAGAAGTTCAGGTTCTTGAGACTGAAGGGTTTTTGTCTCTCCCCTGTCTTCCATCAGGTCCTTCTCCAAGTTCTCCTTGGGCGTCTGACCCTCCGGTTCACCTATTTCAGGAATGGTCTCTGGCGGGAAAGCTTTCTGGTCCTGACAAGGAGCAACCAAGCAGAGTCAATAACCCATCTACCTTAGTCCATGGAAAACTGTTTCCTGTTTCCCCATCTGCCTGGGGGAACTTTCTTAATGTCATTTTAGGGGATATGCCCTGACTTCTTCTGGTCCACCCAATCACCCTGATTGATAATCGTCTCCTGATACTCACCCCATCACCCTGATTGATAATCGTCTCCTGATACTCACCCCATCACCCTGATTGATAATCGTCTCCTGATACTCACCCCATCACCCTGATTGATAATCGTCTCCTGATACTCACCCCATCACCCTGATTGATAATCGTCTCCTGATACTCACCCCATCACCCTGATTGATAATCGTCTCCTGATACTCACCCCATCACCCTGATTGATAATCGTCTCCTGATACTCACCCCATCACCCTGATTGATAATCGTCTCCTGATACTCAAGATTGTCCTGGGTCTATACAGACCGTATCTTGCAATCAAATTAGGACATCACAGTTGGCACTCTGACTTCTCTATGCATCAGTCTCTCCAAATCATGCCCACTTCTGCCTGCCCCTGACTCTGGAAGTAAAGAACTCTAGGTGCAGGTCTCTTGACTTCATCATTGTTGGAGACTTTGTGATGGCGGTTACCCGGTACATAGGAAGATGATGACCAGTATTCTTGATCTCTACTCCATGCAAGTCAGTAGCATCCCCTGCCCATACCCAACCTCATCTGAACAAATCAACTGTCTTCCATTCATTCTTCAATGTCTGAAAGTATTAGTGGCTCAGTTGTGTCTGACTCTTTGCGAACCCACAGACTATAGCCACCAGGCTCCTCTGTCCATGGGATTCTGCAGGCAAGAACACTAGAGTGGGTAGCCATTCCCTTCTCCAGGAGATCTTCCTGACCCAACGATCAAACCCAGGTCTCCTGCACTGCAGGCAGATTCCTCACCATCTGAGCCACCAGGAAAGCCCAATGTCTACTGGGGGGCAAAATGAGTCCAATTTGGAGTCACTCCTTCAGTTGCAAGGAATGATCATATTCTGAAATATAACGTGCCCTTGGGGAAAGTGGCCGCGGGTAAATCAGCTGTCAGCGCATTTACCAGTGGCAAACTGAACCTAGCATCATGTGAGGAAGACAGGATTCCCTTCTCCCCACTCCTGAGACTAGAAGCTTTCATGGCAGAGGGACAAAGATGGATGATCTTCATTCTCACACTGGCTAGGAATAATGTCCAGGAGCTGAATGCATCCACGGGAATTCCTGGAAGCAATGGATCCACTCCTGTCCTTTGCCAAATCGCCCAATTACTCAAGCAGCCACACCCACCTGACTCTTCTACCTGCTTCCACTCACTCACCTGCTCCCTTGACAGGCTCGTGGCTCCCGGCAGATTCTGCAGCTCTTGGCTTTCCTCCTGGCCATCCTCTGGAGGTATGACACTCGCAGGGGGTTGGGGCTCCCTGCACGGGTCTCTCTCATCGTCCATGTCACCGGCCTTGACTTCAACCATCTCAACATCTGGGTTGCGCACAAGATATTCCTGTCCTTTTATGCAGACTATAGCCTATGAGGGGAGAAAGCAATCAAGATCAGCCTCTATAAGACCTGGAATATAGCTCTCAGGCATCCAGTGACATTGACAATAGAAGCGCACGTTTGGCATAAAAGATCTATGTCCTTCAAGTTGAGACCGCCAAAAATATCCCAAATTTCCCAGTGTGAGCTTCTCTCGCCTGTGCGGAAATCACTGCCACAGAGCCAAGCCCTCGAGTCCTGTCTTGGGATTCCTGAAGCTTGCAGGTGTCTTCTCATCCCACACCCACCTCTAAGGTCCTACTCACCCAGTTCTTGGGTTTCTGCTTATTTCTTAGCACGTCCTCCAGCTCTCTGCAGCTCTGCACCCCACTTTCTTTGAGCAGGACCTGGCACTTCAGGGGCATGCAGATCATGAACTGCTCCAGCACCAGCCTGTCCAGCATCTGCTCCTTGGTGTGAAGATCCGGCCTCAGCCACAGGCGGCAGAGTTCACGGAGTCTCCTCAGAGCCTCGAGGGGGTCGGATTCCTCCGAGCCGCTAAATGTTCTGAAGCGGATGTGCCAGGTTTCCTGGTCACAGCCTGAGTTTTCCATGAGTGCGTCTCGGGGTGGCACGGATGCCGGTGACTCTGCTCCAGGGCTATCTGTGACGTGTCCACAACCCTGAAAAAATGTCTGGTCCTCAGCCATATTGATGGAGGAATTTCCAATAGGATTCTGAGCAAATGCTTCTAGAAGTGGGTGCCCAGTTGCTGTCTATGGAAATGGATTTCCTTTTTTTTTCCCTCAGCATTAAAGTCACTGTTTAGAAGTCTGGGGGTGGAGGGGGGGAGGAGCGGAAAGAAAGAACCAAATGGGTTTCATTTTATTCCACCCTTCTGTTTCCCCTACATCCCAATATTAGACACCATTGCCTGACTCATTCAATATCTCATAAAACTGTCTGGTCAAAAATGACCATAGGGCTTCCTTGGTGGTCCAGTGGATAAGAATCTGCCTGCCAATGCAGGGGGACATGGTTTTGATCCCCGATACGGGAAGATCCCACCTGCCCCTAAGCCTGTGCACCACAGCTCTCGAGCCTGCGAGGGGCAACTACTGAACCTGAGCTCTAGACTCCAGGCTCTGCGACAGGAGAAGCCACCGCAGTGGGAAGCCCACACCCCTCAGCTAGAGAGTAGTCCCCGCTAGCTACGAAAGCCCTCACAAAAAAGACCCAGCCCAGCCAAAATGAATGAATTAAAAAAATTAACACTATTAATAAATACATATGTAGTTTTTAAATGGCCACAGGGTCGCCGCTCAGAAACCCTTGAAGAAAACGAGGCACCTCACAGCAACGTGTGTGGAAACATCCCTCTCCCCTCACAGAAGAGTTCGATTAACCGTTGTTAATGTGGGGTTAGAGGGAGATCTCCTGTCAGGTCTTCCAGCTAACATAAGATGAACAGGAAGCAAGACCTTTCTGAAGCCCACCCACGTGTCCTGATTTCTGAGCATTCTCCTTGGACGTGCCCACTCATCGCTTACCCCTTCGCGGCCTCTTGCCTTCAGCATCCTCAGGTCAGGGACTAGCTCTCAAAGTCTGTCTGGAGCTGAAATGTCTGTATTTATAGAGAGTTGGGTGAGACTCCAGGGGTTTCTGGCCATAACCTCATCATCCCAGTGATTGGATAAAGGTCATGGAAGGAACCACTTTGGATAATCTGGGTAGATTCAATTTCCTGTGAAGACTCCCAACAGGAAAAACCATTAAAGAGGCCACCATATTGGTTTGGCAGTAAACTTTCTCTAATGTATTTTATTTATTTTAGACTTCATGGATGGCATTTCTTGGAGAAACAGATTGATTTTCCTGATCTAATCAATTTTTCCTCTCTGCTTGGAGACTGTGAGGCAGTCCAATAATTGTAATCCGGGGATTGTAATCAAATTGGGTTACCTAATCTTGTTTCTTTTCTCATGAAATAACTCATCAAAGACTTTTGTTTAAAATCAGCTGATGAGATCAACTGTGAGAAGCCATTTCAGAAAGGCATCACAGAAACCAGAGGTTGTAGGCCAGTAGGGAAAAAGAAGACACTTATCAATTTAAGAAGCCTTCTTTTGCTAAATACCTAAGGAAGCAGTATCCAAACTAGTACAAAGGGAACTTATCTCAACGTAATAATGGCCATGTGGACAAAACCACGGGTATCACCTACTCTGTGTAGCAAAGCCTTAGAAAAGAAAATACACAGCTCTCTGATAGAAATGTGTTTGTTTATTTGAAATTTAAATTTCACTGGTGAGCCTGTATTTAATCTAGCCGTCCTGAAAGGAGCATCCTATTTTACAAGGAAATCATGCCTGGCAAGAAGGCAATCAGCAGTAGCCTCACTCTCATGATGAAGTGCTGATAACCAGGGAAACATGTCTTCACTGGAAGAACAAGAACAGCACAAAGCAAAAATATGTGAGAAAACCATAGTCTAACACCGTAAGGCAATTATCTTCCAACTGAAAATAAACAAATGAAAAAGAAAACTATAGTCTATAGCAAAGCAGAAAACAAAATCCAAAACGAAAAATAAATCATCACTCAAATATCCTAATTCATGCAAACGGAACCCTGCTGGTTCCAGTATCCTCCTAAACTCTTCGCATGTCATCCACACTTTGTATCACACAGGTGACAAATTATGCTAAATCTTCTCCTTAAAACAGAAAAGCCTCGGGCCTGACGGTGGGGTCCTGGGTGAATCATCTGGAATGGATTTTCTGGTGGCGTCTGAAGGTCCCCAGCTGACGGAAGGCGCTGTGGCACTCGGGGCACACGTAGGGCTTGACCCCAGAGTGGGTGCGCTGGTGAGCGCTGAGGTTCCCTCGGTGGCCGAAAGCTCTGTCACAGTGCTCACAGCGGAAAGGCTTCTCCTGGGTGTGGGTCCTCTTGTGAGCGCGCAGTGTGGAGTCGTGGGTGAACCTCTTGGGGCAGAGATCACAGCGGTAGGGCTTCTCGCCCGTGTGGATCCGCTGATGAACCCGCAAGTCCGAAGGCTGTATGAATCTTTTGTCACAGATGTCGCAGTGAAAGGGCCTCTCTCTTGTGTGTGTCTTCTGGTGCACGGCAAGCTGAGATTGATAAAGAAAGCTCTTTTTGCACACCCTGCATTCAGAGGGTGCCTGTCCCGGGGTTTCTGCTCCCTCAGGAAGACTGGTGGGTCCCACGGTGCCAGATGCACCAACGGAATGGGACCCAAGCTGTCCTGAGAACTCTCCTTGGTCCAAGCATGTGGCTGCTTCTTGACGCATGTCTTGGCAAGTGGGACTGCTATCCCGTTTCCTTTTGACATGTCTGCAATTCTTCAGAGGACCTCTTCTGGATCCACTCGTAATGGAAATGTCTCCCTCTGGAACACAGGAGGAAAGGGTTCAGGAGCCACATTTTAAGTATCAGTTCCTTCCTGGGAACTCTCCCCTCTCTCTCTGCCCTCCCGGAGTCTGCTGAAAGAAGAGATTCAGCACCATATTTATCAAAGAGCATTTTCCATGGTGCCAGCCTCATTGGAACCATCCCTGATCTTGGCCACAGATTTCCCATCAACCAAACTACCTAGGAGTCTAGCTGATGAAACACTCTGGAATGTTGATGATGGAGAAGGTTGGCATTGGAGAACCAACTCCTACCCCCCAACACCAAGGGATGGAAATACTGGGTACCCCTTCCTGGCCATCATCGGAGGGAGTCATTACCTCCTGTGGTCTCCAAGTTTTAAATACTCACCACAATCCTGCAGAAGTTCAGGCTCTTGAGACGGAAGGGTTCTTATCATTCCCGTGTCTTCCAGCAGGTCCTTCTCCAAGTTCTCCTTGGAGGGCGTCTGACCCTCCAGTTCACCTGTTTCAGGAATGATCTCTGGCAGGAGAGCTTTCTGGTCCTGACAAGGGGCAACCAAGCAGAGTCAATCCCACTGCCTCAGCCCACGGCAAGCTCTGTCTCTTCTTTCCCCACCCCCCTCATACCCTGATCTAAGACTCCAGCTTTCTGAATACCAGTTTGGGGGATATGTCCTGACTGCTTCCCATCAGCCTGAATGGCAATCCTCTCCTGATTCCCATGTCTGTCCTTGATCTATACCACCCACGTCTGGCAATCAAGTCCAGACTTCACAGCTGGCACTGAGAATTGTCTTTGCACACATCTCTCCACCTCATCTCAAATTCTCCCTGCCCCTGACTCTGAAAGCAGAGGACTCTGGCTCTACGGCTCCTGACCTCACCACGTGTTGATAGTTGCCTGGATTTGTCTTCATCATGGAGGGTGACCTGGGGCATGATAAAATGATAAGCAGTATCGCTGGTCTCTACTTACGAGAAATCAGTAGCATCTCCTCTCCCTATTCACATTTCAAAAAAATCCACTCTCTCCAGACATACCCCAAAATCTTCTGAGGGGAAAAATGACTCCAATTAGGAACTTTTTATTCAATTCAAGGTGTTTACAATATTCCCCAATATTAAGTGCCTCTGACAAAATCCATCATGGGTCAATCAGCTGTGAGTGCATTTACCCCTGGTGAATGGACCCAGCACCATCCCATGGAAACAGGACTCCTCTGTCCTCATGCTTATGGCCACAAGCTTTCATGGTGAGGCACCATGAAAGATGGATGAGTCTTCATTCTCACACTGGCTGGAAAATGTCTGGGAACGGAACGCATCCATGGGAATTCCTGGAGGCAGTGGGTCCATTTCGTTGCCAAATTCTCCCAAACACTCTAGCAGCCACACCCACCCAACCCTCTTCTGCCTGCTCCCAGACTCTCCAAAGGTCAGGACATCGCACTCACCTGCCCCCTAGACAGGTCCTTGGCTCCTGGCAGCTGCTGCGCCTTCCGGCTTTCCCGCTGGCCCCCGTCTGGAGCAACGGCACTGACTGTAGACTGGGGTTCCCTGGATCGGTCTCCCTCATCATGCATGTCTCTGACCTCCACTTCTAATATCTCAACACCCAAGTCTTGGATCAAAAATTCCTGGTCTCGGACACGGACTACAGTCTGTGAGGAAAAGTTCCAATAGCATCAGTCTCCCTTCGCAAGATCCAAAAAGGTATTCATTGCGTATGCCACCCTAGGAGCCCACCTCCTGGGAATGACATTTGAAAGAGCAACACCCTCAGAGTGAGGACCAAGGGAAACATCTCCGGTGATGCTCCAGGCAAGCGCTCACCCGTGTGGGCATCACTGATGCAGAGCCAACCCCTCTGGTCCTGCTGGTTCATCTCCCAGCTCGCAGCCCCACATCCCACCTTTCCCTGTCTCACAGGGTCACTAGGGTCCTACTCACCCATTTCTTCAGTTTCTGCTTATTTCTCAGCACCTCTTCCAGGTCCTTACACGTCTCGGCACCGCTTCTTTTGACTAAGTCCTGGATCTCCGGCGGCATGCACGTCACGAACTGCTCCAGCACCAGCCTGTCCAGCATCTGCTCCTTGGTGTGAAGATCCGGCCTCAGCCACAGACCGCAGAGTTCACGGAGTCTCCTCAGAGCCTTGATCGGGTCGGGTTCATCCGACCTGCTAAACTTCCTGAAGCGAACGCGCAACTCTTCAACGTCGGAGTCCGGGTTTTTCCTTCTGGTGTCTTGGCGTGGTGCAGACGCTGGTGACTCTGCTCCGGGGCTGTCCGCAACGTGGCCACGACCCCTTGTCTGGTTCTCAGCCATACTGACTGTAGAATTTTCCAGTAGGACTCTGGGCAAATGCTTCTAGAAATGGGTGCCCAATTGACCCCGATGGAAAGGAATTTCCTTTTGCTTTTACTCAATAATAGATTCAGTATTCAGAAGTCTAGGGGCAAAAAGAAATAGAATGCAGCCAATTAGTTTTATTTTCATCCACCCTACAATCCCTCATCCCAATACTGGACATTATTCCCCCTTCGGTATTTCATACCAGGGACAAGAATCCATTCTATTATTCTTCCGACATCCATCTTATAGTACAACAAGAAACTGTGTGGTCAAAATCTCTACAGGGCAGCGCTTAAAAGCCCTTATTGAAAAAACGAAGCACACCACACGACACCACGGAGTGTGGAAATAATCTCATCTCACAGAAGAGTTCCACAAATGAACCCCACAGTTAACGTGGGGCCGGCGGGAGATCGGTGGATTTCACGAGGTCTTTGAGTGAATGCACGGTGAACAGAGACTCAAGACTTCCTGAAACCCACATCGACACGCCCCGACTTTCTAGCGGTCTCTGTAGACAGGTCCCGTCAGTTACCTCCCTGAAGCCTTCTCGCCTCGTCTCCTCAGTTGGCGACTTGCTCTCAACCTGCGGCAGGAGGGGAAATGTCTCCCCCTAGAGCTGGAAGAAACGCCGGACTCCGTGGCCTGTTACCCAGTCAGCGCATTGATTGGTTAAGGGTGGGCGAACCATTGTAGATAGTCCCATTTTACTTAATCACCAGGGGCTCGACTGCCCGCGGAAACTCCCTCCGGAGAACCCACAGTTCACTGAAGAGGCCTCCGCAGTGGTTTAGTGACAGATTCCGTGGGTGTTTGGTTTGTTTTTGGCCAAGCGGGGAGGCACGTGCGACCTTAATTCCCAGGGCGCGGAAGGAAACCGCGCCGCCTGCGGGGTGGCGCTGCGTCTCCACCGCTGGACGGCGCTGCGGAGAGCCGTGGACCGGCTTTCTTTTCGTTATTTTATTGGTTTTGGAGTTTGGGGATTGCGTTTTGGGGTGAACGGACTGGCTTTAATGAGCGCGGGAATTTTTTTCTCACTGCCTGGAGGGTTTGACGGAGTCAGAGACATGCTGGTGGTAGGCAGATCGGGTTGACGACTCTCGTCTTTCTGTTCTTGTGAGAGAAGTCTTTTTAAAAGGCTTTTCTAAAATCAGCTGATGAGCTAAGGTGTGAGAAGGACCGATTTCTAAGTAGCCTTTTTAAAGACTAGAAGTTGTACACCGGTAGGAAAAAAGAATGACACCTATCGGTTTCGGAAGCCTTCCTTTTCCTAAACACCTCGGGAAGAAATAACCCGAACAAGTATGGAATGAGCATATCTCAGCATAGTAATAGCCATGTAGGCAAAACCACGGCAGTCACCTATTCCATGTAGAAAAGTCTTAGAAAATACGCAGAACACTCTTTGACAGAAATGTGTTTATTTGACATTTAAATTCCACTGGAGAGCCTGTGATTTCATCTGGCCTCTCTGCCAGGAGCAGGCAGTTTTACACTGAAGTCCCGCCTAACAGGAAGGCAGTCAACAGTAGGTGCAGTTTCATGAAGTACTGGTAACTAATGAGACATGCTTTCATTAGGAGAACAACAATACAAAGCAAAAACTTATTAAACATAAGCTACACTGAAGTGGAAAGCAAAATCAAAGGGAGACATAAGCCAAAATAACCTCCTCACTCACGCAAATGGACCCCCCCCCCCCCCCAGCCAATATCCTCCGAAGCTCTTCACACGTCATCCACCCTTTGTGTTACAGAAGTGACCAATCTTTGTGAATTTCCTTCTTGGAGCAGAAAGGACTGGGACTCAAGGGCAGGGTCCTGGGCCAGTCATTCAGAATGGGTTTCCTGGTGGGATTTGAGAACCCTAGGGAGCAGAAGGCCGGTGACACTCGGGGCACACGTAGGGCTGGAGCCCAGGGTGTGAACACTGATGTTTCCTCTGTGGTTGAAAGCTTTGTCACAGTGTTCACAGCAGAAAGGCTTCTCCTGGGTGTGGGTCCTCCGGTGAGCGTGAAGCGTGGAGTAGTGGGTAAACTTCTTGGGGCAGAGACCACAGCTGTAGGGCTTCTCGCCCGTGCGGGTCTCCTGGTGAAAACACAGGTCCAGAGGCTGCATGAACCACTGGACATGGATGTTGCTTTTTTTTTTTTTTAGAGTTAAAGGGCCATCTCTCTTTAATGCAGTTCCGGAATAAGGGCCCATTACTTTGATAAGCAGGGGCTTAGCAGAAGGCTCAAAAGCATGTGTGTAAAAGGATGTTTCCAAAGGCTCCAGAGATGACCCCAACTCTGCTTCCTACTTCCCCTGGACAATACTCCGTCTGCTGGGTGGGGCGGCTACTTGGTCCAGCTGACCTTGGGAATGTCATAGTGCTCTGTGAGCATGTCCAGGTGTCTGTTGAAGTCCTCCACTCTCTGCTTGTGGGTTTTGGATGCTTTCTTCAGGATCCTCTCCATTTGTCGCTTCTCCTGCACCTTCTCAAAGGCCACCTGGGCTGGGGTCCGCTTGTCGAGGTGGCGCCTCAGCTCCTCCTCCTGGTTCTTCTGGATTTTGCCCATCGTTTCCAGGAGTTTTGCCTTGTCTTTGTCCTTTTTCTTCTTCCGCTTGGTCACGCCGAGCTCTGTGACTCCTTTCAGCTTCAGGGGTCCCTTTTGGACCTGCTTATAGGCATCCATGCTGCCCGTCTTCGGATTTGGATTTCTAAATGGACAAAAGTGGGGGGTCAGTTTTCTCAAATGGAAATTGGGACAATATTGTTCTCTACTGTAGATCCGAGAGCTTCTCTCTGTGCAGATTAACACAAATGAACACAGACGAACATCTCTGCTTAGAAAGGCCCAGGGGGTCAAGGTTCAGAAAGCCTTGTGGAATAAATGAACCACACCACACCATGAAGGGTGGTAACACTCTTCCCCCCAGAACAAAGAGCTCAGCAGTCAACTGTAGTTAAAATGGAGTTTAAGGGAGACCCACTGCTTTCACAAGGTCTTTGAGCTAATGCAAGGTAAGTAGAAAACCGAGCCTTCCGAAACCCACCACCTCCTTCTGTCTTGATTCCCAAGCCTTCTCCTTAGACGTCTCACTCATCACTTACCTCCTTTGAGCCCTCTTGCCGTCACCCTCCTCAAGTCAGTGACTGGCTCTCAGAGTGTGTCTGGGGCTGAAATGTCTCTATTTATGGAGAGCCAGGGGAAATGGCAAGGGTCCCTGCTTGCAACCCCATCAGCACAGTGATTGTGTAAGGGCGGGTCAAGCCATTTATATGACCTCATTCTAGATAATCCAATCTTCCCATGGATCCAGTTTCACATGGACACTCCACCAGAAAAAAAACAATTTATCAAAGAGGCCTCCATGTTGGTTTTGTGGTAGACTTCTCTGATAGCTCAGTTGGTAAAGAATCTGCCTGCCATGCAGGAGACCCTGGTGTGATTCCTGGGTCAGGAAGATCCGCTGGAGAAGGGATAGGCTGCCCACCCCAGTATTCTTGGGTTTCCTTGGTGGCTCAGCTGGTAAAGAAGTAAAGTGAAAGTCGCTGAGTCATATCTGACTCTTTGTGACCCCATAGATATACAGCCCATGGAATTCTCCAAGCTAGAATACTGGAGTGGGTACCCGTTTCCTTCTCCAAGGGATCTTCCCAACCCAGGGGGTGAACCCAGGTCTCCTGCATTGCAGGCAAATTCTTTACCACCAGGGAAGCCCGTGCACTTTTTGGCAGTAAGATTGATTTTCCTGGTCTAGCAAATACTTTTCTCATTTACCGGAAGAGTTGGAAGGAGTCAAAGTATAGATATCTGAAAGTTTTATCCAGGAAGCCTATGCTTCCCCGGTGGCTCAGTGGGAAAGAGTCCACCTGCCAATGCAGGAGACGCGGGTTCACTCCCTGGGTTGGGAAGATCTCTCGGAGAAGGAAATGGCCAACCCACTCCAGTACTCTTGCCTGGAAAATTCCCCGGACAGAGGAGCCTGGTGGGCTACAGTCCCTGGGGTGGCAAAGAGTCGGACACGACTGAGCAACTAAACAACCCTTTTTAAAATTCCGCATGTATCTTTATAATAGCCAGGACATGGAAGCAACCTAGATGCCCATCAGCAGACAAATGGATAAGGAAGCTGTGGTACATATACACAATGGAATATTGCTCAGCCATTAAAAAGAATTCATTTGAATCAGTTCTAATGAGATGGATGAAACTGGAGCCCATTATACAGAGTGAAGTAAGCCAGAAAGATAAAGACCAATACAGTATACTAACGCATATATATGGAATTTTAAAAGATGGGAAAGATAACTCTATATGCAAAACAGAAAATGAGACACAGATGTACAGAACAGACTTTTAGACTCTGTGGGAGAAGGCAAGGATGGGATGTTCTGAAAGAATAGCATTGAAACAAGTATACTATCAAGAGTGAAACAGATCACCAGCCCAGGTTGGATGCATGAGACCAGTGCTCAGGGCTGGTGCACTGGGAAGACCCAGAGGGATGGGGTGGGGAGGGAGGCGAGAGGGGGGATCGGGATGGGGAACACATGTAAATCCATGGCTGATTCATGTCAATGTATGGCAAAACCCACTACAATATTGTAAAGTAATTAGCCTCCAACTAATAAAAATAAATAGAAAAATAAAATAAAATTCCTTATGTAAAGATCTCGGGCGAGGTCAGAATCCTGTATGTTCTGCAGGGAATTTGCCATTTTTGGGGGTCACAGTCTTAGCTTTTCAGTAACTACCCTTTGTCGCAGGCCCTGGTGTCTCTGATTAGGGACTGTCTGGGACTTTTCCATGACCCCACAAAAAATGTACGTCCTTTAGCCATAGTGACTGAGGAATTTACTAGCAAAATGTTGAGCACATGCTTCTAAAAGCCCATGACAAATTCCCCTTATGTATAGGGATTATGTATAGGGATCCTCTACCTTTTGTCAGCAACGTATTCACTGTTCAGAAGAATGGGGGCAAAAAATAAATGAAGAGGATTAGTTTCATTTTATTCCACCCTTCCATCTCCTCTGCATTCCTCATCCCAACACCAGACACCATTCCCTCACTGGTACAGTATTTCATATGGAATGGATATTAGCCCATCCATCATTCTTCTGACATCCACCTTAACAGGAAAAAGAGGTTGAAATGTCTGAATTGCTCCCTAGATTTTGACTTCTGTAGTCTGGGACTATGTTGTTCTTTGCTGTATTTTCAAGAAATTTACAGTGTGTGAGACTCCTCAAATGGATGTTAACAGTAATGTCAGTTTTTACATTATTCAGTCAAGACAAGCCACCAGGCAAGGCTCTGAGTCATGATTCTTCTGGGAAAAAAAAATACGAGGAAGACCATTTAAAAACTTAATTCCATGTAGTATAGTGACGTTGGAAATATTAAGCAAAAATTATCCACTCAAAACATTTCCTTGCTGTCACCAGGGTATTTATTAGTTCCAAGAAAGGGATGCACAAAAAGATCCAAAGAGAATTAAGTTCCTGATCAGATACCTGTTATGGTCATGAAACACACAACGTACAGTTTTGACTCTTACAAAGGGTACAATTTTGCTTCACCAAGTTCGTTCACGATTTTGTGCAATGGTCAACATTGTCTACTTCCAACTTTTCTCATCACCCCAAGAAGAAAATATGAAAAGTCCCTCCCATTCTCTGCCCACCTCACCCCTTTACCCTTGGCAATCCATTCATCTACGTTCTGGATCTATGGGTTCAGTTCAGTTCAGTTGCTCAGTCGTGTCTGACTCCTTGAGACCCCATGAACTGCAGCACGCCAGGCCTCCCTGTCCATCACTAACTCCCAGAGTCCGCCCAAACCCATGTCCATTGAGTCGGTGATGCCATCCAACCGTCTCATCCTCTGTCGTCCCCTTCTCCTCCTGCCCTCAATCTTTCCCAGCATCAGGGTCTTTTCCAATGAGTCAGCTCTTCACATCAGGTGGCCAAAGTATTGGAGTTTCAGCTTCAACATCAGTCCTTCCAATGAATATTCAGGACTGGTCTCCTTTAGGATGGACTGGTTGGATCTCCTTGCAGCCCAAGGAGTCTTCTCCAGTCTTGAGACTCCAGTCTCAGAGTCCTCTCCAACACCATAGTCCAAAAGCATCAATTCTTCGGCGCTCAGCTTTCTTTATAGTCCAACTCTCACATCCGTACATGACCACTAGAAAAACCATAGCTTTGACCAGACGGACCTTTGTTGACAAAGATAGAAGGATGAGGAACACAGAAAACAAACAGAAACACAACACTGCTGCCTTTGGCCCACCCTCAGAGTCTGACTTACTTGGTCCAGGGCGAGGCTCAGGTCAGCATTGTTCTTAAAGCTCCTCAGGTAAGGTAGTACAGTTGTTGCTTACTCGCTCAGTCATGCCCAACTCTTTGCGACCCATGGACTGTAGCCTGCCAGGCTCCTCTGTCCATGGGATTCTCCAGGCAAGAAGACTGGAGTGGGTTGCCATTTCCTCCTCCAGGGAATCTTCCCGACCCGGGGAGCAAACCCACGTCTCCTGCATTGGCAGGTGGATTTTTTACCACTGAGCTTCCTGGGAAACCATGAGAAGCTGCCACAATTCTGAGAAGTGACCCAAGAAATGAAAACACACGGACCCTGGAACTGAAGGTTAACTGTACTTAAAACACAAGATGACGCCAATCAGACCAATGATGACCAGTTTCAAGATGATTGTCAGAGCTGACTGTGCTGTTTCTGCCTGTAGCCCCCTCCCTCCGTCTATAAAAGCTGTGGCTCATTGATTGTCTTGGGTGGGAGGTGGGGGGTCAGCCACTGGACAGACGTCTGCCCTACCCTTCACAGCTGTTGCAGAAGGAAAGGGCGGCCCACTCCAGTGCTCTTGCCTGGAGAATCCCATGGACAGAGGTGCATGGTAGGTCGCAAAGAGTCAGACATGACTAAGCTACTTCACGTTCACTTTCACCAGTTGCTGGCATCCAGGATAAAGCTAACTTTCCTGTCCCCCAGCCTGGCCTCTGTATTGACTTTTGAGTGGCGAGGTGCCAGACACCAATATCTATTACAATATCATCCTTGAAGTTGCTGCCCCCAAGAAACTCCCAGACTAATTAATAGAAGAAAACGCTGATTCTTTGAAAAGAAATACTTTATTATCTCCATTCTGCTTCACAGGACCTGTCTTCATTTCTGCTGAAGGAGAGCCAGGTGGGTTGAAAGAGTGCTACTTTGAAGAATCTCTTCAAGTCGAGACACTGTAGAATCTCAGTGTTCAAATGGGCATTAATAATGCATTACCTAACCGTTCATCATCCCACAAGAATGCAGTTACTTTAAACGCTCACGTGCGTGCTCAGTCGCTTCAGTCATGTCCGACTCTTTGCAGCCCAATAGACCAAACCTGCCAGGCTCCTCTGTCCCTGGGATTCTCCAGGCAAGAATGCTGGAGAGGGTTGCCATGCCCTTCTCCAGGGGATCTTCCCGACCCAGGGATCGAACACGGGTCTCCTGCACTACAGGCAGATTCTTTACCGTCCGAGCCACCGGGGGAGCCCCAGAATAAATAAAATAATAATAAAATAAAATACAGTGTTATATTTCAACTGCATTTCAATTGAAAAAGAGAGCAGACAAAGAAATATAGCCTATCCTCTGTATTAGTAAGTTCTATATCTGTGGATTTAACCAATGGTAGATTGAGAAAGAAAAAAAACAAAAAGAACAATTCTTCCAGTGCTTCAGATTTTCTTCCTGAGATTTTAATTTCAGGATCTCGGTCTCAGTAGAGGGTGACGACACAGGGTTTCAGAAGGAGCCAGAGGGGCAAAGGTTTGGAGCAGAAGTCTGGGGACATTTAGGAACCCAGGGCGTCTTCCTCTTTGAGGGCTTTCTTGCTGAGCACGCCTGGATCTGTGCGAGAGAAAGAGGTCAGTTTGAATGGTTCCGTTCCCCACCGCTACCCCAGCCAGGTTCTGAGTGTTGTGGTGGCCCAAGAGAGGAACGTCTCTTCGGTTCATCTCAGTTTCGACCACCTTCTCAAGGGCAGACAGCTCCTCCTCTCTGCCCTTGCTTCTTCTGCCCTCTCCTTCTATGTGTCTGCCCACCTGCTTTCCCCGTGCACTCCCATCTGGAGATGGTACCTGGTGATGCTGGGGGGCGTTTTCAAGAGCCAGAGTGTAGCTGAGTTTAGAGTGGGAAGCAGTGAATTCAGAAGGTGTCCCCTTCTGAGATTGTCTGGGGTTGGCAGTTCTCCACCAGATGCTTGTCAAAGCACTTCCCAAAATAAGATTGGGAGGGAAGATTCCTAGGATCTTCCCACCCAGGGATCGAACCCAAGTCTCTTATATCTCCTGCATTGACAGGCAGATTCTTTACAACTAGCACCACCTGGGAAGCCTTTGACTATGAGTACAGAGTTCAAAGCTTAAAAGTTGGAAATAAAGATCTTATTTATTTTACTTTAAAAAAAAAATATTTATTTGTCTGTGCCAGGTCTTAGGAGCAGCATGTGGGATCCTCAGTGCTGTGTGAAATGGAAAGTTGCTCAGGTCACGTCCATGGACTATTCTCCAGGCCAGAACACTGGAGTGGGGAGCCATTCCCTTCTCCAAGGGATCTTCCCAACCCAGGGATTGAACCGGGGTCTCCCGCATTGCAGGCGGATTCTTTACCAGCTGAACCACCAGGGAAGTCCAAGAATATTGGAGTGGATAGCCTATCTCTTCTCCAGCGGACCTTCCCGACCCAGGAATCGAACCGGGGTCTCCTGCATTGCAGGTGGATGTTTTTGCCAACTGAGCTAGCAGGGAAGCCCCCACTGCTGTATAAGGATAGTTTTTTCTTAGTTGCGGCATGCAAACTCTTAGTTGCAGCATGTGGGATCCAGTTCCCTGAACGGGGATCGAACCAGGGGCCCCTGTATTAGGAGCTTGGAGTCTCAGCCACTGGGCCACCAGGGAAGTCCCCAGACCTTATTTAGGAAAGAGGTCCAGTTGGAGTGAACCTCGAGGTCAGAGGGAGGGTTTGAGGTTCACGTCTCAGCTAGACCTGGAGGGTGATACTGGGGGAGGGGACCAAGGTGCGGGCGTGGGGTCATAGTTGGAAACGTCCCAGAGTGTCAGGAAATGCCAGGGAATGTTTTCGAAGTGGGCAGGAAGCTGAGCGTGTGAGGTTGGGGCTAAGGCCTGCGGCTGTAGGTGCGGGTCCCGTGGGTGAGCCCAGGGTGCTCCCCGCCTCCCTGAGCCTCCGAGCCCGCTCCCCCCGCCGCACCTCTCATAGTTCCCCAGCGTTACCTCCGGTCTCTGCTTTGACAACAGTCTCCCGCAGACTCCTGGAGGCCAGCAGAGACTGGGAATAGGGGAGGCCGTCTAGGAAGAGAGACTCGCGTCAGTAAGCCTTCGGGGCTTTCCGTTCAGCACTGTGTACTGCGTGGGTTTTTTTTGTTTTTAATTCTGTCTTTATTTTTGGGCTGTGCTGGGTCTCTTGCTGCTTTCTCTAGTTGTGCCGAGCGGGGGCCGCTTCTCATTGCGGTGCGGGGGCTCCTCACTGCAGCGGCTCCTCTTGTTGCGGAGCTCGGGCTTCGTTGCTCCGCAGCACGTGGCGTCTTCCCGGATCGGGATCAGAACCTGTGTCCTCTGCGTTGGAGGGCAGATTCTTAACCAGGGCAGCACTGGTTTTACTTCCCTGGTTTCCTTGGAATGGAACACTACATAGTGGTTCTCATCCAGAGGCAAACGCCCCCCACTTTCTCCGCCGCCCCTCATCCCCTTCGCCAGGGGTTATCCGGCAATTTCCAGACACATTGTTGGTTGTCACAAGTTGGAGGGACTACTGCCATCTAATGAATGGAGACCCATTGTTGCTGTTCACTCAGTCGTGTCCGACTCTTTGCGACCCCATGAACCGCAGCACACCAGGCCTCCCTGTCCATCACCAGCTCCCGGAGCTTACTCAAACTCGTGTCCATCAAGTCAGCGATGCCATCCAACCATCTCATCCTCTGTCATCCCTTCTCCTCCCACCTTCAATCTTTCCCGGCATCAGGATCTTTTCAAATGAGTCAGCTCTTCAAATCAGGTGGCCAAAGTATTGGAGCTTCAGCTTCAGCATCAGCCCTCCCAATGAATATTCAGGGCTGATCTCCTTTTGGATGGACTGGTTGGATCTCCTTGCAGTCCACGGGACTCTCAAGAGTCTTCTCCAGCACCACAGTTCAAAAACATCCATTCTTAAATATCCCGTGACACATAGCGGTCCAGCCCCAAATGTGAACAGCGCTGAGGTTGAGAAACCCGGCCCGAGATGCAGTTAAGTGCCCACATCTGGTAGGCAGTGATGAAGAGCGGGCTCACTTCAGGTCGCCCTGCACCTTCACGGAGTGTCCACCCACGTGTCCCGAGGCCACGTGCCCCCAGGGTTCTCTCCCTTGAGAGGCCCACGGGGGAGAGGGGAGTCTCAGAGATGGTACCCGGCCCAGCGCAACGAGGAGATAAGCAGGATCGGAGCTGAGCAAAGAGGAAGTGGATGGGGCCCCTGCAAGGAGGCACATAGAACCGCCGAGACTCACCTGACTCTCACCATCTGCCAGACCCTCTGCTAGGAGTTCTCCAGGCAGTCACACTGACCACACTACAGAATTATGAGGGGGGTTCATGACTCCGTTTTGGGCATTTGAAGCAAACAGCATCACCCTCTCCTGCTGAGTCACTTCAGTCGGGTCTGACTCTGTGACCCCGTGGACTGCAGCCTGCCAGGCTCCTCTGTCCATGGGCTTTCCCAGGCGAGAATCCTCAGGATGGGGGTTGCCATGCCCTCCTCCAGGGGATCCTCTGGACCCAGGGATGGAACCCGCGTCTCCTATGCCTCCTGCGTGGGCAGCTGGGTTCCCAGGGAAGCCCCGTCAGTCTCCCCGGCTCCCTTGTTTGTCAGAACAAAGGAGGGAGCCCGCACACAGCGGTTCCCAGACCAGACCGGCGGGTGGGGCAGAGTGGGGGGTGGGGGGGCCCTCGTTCTCCTCCCTTTACTCACCAGGGGCTCTCCACAGGTCTGGGATCCCCAGGGTCGTCTGCTCCTTCCGGCCTCTGTCAGCCCTCGGGGGAGGCCGGAGCGCTGCAAGGGGCGGGGGAGCAAGACCAGGAGGCCGTTAGGGGCGAGGACACACAGAGCCGGTGGTCCCGGGCGGGGGGCGCGGCTCTGACCGACAGACACCTGCCCGCTTACCCCCACCTGTGCCGGAGGAGACTCCTGAGAGCCCCTCAGACTGCAAGGTCAAACCAGTCCATCCTAAAGGAAATCAACCCCGAACATTCATTGGAAGGACCAATGCTGAGGCTGAAGCTCCAGTACTTTGGCCACCTGATGCGAAGAGCTGACTCATTGGAAAAGACCCTGATGCTGGGAAAGATGCCCGCTGTGAGGGTGGGAGGAGAAGGGGGCGGCGGAGGCTGAGATGGTTGGATGGCATCACTGACTCGATGGACAGGAGTTTGAGCAAGCTCCGGGAGTTGGTGATGGACAGGGAGGCCTGGCGTGCTGCGGTCCATGGGGTCGCAAAGAGTCGGACACGACGCAGCGACTGAACAACAAACAAGGCGTAGGTGGCAGAACTGGGCCTTGAGCCCACCTATCTGCAGACAAACCTCACGTTTCTGCCACACTTTGCATCACAGGGATCTTGGTTCCTGACCAACTTAACCGTCCCCAGAGCACGTCTCCGGGTGCCCGGCAAGCACCCAGTGAAGATGCGGGGAGGGGGTCGGGTACACAGGACGGAGGGTCGTGGCAGGAAGTGCTCCAGTCTGCCTGATCCTCACACAGTGTGGGGACGGCGTTATGCCCGCTGTCACAGGCCGGGGAGCCGAGGCGTGGAGGCTTGAAGGCTGCACACCCGCCCCTGGGGGTAGAGCCGGGGCTCGAAGCCAGCGCTCTGGCTCCGGGATCCAAGCACACATGACTTCCCTAGACTAACCCCCAAGACCGCTCTGGAAATCAAGCCGATGGACTTTGGGGGCAGTAAGGCTGGGAGTTTACGGTTGCAAACACTCGGCTCACAGGTGCCAGGCAGGGATGGAGGGTCACTCACCGGGACCCAGGAGGTAGCCGGCACTGTTGAGGGTCCAGCCTCCTCGCCCCTAGACAGAGACGAGAGAGACCAGGCTCAGAGAGATGGGAAGCACGCTCCGCGCGTCCGCTCTGGGAGGCGGTTTGGCTTAGTCTGCATTTCCCCAGTGGCTCGGCCAGAAATAAGCCGCCTGCGGTGCAGGAGACCTAAGAGTCGCAGGTTCAGTCTCTGTGTCGGGAAGATCACAGGTTCAACCCCTGGGTCGGGAAGATCCCCTGGAGGAGGGCATGGCATCCCACTCCAGGATTCTTGCCTGGAGAATCCCACGGACAGAGGAGACTGGTGGGCTACAGTCCATGGGGTCGCAAAGAGTCAGACAGGACTGAGTAACTAAAACAACCATGTTTATTTTATCGTGGGCTTACTCTATGCCAGTGTGGGTTCCGAGGAGGACTGGGTACGTGATGTAGGGAGTCCACTGCAAAATGCAAATACAGGGCCCCTTCAGGTGACTCTGCGCTTGCTACAGCGCTGAAAGTTTACATTGTCGGGAAGCTCTGCCTTGGAAGGCAGCTTTGGGCATCTCTGGGCCAGTGCTAATCATTAGGGTGTTTTTGCTTTGGATAAGCTGAGCCCTGACTCCCGGTATTCCACCTGTGATCTGTTCTAACCTGCCCCCCCCCACCCCCGCCCTGGACCAGGGTGATGAAGTCAGTCTTTCTTCTCTTATTTAAGAAAAAACAATTTTTAAAAAAAATTTTTGGCTGCATTGTGTGGCATCTTAGTTCCCAGACCAGGGATCGAACCTGCACCCCGTGCGTTGGAAGCACAGAGTCTTCACCACTGGACCGCCAGGGAAATCCCTCTTCTTGTGCTCCCACAACTTGTCCCCCAGTTCCTGGCCCTGCCAGGAGAGTCAGAGTGCCCTCCGCGGGAGCGCGGTGACAGGTGTGTAGTGACAGGCGGGTCTCACCTGGTGGATGGGGGCAGAGGCCGGAGTCTCGGCCAGGCTGAGGAGGACCGCAAGAAGGAGCAGACGGACCGACGGAGGCATCTCAGGGCTGGAGGGCTGGGCGCTGCGGAATGCTGCAGAGAAAGGGCAGAGGGTTTATCTCCTTATTTTGTAGCTTGGTTGGAGTATAACTGATAAGCAAAAAAAGAAAAAAAGAAAGATGCCGCACTTAAGTGCGTCTGAGGCCCTGGTGGCTCAGATGTAAAGTATCTGCCTGCGATGCGGGAGACCCAGGTTCGATCCCCGGGTCAGATAGATCCCCTGGAGAAGGAAATGGCAACCCACTCCAGGACTCTTGCCTGGAAAAGCCGATGGACAGGGGAGTCCATGGGGTCACAAAGAGTCGGACACGACTGAGAGACTTCACCTTCACTTTTCACCTAAGTGGGCTTCCTGGTAGCTCAGATGGTAGAGAATCTGCCTGAAATGTGAGAGACCAGGGTTCGATCCTTAGGTTGGAAAGATCCCTTGGAGAGGGGAATGGGTACTCACTCCAGTATTCTTGCCTGGAGAGTCCCATGGATAGAGGAGCCTGGCATGCTACAGTCCCTGGGGTCACAAAGTGAACACAGCTGAGCAACGAACACACACGTCACTTCACCTGTAAGTGAAATCATACAGTACTTATCTTCCTCTGTCTCTCAATATACTGTAAAGTGCAGGATATCCTATTGTCGACTGAAGGCTCATCTCTGCATTTTTGGTCATAAATACACAATCAAGAATGAAAATGAACACTTCTGAATTTTTTGAAGTTTACATGGAGCACATTTCTTTAAGTAAAATGAGAGTTGTTGGAGGGAGAATGCCCCAGTAAGTAACAGGATATTCAGCACGTAGAATGTAAGTGTGTGTGTAAGTGTGAAAGTCGCTCAGTCGTGTCTGACTCTTTGCGACCCCATGGACTACACAGTCCATGGAATTCTCCAGACCAGAATACTGGAGCGGGTAGGTGTTCACTTCTCCAGGGGATCTTCCCAACCCAGGGATCAAACCCAGGTCTCCTGCATGGCAGGCGGATTCTTTACCAGCTGAGCCACAGGGGAAGCCCAAGAATACTGGAGTGGGCAGCCTATCCCTTCTCCAGGGGATCTTTCCGACCCAGGAATCAAGCCGGGATCTCCTGCATTGCAGGCGGATTCTCTCCCAACTGATACATAGTACATAATACGCAGAATATGCCCCTCCAAAGCCCGCAGTGCATGAGTGACCCAAGTTTGAGAACCAGAGAGGCATGGATTGAGAGGGTGACTGACAGGGATAACACCACCACGGGTAAAATAGACAGCTAGTGGGGGCTGCTCTGTAACACAGGGGGCTCAAGCCAGTGCTCTGTGATGGCCTAGAGGCGAGGATGGGGGCGGGGTGGGAGGAAGGCTCAAGACTCTGTGTGACCCCATGGACTGCAGCCCACCAGGCTCCACTGTCCATGGGGGTCTCCAGGCAAGAATGCCCAAGTGGGCAGCCACTCCCTTCCCCAGGGGATCTTCCCGACCTGGGGATCGAAGCCAGGTCTCCTGCATTGCAGGCGGGTTCTTTAGCGTCTGGGCCACCGGCGAAGCCCTAGCTAGCCAGTGGGAAGCTCAGCTTGGTGCCCTGTGATGACCTGAGGGGTGGGATGCGGGCGGGATGGGAGGAAGGCTAAGAGGGAGGCGATCTCTGTTACACGTGTAGCTGACTGCCGTCACCGCCCGGCAGAAACCCACACAACCTTGTGAAGCGGTCCTCCTCCAAACAAAAACCAGGGCCACAGACCACCAAGCCTCCCCCTCCGCTCTCTGACCCGCCCGCAGCCCTGAAACGCCTCCTCCTCACTGCGGCCCCAGCCCCAGTCTGGGCCTCCCAGCCCCTCCCCAGCCTCACCTGCGCCCCGCCCCACCGCCCCTGTCCCCTTCTCCGCATCCTCTCCCGCCTGCATCTCCGTCCTCCCAGGGCCAGCCTCCCCGCCCCGGTCTCACCTCGCTGAGCGGGCAGGCCTCGCCAGCTCTCTCGCGTCGGGCCGGTCTGGGTCCCAGCTCCCGAGAGGCTCCAGCTTTTAAGCCCGAGGAGGAGAGGCGGGCGGAGGGAAGGGGGAGGCGACTAGACGGGGAGAGGGCGTGGGGGGAGAAAGGGGGAGCGGAGCGCCCGCCCCCAGGAAGGGGTTTCTCAGGTCAGGACAAGGATGCTTCCCGGAAGGAAGTTTTCTCGGCCCCACTTTCCCCCGCAGACCCCGCAACCCGAGGTGTTTGCTCCGCATTTATCGAAGGACGCCCAGCCCACCTCCGCCCGGCGTCGGCGTTGGGGGGCAGGGGGCGGTGGCGGGGCTGGGGGAGGCGGGGCATTCTCGGTTCTTTGCACGCCCTTGACTTCTCTCCACCTGCCGCCGCTGTTCCAAGCTCTCCTGCTGCGCCCCTTTCTCCTCTCCTGCCCGGGGCACCTGGGCCCCCTGTTTCCTTGTTTGTGGAGCGTCTCTCCTCGCCACACACCGGGAAATAAGCTCAGTGCGGGCCGGGGGCGGCGGGGCCCGGGGATGGGGGCGGTTACGTCCTGCTCATCCCGGAGTCGCTAGCACGGGTCGCTCAGCCAGGCAGACACGGCTCGGAGGCCCGTCCGCGCGTCCTGACCCGGGAGGGCGCTTCCGCATCCAGTGGGTGGAGGCCAAGGATGCTCCATCCTCCGGGGCAGAGGACATCCCTCCCCAGCAAAGAACCACTGGACCCCCAGTGTCCACAGTACATGGATGGGGAACCCTGCGGCAGCCCCTAAAACGGTCCCCAGAACTGAACAAATAGTTACTGCATGAGCAAATGAAGGGTGTGTGTGAGTGCGCGCGCTTGATCTCTCTCCCGCTTCGTGTCGCTTCCTCCGTTCATCTGTGCCCTTCTCTGCCTCTGGGCCCCGGGACAGCAGCAGTTTTCCAGAGGAAAGAGCCGGGAATCAAAGGGGAGGGGCCCGGCCCGCTGGCTTTGCGCCGGGGGCTTCCGGCCGTCCGGGGGTGCTCGCGGGACTCGGTGTCCTGTCTCCGTGATGAAGAGCCCGGGGTCAGCCGGGACTCGGGGATCTCTGCTCCAGGTCCTCATCTCTACCCCAGCCCTCCCACCCCCACTGCAGACCCTTCTGGACTGCCATCCCCGTCTGCCTCGCGGCTCAGGCTTTACCGACCGAGCTAGGGGACCACTCTTCTTAAAAGGAAGACCCCCGGCGGGGAGGAGAGTGAGAAATAGCATCTGGAGGCCTCGAGCGCGCCTCCCCCACCTGGCTCCCTCTCCCCTCTTCCTGGCTTCCTTCCCTTCTCATCTGGGGGTGGGGGGGGGGGTGTTCGGATGGAAGAAAGTGACAAGGAGGTGTAAATGGCTTTGCTGGGAAACAGCAGGAGCCGGGGAGGCTGGCGAGGACAGACCGGCTGAATGGAACCTGGAGGAGGTGACCCGGAGCCTGGCGGACCGCTTCTCCGGGTGACCAGCACGTGAAAAGTGACGCTATGGGGTCTGCATCTCACGCAGACAAAACTCACATGATGTGGGGCACATGTCACCTTCTTGACACTTCTGTGACACAGCCGGACGTCTGTCTTGAGCCCGCATCCTTCCCTGTTACTTGGAAATGCGGAGACGGGCACCTCGGCCCGAGGTGAGCGCTGCAGTGGTCTGCCCGGCATTTACTGGGCTCCTACAGGTGATGAGGGGGCTGGGTTTTGTCTGCGTGCTCAGTCGCTTCAGTCGTGTCCGACTCTTTGTGGCCCCGCGGACTGTAGCCCACCAGGCTCCTCTGTCCACGGGATTCTCCAGGCAGGAGGGCTGGAGCGGATTGCCGTGCCCTCCTCAAGGGGGTCTTCCTGACCCAGGGATCAAACCCATGTCTCTTGTGGCTCCTGCATTGGCAGGCGAATTCTTTACCGCTGATCCACCTGGGAAGCCTTTTCTCACATAGATTAACAGAGAAAAGTGCTCTTTGGCGACAGTTTTCAGAAGCATGTCTCTGTACAGATAAGGCTATGAATATGGATTTGCATATATACATATATCTCGCCAAGTGAAAGTCACTCAGTCCATGGGATTATCCAGGCCAGAATACTGGAGTGGGTAGCCTTTCCCTTCTCCAGGGGATCTTCCCAACCCAGGGATGGAACCCAGGTCTCCCGCCTTGCAGGCAGATTCTTTACTGGCTGAGTCACGAGGGAAGCCCGTATCTCTCGATCTCTTCCTTTAAACAGCCCCCAAGCCAAAAAATTGATGTTTTTGAACTGCGGTGTTGGAGAAGACTTGAGAGTCCCTTGGACTGCAAGGAGATCCAACCAGTCCACCCTAAAGGAGATCAGTCCTGGGTGTTCATTGGAAGGACTGATGCTGAAGCTGAAACTCCAATACTTTGGCCACCTCATGAGAAGAGTTGACTCATTGGAGAAGACCCTGATGCTGGGAGGGATTGGGGGCAGGAGGAGAAGGGGAAGACAGAGGATGAGATGGCTGGATGGCATCACCGACTCGATGGACATGAGTTTGAGTAAACTCCGGGAGTTGGTGATGGACAGGGAGGCCTGGCGTGCTGGGATTCATGGGGTCGCAAAGAGTCGGACACGACTGAGCGACTGAACTGAACTGAACTGAACTGAACTGAACTGAACTGAACTGAACCGAACGGAAGCCCTAGGAGTTCTTATATCCCCTGCCACCACGAGGGGGAGCCCAAGCCCAGGACGATCAGGCACCTCCCAGAGTGTCCGGCGTCCCTTTGTTATTGTTTGGTGGGTGTGTTTAGAATACCTTGCCTTCTGTGATGGGAAATCTAGAAAAAGAAAAAAAATGTTACAAATAGACCTACTTAGAAAACCAGGAGTACACTCACAGATGTAGAGCAAAAACGTACGGTTGGCAAGGGGCAGGGGAGGAGGGATAAGTTAGGAGATGGGGCCTAACATATACACACTGCAATACATAAAATAATTAGTAAGGACCCGCTGGGTTCAGCAGGGGAAACTCCGCTCAATACTCTGTAACGGCCTATATGATGGGGAAAGAGTCCTAAAAAACAGTGGATATCTGTATATGTATGGGCTTCCCAGCTGGCTCAGAGGTAAAGAACCCGCCTGCCAATGAAGGAGACACAGGTTTCATCCCTGGGTGGGGAAGATCCCCTGGAGGAGGGAATGACAACCCATTCCAGTATTCTTGTCTGGAGAATCCCATGGACAGAGGAGGCTCACAGGCTACGGTCCATGGGGTCGCAAAGAGTTGGACATGACTGAGCGCCTAAACAACAGTGTGTGTGTATATACATAACTGGCTCACTTTGCTGTACCCCTGAAACCAACACAACACTGTGAATCAACTCTATTCCAATACAATTCATTTTAACAAAAAAAGAATTCTTTGCATGAGATTTCCCCTCTTGAAGAATCTTGAGGACCCCAGTCGGGGATTCAGCAGACCTCTAGAACATACTCCTCTAGCATAACTGAGTGCCTTCCCCCCCACCCCCCCCAACACGGTGAGCAGTGAGAAATCAGCCAAGGGGGGAATCGGGAAGTTGACAACCGCGTGGCAATCAGCCAGCTCACCCTGAACCACCACGGGGTCAAGGAAGGATGCCGGGTGAAGTCAGGAAACACCCTGAGTTAGGCTGGCTGACTCAGACCTCCGCCAAGGCTTCCTCACAGATTACAGCTCCCGCCCCCACCGTCACAGTTAAATTTTCATGAGTGGGGGGCGGTGGCAGGGGCTTATAAGGCCAAGGTTAACGACAGCGACTGGCCCTCAATGCTCTCATCTGGGGGGTGGCAGAGTATGCCAACCTCCTAAGGATGCCACGTTGGTATATTGATTACTCTGAGCCTAAGCACCTGGGAAAAAACACAGAGGCAGCAGGGAGAGACTTCCTCCCCCGCCCCCCACCCTCCACACACACACGCACACTTTCACTTCTGCTGGGAACACTTACGAAGGTCCAAAGGAACCGTTCATCCACTCCATTTGCTTTCTATCAAGTACTTGAAGAAGTGATACACGAGGATTTAGCCTGCTCCCAACAAATAATATGTTTAAGTGTCTACATTAGGAGGAAGGTGTAAATTGAAAGACCGAGGAAAGAAAATTGCAGCAGGGAACGGGAGGAACTGCTGAACGTTCCGTCCGCCGCCTCCTGCTTCAGCATACTGAGGAAACAGGGAAGTAAAGATGGGGCGGACGGGGTGAGTAGGCTCGGAGGTGGCTGGCTGATAGATGAGAGATAATGGACAGATGATATACAGCTGAAAGAGATGACAGGTAATTGACAGATAATAGATGAGGCGTCCCTGATGTCTCAGATGGTTAAGGACCCACATAAATGCACGAGACACAGGAGACGTGGGTTTGATCCTTAGGTTGGGAAGATCCCCTGGAGAAAGGCATGGCAACCCACTCCAGTCTCCTTGCCTGGAGAATCCCATGGACTCCATTCTCCTTGCCGGGACAATCCCATGGACTCCAGTCTCCTTGCCGGGAGAACCCCATGGACTCCAGTCTCCTTGCCGGGAGAATCCCATGGACAGAGGAGCCTGGCGGGCTACAGTCCATGGGGTCGGGTTGCAAAGAGTCAGACATGACTTAGCGACTGAACAACAACTGCTACTTAGGGAGTACTCAGAGGAGACACAGCTCTTATATCTCGTAGGAGATACGGCTAGGCAGCTACGTAGCTAGATATCCTCACAGATGCATGGGTGGAAGGAGAAAACAGACAGAGAGAGAAAGACACCAAGGGTCAGAGAGAATCCGTCTGTGTGTCCTTAGCCGTTCAGTCCTGTCGGACTCTTTGCAACCCCGTGGGCTGTAGTCTACCAGGCTCTTCTGTCCATGGGGTTTTCCAGGCAGGAATACTGGAGCCGGTTGCCATTCCCTTCTGCAGGGGATCTTCCCGACTCAGGGATCAAACCTGCATCTCCTGCATTGCAGGCAGATTCTTTACCCACTGAGCCACCTGGGAAGCCCACATTTTAGTAAGAGTTAATGAAGAAGCAAGATCGTTGAACTCTTGCAGGCCTCTTGTGTGCCAAAGTCTGTTCACTCATTTCTGTTTTTGCTGCAGCTAATTCCCCTTATTAGTTATTCCCTCCATATCAATGGAGGAAGGGAAACAGGCATGGTTCTTGTCTGGCTGAAGACATAAACTTCAGGTTTGCTCCATTTGGCAAATATCAGCTGCCTGGGCCAGGGGCCCTTCTATCTCCTACTTCAATCTCAGTTCTCAGACCAGGGATCAAACCCATGCCCTCTGTGTTGGAAGCTTGAAGTCTTAACCACTGGACCACCAGGGAAGTCCCCGTTCCGAGGTTCTTAGGCATATATTTCCAAATTACCTCTAACAATAGGGTACCACTCTGCTGTACCACCAGCATTATAGGAAGGTCCCCACTCCACCTGGGAGAGTCACAGATGTTGAGAGAAGTTTAGTGAGAAAGATGCAAGCGTTGGTGGTGCCGAAGAAAGGCCTAATCGAATTCTTGAATGGGAAGGGAGAGAATTGGTAGATTTTTCAAACAGGGATGGGTGGCTGAGGCTGACAGTCGTGTTATCAGAAGGGTCAAGATGTCCAAGAGACAGCGGGAGAGGAACCCGTGGTCAGGAAGAGATGTTTCTGACCTGATCCCCCCCTGAGCACATTTCTGTGAGAATCTGGTGAGTCAGAATGCGGTGGAGTCCAGGAGGGGTCAAGATGTTGAGGGCAGCCTGTGAAAAGCATTGCTGGTGTTGCCGGCGCCTTCACGTGACGTGGGGCAGGGGTGGGGGGGGGGGCGCGAGCTGATCCAAGCTGGAGCCTGCAAAGGTGGGCGCATCCTGGGGTCCCGAAGCCGACAGCAGCCAGGATGCAGGGTTCAAGGGACAGGATGGCCTAGCCTTTAACGAGTGGGTAGGCAAGAAGGTGTGGACACTTTTTTCAACCTTTTTTACTGAACTATAGTTGACTTCCAATGCTGTGTTCATTTTGGCTGTACACCAAAATGACTCAGTTATTTCGACACATATTGTCATCACTGTTGTTCAGTTGCCAAGTCATGTCCGACTCTTTGCGACCCCGGGAAATGCAGCACGCCAGGCTCCTCTGTCCTTCACTATCTCCCAGAGTTTGCTCAAACTCGTGTCCATTGAGTTGGTGATGCCATCCAACCATCTCATCCTCTGTCGCCACCTTCTCCTCTTGCCCTGGATCTTTCCCAGCATCAGGGTCTTTTCCAATGAGTCAGCTCTTCGTGTATATATATATATATATATATATATATATATATATATATGCTCAATGCTCTAAAAGTTCTCTTCCATTATGGTTTATCATAGGTTTATCATTGTTCCCTGTGCCATACAGTAGGGCCTTGCTGTGTATCCATCCTATATATAAAAGCTTAAGTCTGCTAATCCCGACCTCCCACTTTAGCCCTCCCCCAACCCCCTCTGCCCTGCAACCACCAGTCTGTTCTATGTGTCCATGATTCTCTTTGTTTCAAAGACGAACTCATGTGTGTCAAATTTTAGATTTCACGTATAAGTTCTATCATGTGGACTTGGTATTTGTCTCCACCTGACTTGATCCACTCAGTCTGATCATCTCCAGTTGCATTCATGTTGCTGCAAATGGCATGCTTTCATCCTTTTTTATGGCTGCGTAGTATTCCACTGTATATATGGACCACATCTTCTGTATCCGTTCCTCTGTTGATGGACATTTAGGTTGCTTCCATGTCTTGACTATTGTGAATACTGCTGCTATGAACATAGGGTGCCTGTAACTTTTCAAATTATACTCTTCACATTTTACCTCTTTTGAGTTGGGCAGGTTCTAAAATCCCATGTTTGTCTGATGTGTGGTCCAGCAACTTGGCATTCGTAAAAGTCTGCTAAGATTTAAAATTGTAGAGCCATATTTGTCTTTTCAGTCTTATCAGAGAATTATCTGTGCATATACACAGTAAAGGTCTTCCCAGGTGGCCCTAGGGGTAAAGAAGCCCCCTGCCAATGTAGGAGACATAAGGCATGTGGGTTCGATCCCTGGGTCGGGAAGACCCCCTGGAGGAGAGCATGGCAACCCACTCCAGTATTCTTGCCTGGAGAATCCCATGGACGGAGGAGTCTGGTCGGCTACAACCCTGGGTTTGCAAAAGTCAGACACGACAACACACACAGTAGAGCGGCATACAGTCCCCACTGTATGCTTCACTTCTTTCCGCCTGAGACAGGTGCTGAGGAGAGACTTCCGGGGTGCGGGGCGGCAGGCAGTCTTCTTCCCTGCGGCTCAGCTTCGAGCAAACACCTCTGTCCACTGTGCTGAACGCTCCAGTGTCTCCCTCGGTCACTCCTTCCTCATCTCGGACCAAGCTCAAGGGATCACAGTGAAGCCTGCAAAGGGGTGTGTGATTGTTGGGGTTAGGGATCTGGGTTGATTAAGATCCCCCTCTCCCTTTCCTGCCCAGAAATCACCCAGTGTGGTTCCAACACTCCCCACTTTCCCACTCCCGCTTTCACCACCTCACACCCAGAAAAGAGGGGACTTGGGGTCAGCATTCCGTCGTCGCCCTAACTCAGGAAGAGGCAGTTGGAGACATCCTCGCATCTCACTGGCCGACTGTGCAATTGTGGGAAACTCTGCAGGTCTGCGGACTTTGTCTCCTCACTGATGACCTGGTTGTACCTGGGACTGTTTGTTTGTTTTTCTTTAAGTACTCTTTCAAAATCTGCTCTGTCATTTTGTGAGTGGAGTGGGGTCATATTATAGATATGGTTACATCCCTGCCTTTCTCCCAGCTGCGGGTTCCCCCCACCCACCCCTCACAATGTTTTAAAGAGAAAGTCGTGATTCTGTGAGCACCTCTAGTTCATTTCCTCTGGCTTCAGGTAGTATTCAGTACAAAACTGTAATTATTGATTTTTAAAAATCTCATACATCTCATATTTTAGATGCTTTCTTCTCTGCAATCACCTTCTGTTTTTTCAGTCTTCTAGCTTCACTGAGGCTTCCAATGGCTAAGTCAAAGATCTCTCTTGGTAAATGTCACACTGCACTTGAAAATATGTGGGTTATTCTCGAACATCTTTTGATGTTGACCTCTAACATAATTCCAGAGTGATGAGAATGGACTCTGTATGATTTTAATACCTTTAGATCATAAAATTTTTGCAACTTGATTTATGTCCCTGGATATGTTCCAGTGTTTCCTGGTTTACACTCTATGGGAATTTGAATAGAATTTGTATCCTGCTGTTGTGTGAGAACTGTATAAATCTTAATTACGTTGAATTGGTTCATAGGGCTTTTCAGGCCTACCATATCTTTCTACTTCTCTATTCATTCAATTAATTTTTGAGAGTTTGATATTGAAGCTCCATATGAAAATATTAATTTACCTACTTAAAAAATAACTGTAATATACAGTGGAACTTTCCATTGAAAAAGACCCTGATGCTGGGAAAGATTGAAAGCAAAAGAAAAGGGCAACAGAGGATGAGATGTTTGGATGGCATCACCATCTCAATGAACGTGAGTTTGAGCAAACTCCGGGAGATGGTGAAGGACAGGGAAGCCTGGTGTGCTGCAGTCCATCGGATCACGAAGAGTTGGACACGACTGAGCGACAGAGCAAGTGGAACTACACGTAACCTTGTTCTGTATTTTCCAAGCCTCCTGTAATGCCTTATCATACTTTCATAACTGAAAAAATATAAAAGAACACACATACAAAGCAAACAGAAAGTTTCACACCAGTAGGCATCAATGCTGGGTTGAGGATTTTCCGGGCTCCTTTAGCACAGACCCCCAGGATGCACAGCTTGTTGTAAGAGGACTGGATGAACCAGGGCCGTGGGGCTGGCGGAGCAGGGCGCTGAAGAGACGTGGCTGCTTAGAACTAGCCCGCGCCCCACCCGGACGGTGGCCTCCACACCTGGGTGCCCTCCTCCACCGGGCAGAATAAACGCGGTCCACAGCTCCCTAGCTGTGCTCAGGTTAACCTCCGACCCGGCAGCAGTGGTGAACCAACCCCTCTCCGTAACAACTGTTGGCCAGACTCAGTTTCCCTTGCAAGCAGTTAGAGCCTGGGGTTGGATGCCTTGTTTTTCAGCACTGCGGCATGATGTTATCAGGTGCCCAGAGGAATTCTCACCCCCTTTCTGGGGTTTGGACAATTTTCCTGGACGGTGTGCAAGCGCCTCCCCCTCCCTTCCCCGGGTGGACATCCGAGCCGTCTGGCGCGGGCACCGCAGTCCACGCGGGTTCCCCAGGGGGTGGGGCGCAGGCCCCCGGACGCTGCTGCCACACCGCGAACCTGGAGTGCTCTGCCTGCCTGCACCCCGGCCGCCGGCTTCAGACCCCGACCGCAGCGCGGCTACGCGGCCCTCCGACGCCTCGGTTCCCCCACATGTGCGGTGGGGCGACCTTAGCGTTTGCCTCCTTGGGTTCTGACAATTAAAGGGCTTGTCTTTGAGTGCTTCAAAGCGGGGCCTGGGGACTGGCAGTCGACCCCAGCTCCGGGGGAGACACCCCCAGCTCCCCTCCTCTGGTGCCCTCGCCGGGTCTGGCTGCAGATGTGGCCGCTCCGAGCCAACTTCCTCTGCCACATGTGGCCACACAGACCCCAGGCGTGGAAGGAGGCCCTGCCAGAGACCTCCCGCGAGGGTCACTGCTCTGCCAGCCGTAAGGGCAGGCCTCTGCCCTCATCTCCAGAGCCAGCCCCTCCCGAAAGAGCGTTAACAGCCCCATCCCACAAGGTGGACACTGAGGCCTGAGCGCTTGCCCAAGGCACCCTGGAGACCGCCCGGCGCCCCCACCTCCCCCAGCTGCTGAAGGTCTCAGGTGGGGCCCGGCTCTGGCTGTAAAAGTCTGGGGGCACAGCTAGTCGTTTTCCCAGACCCCCTCGCAGCCAGATGGTAGAGCCTGTGGCCTGGGTCTTCTGGTCTAGGGGCTGGCGCAGCGACCCGAGGGTGGTGACTGTGAGGGATTCTACCAGCAGAAGCCCGGCCAGGCTCGGGCACTGGATGCGTGGGAGCCCAGGGCAACTCACCCTGTCACCTCTCAAGGACTCATCGAGTCTCTAGGCTCAAGGGCAAGGAACTGGGCCCTGGGCTGCGCCCAGACTCCCAGGGCCCTGCCAGCCGGGAGGGTCCCCGGTGGGGCCCACCACGCCCCTCCCCGGATGGCAGCTCGGACACAAGGCAGTAGCCGGGATCTGCACAATTCATCAGCGGCTTTATTAACAACACTCTCCAGATGCTGGTCAGCGGCCATCTCCGGCGCGCATCCCAGGAGCAGGCGCTTGTCCACCTCGGGCCTGCCTGATAGGGCAGTCGCAGAGCGGAGGAGCCAGACCTCGGATCCCCCCTGCCGGAACACGGCCCGTCCTGTTGGAGCCGTGGCGCAATCCATCCGTTCTGGGAGGGGCAGGGGGTCGTCTCCCCAGGCGGGACAAGACCCAGTCCCCTCCCTCCGGCCTCCTCCAGCCCGGAGCCCTGCCCCTGCCCAGCTCCTTGTCTGGGTTCCGGGCCCGGGAGGACGGGGGTGGGGAGGGCCACAGAGACGCCCCCGCACCGCAGAGGCCACGAGGGCGCGGCAAGGGCTGACCCGGAAAGTGAGGTTCGGGGCATCACGCGACAGGGCTCGGGCACTGGAGTGCGGATGCGGGGCTGGGGCAGCAGGCGCGCGGCTGGTGCTACCCCAGCGGCCAGGGTGGGAAAGGCGTGGCGCCCTCGGGGCCTGGGGCGGCGCCACTTGCGCCGGCCGCCCGCCCGTGGGTGCGCTGGTGGCGGAGCACGTGCTCGCGGCGCCCGAAGCCCTTGCCACACTGCCAGCAGGCGAAGGGCCGCGCACCCGAGTGCGTCTTGCGGTGGCGCACCAGGTGCTCGCGCCAGTAGAAGGTCTTGCCGCACTCGCAGCAGGCGTGCGGCTTCTCGCGCGCGGGCAGCGGACGCAGGGCCGGGCCCGGGCCGCCAGGGTGCGTGCCGCGGTGGCGCCGCAGGTGCTCCTTGCGCCGGAAGGCCTTGCCGCACTCGGGGCAGGCGTGCGGCTTCTCGCCGGAGTGGCTCTGCCGGTGGCGCAGCAGGTGTGCCGGCTTCAGCGAGGACTTGCCGCACTCTGGGCAGGACGCGGTGCCCGGGGCCGCCAGGAAGGCGGGCAGGCCAGGCGCCGGCGGGGCCGGCGGTGCCTGCGGGGGACTGCCCGGCTCCTGCTTATAGGGGCGCGTGGCCTGGGCATCCGCCGTCGCCGGTTCCTCAGCCCCAGGGGCCGCATCTCCTGCAAGCAAAAGGCGCAGAATCAGGGCGGCCATGGACTGGTTCGTGGATGTGGGGAACCGGGTGGTTCATGGGCACAGCCTGGATGGATGTGCGGGGGGATGCGGGGGCACTGGGGATGCACAAGCTGGGTCGGTGCACGGACTGTTTGATGAGTGGGGGATGGCCTCCTTCATGGATGGGCGTGGACGGACCGGCTGATGGGTGGATGGGTGGGAAAGGGCAAGCTGGGTGGTGGATGGACTGGAAGATGGGCGGGGGGACGGCCTCATTCATGGATGGGGAGTGGACGGACCGGTTGATGGATGGGGCAGTGGGCAGACTGGTTCAAGGATGGGGAGATAGGATGGTTTACGGATGGTGGTAGGACAGAGGAGCTGATGGGTGGATGGGGCGTGTGGGTGGACAGACTGGATGATGGATGGGGGGCGGGCGGGGGGACCGACGGATGGGTCAGCGGGTGGGGAAGAACAAGCTGTGAGAGGATGGACGGAAGCTGCCAAGGAGGCGCCTGCTGAGAAGCAGGGTGTAGAGCCTGGGGTCAGGCTGCGGGGACGCAACCCTGGCTCGGCAGGCGCCCGTCCCGGGTGAGTTATTCTCTTCTGTGCCGGGGCTCCTGCTGGGGAAGGGCTGGTGACCCCGGGGTCTCAAGGCGGCCGCGGGATGTCAGCACTGCGGGCGCTCCCGTGCTGTCTGACCCCCGCCCCTGTGTGCCGGGCCCTCCGGGGCGGGGTCCGGCGTGTGGGGTCAGTCCACTGAAGGAGCATGGGAACGCGGTGTGGAAGGAGGGGCTGCTCACCTGAGGGTGTCGCCTCACCAGCTTCCTCTACTGCGCCGACCCCGGAGCCTCCAGTTGCATCCTGAGGCGCCCTCGTCGCTGGTCCCTGGAACCAGAGACCCCACATGGCCAGCTGAGAAGCCAGAGCCCTGCCGCCCGCCCTCCAGGGCCTGCCGCCGGCTCTGGGGGCAGCGGCTGCCGGGCGGGGGCACTGTCTGCTGGTCCTCCAGGGACCGGCCCGCGGAGAGGCCCACCTGGCGAGGACTGAGGCCTCCCACCGTCCTCCTACGGAGCACCTCTGCAGCAGGCCCTCCAGCCCCCAGCAGCCGCCCCACACTCCTGACCCACGGGGCCGGCGGAGACCATGACCGTTTACTGCTCTGAGCTACTGCGCTTCGGGTGGTTTGCTCCTAGGCAGACAGACCACTGATGGAGCTGCTTTAACCCTGTCTTTAGCTTCGATGCCCTGTGCCAGCTCCAAGAAAATGCAGAAGGAAAACGCACAGGCTACTTTCAACTCAGGACCAAATTAAGGAGCTTTTCCCAGCTCTTCCGTGGACGGTTCTGAGCAGCGTGGCCCGGCCAGAGGTCCATGGTTGAGAGCGCCAGCTTCAGAGCCATAACCTCTGGCTCCTTTACGCTCTTGTCGCGGCTCCTCGAGGAGTCTGGGTGGAGTCACTTCTCCTGGAAAGGCCTGGTCGACCTCCCAGTGGAGTCACTGGACTGTCTTCTCGGGTGGCTCAGTGGTCAAGAATCTGCCTGCCAATGCAGGAGACACAGGAGACAAGGGTTGGACCGCTGGGTCGGGAAGATCCTTGGGAGTAGGAAATGGCCAGCCCCTGCAATATTCGTGCCCGGAGAACCACGCGGACAGCTCTGCTGCAGGGCCACCTCTCAAGTGCACAGGAGGCCAGTCACACTACAGCTCCGAAGCCGCGGGGCCGACCCTCCGGGCGCAGCGGGGCCCGGCTTGGCCCAGAGAGGGGCCTCTGCGCTTGCCCGGCCGCACCTCCTGGTGGGAGGCCCGAGGACACTCCGGCTGGCGCTCCTGTTTTTCCCGCCACATGCTGTCGCCCGGGGCTGGTGCTGCCCCCTGGGTCCCGGGAGGACCCTCCTGGCCTCTCCCCGCTGCCCCTCTGTAGCAGTTAACCCGTGTCCTTCGGCTGGGACCAACCACAGCCACTGGCAGGGCAGGGCCAGCCCTCAGGGTGGTCCCGAACCCTGAACTTTCAGAGTCGTCAGGAGGGTGGGCCAGGGTGGTGGTTAGTCGTGTCCGACTCCGAGACCCCACGGTCTGCAGCCCGATAGGCTCCTCTGTCCTTGACAGTTTCCCGCAGTTTACTGAAGGGTGCCTGTGCACCGACCCTCACGGCCACCCCCCGTCGCACCCACACCCTGGACCTCAGGGTCCGTGCAGCCTGCTGGGGGTGTCTCCACGGGGAGCTGGGGGGGTGGGGGCAGGGGGTGAGTGTGAAGGAAGGGGCAGGGGGAGACGGGGGGGGGGGGGGGGGTGGAAGAGGGTTGCGGGCAGGGGTGAGCGTGGGGGAGGGGGAGGAGGGATGGGGGGCAGGGGTGTGGCCGGGGGCAGGGGTGAGCGTGGGGGAGGGGGAACCCCGGGAAGAGGGAGAGGGATGGGGGCAGGGGTGAGCGTGGGGGAGGGGGAGGAGGGATGGGGGCAGGGGTGAGCGTGGGGGAGGGGGAGGAGGGATGGGGGGCAGGGGTGTGGCCGGGGGCAGGGGCAGGGCGGACCCCGGGCTCACCCACAGCTCCTCCAGCAGCGCCACGGCCTCCTCGCCGCTCTGCGGCCGGCGGCTGCACACCCAGGCCTGCACCTCGGCGGGCAGCGCGCTCAGGAACTGCTCGAGCACCAGCAGCTCCAGCATCTGCTCCTTGGTGCGCACCTCGGGCCGCAGCCAGGCCCGGCAGAGCGCGCGCAGCAGCCCCAGCGCCTCGCGGGGCCCCGGGGCGTCGCCCAGGTGGAAGTGGCGGAAACGGTGCCACGGCGAGTCGGTGGTCAGACCCTCGGCGGCACCTCGCTCCTGCTTCACGGGGCCCAGTCCTGGCGCCTCCATGGGGCCGACGGTGGGGTCACAACGCCTTCGGGGAGAGGCTGCGGTCAGAGCGCCCTCCTGCGGGTCCTCCACGCGGGAGGGCTGCTCCGCACCCCCCCATGAAGGGCTTGCTCGGCACGTATGGGTCTCTGTCCCCACTCTCCCCGCCTCCTGCGTCCTCCCCGCAAGGACCCAGCGAGGCCGCGCGCACGGAGGCCACCGGCCCTTCGAAGGCGCCTGGGCACCTGGGCCTTGTCATCAGCACCTCCGATGCCGGTGGTCGCACTGAGATGCCGCAACCCGGAGGCGGACGCTCCCCGACACCGGCTCCCAAGTGCTCCCGGCCTTTCCTCTCCCTCACTAACCAGGGTGGACACAGACGTGTCCCCCTCCACCCCTGGGGTTCATGTGGACTCTCGGACCCCCAACGTGACTGTACGCGGGGCCAGGGCTTTGAGGAGGACGTGGAGGTGAAGTGAAGTCCTCGGGGTGGGGCCCAGGGCATGGCTGTCTTCACAGGACATGGCAGCTCCGGCCCTGACCTAGGAGGACACAGCGGGAAGGGAAGGCAGGGTCGTGGGTGGGCAGAGGCCCCCACCAGACCCCTGTCCATCTTCACTGATCCCAGCCGGACCCCCGCCTCCCCAACCACGAGGAGCAAGTGTCTGTGGCTGTAGCCGCCTGGTCTGTGGTGATCAGGTCTCAACACTCACGGGCCCCCCAGGCACAGTCTGGGAGCTGGTCGATGTGGAGGGCTGACTGCAAGACCCTCCACTCTCCCAGTGGTGTCACTGGACTGTCTTCCCAGGCAGCTCAGTGGTCAAGAATCTGCCTGCCAATGCAGGAGACACGGGAGACCCGGGTCCGATCCCTCGGTGGGGAAGAGCCCCTGGAGTAGGAAATGGCAACCCACTCCAGTGTTCCCGCCCAGGGAGCCCTGTGCCCCCCACTTCCTCTCCCCCTTCCCAAGGGGGGGGGGACAGACTGGCAGCGGCCTCAGTCCCGAGGACTGCAGACCCAGAGCAAGTGCTGCTGGGCAGGGGTGATCTGAGAGGGTCTGCAGACAGTTCTGACCATCAGATGGGGGTGCAGACAGCCGTATGGCTAGCATCCAGCCAGTGGAGGCTGGGGATGCTGCGGGGGATCCTGCAGGGCCCAGAACGGCCCCCACCCCAGCAGAGGACGCAGCCCCCAAATAAACCCCGCCTGGAACCACGGTCCTCAAATGGTCCGGGGACCCTGGAGTTCCTTCCGGGGTACCTCAAGGTGAGAACGCGCTTCCTGACCCAGAGAAGGTACCAGCCCCCTTCCCCGCCTCCTTCTCCCCCGAGCATGCGGTGGGCCTTCCTGGGGCCTCGGCAGACAGCAGAGGCGGCCGTGGGAACCCGGCTTTTCGGGGTCACGCTGAGATGTGCTAAGACAAGTGGTGCCATGCTTCCAACTTTTCATTGTGGAAAACACGGTTCTTCTTCATTTAAAAACCGTTATGGGGCATGGGAGAAACTGGGAGACTAGGATCGACACATACACACCACCACACAGAGAACAGAGAACTGACACGAACCTCGTGAATAGCACGGGGACCCCTACTCAATACCCCGGAAGGACCTATATACGACTAGAATCTATCAAGGAGTGGGCATGTGCGTGTGTGGCTGGTTCACTTTGCCCTACAGCAGAAACAATAGTGCAAATCAACTATCCGTGGGTGCATGTTAAGTTGCTTCAGGCGTGTCTGACTCTTCCGGACCCCATGGACTGTAGCCCACCAGGCTCCTCTGTCCATGGAATTCTCCAGGCAAGAATACTGGAGTGGGTTGAAGTCTCCTTCATCGGCAGATGGGTTCTTTACAACTAGTGCCACCTGGGAAAGCCCTTAAATAAAGCATGAAAGTGAGTCGTTCAGTTGTGTCCGACTCTTTGCCACTGCATGGACTATACAGTCCATGGAATTCTCCAGGCCAGAATACTGCAGTGGGAAGCCGTTTCCTTCTCCAGGGGATCTTCCCAACCCAGGGATCGAACCCAGGTCTCCCGCATTGCGGGCAGATTATTTACCAGCTGAGCCGCCAGGGAAGCCCTAAATCAACTATACTCCAATTAAAAAAAAAAAAGTTCAGAGAAAAAAGTGTTATTTATGTTAACGTGGAAAAGTCAACTGCTGCTATTTCTAAATGCATTACTACTTATGAGATTTTCTCAGCCTTAGTTTCTGAGACGACACAGAGATGTAAACAAAGTGCTTTGGGGAGCGTCTTCAAAAATTGTTTTAAGGTATAAAGGGGTCCTGAGCTTAAAACCTTTGAGACCACTGGCCCATAGTCTGTTTTCAAACAAAAGTTTTACTGGCGCACAGCTGTGCCCATCTGCTGTGTACGGAGGACGTTCTCAGACTTAAGCTGGTTTGATCAGCCAGCTAATAAGTGGCAGGGACTGGACTCACACTGGCCTTAAAGCGTGGCTGTCAAGGAGAAGGAGCGGAGGAGCTGGGATGTGGGTGAAAGACGCTGCAAAACATTGGCCAAGTTAAAACTGGTAGCCAGGCAGGCAAGCTCCATCCAGAGCCTTGCCTCATTTATTTTTTTCCATCTTTTTTCCAACGAGGAGGAGGAGCCGAGGGACAGAGTGGGAGTTCGGGATTAGCAGACACAAACTGCTACACACAGGACAGACAGACAAGGTTCTACTGCACGGCACAGGATCCCAGTCCGTCAGGATACGGTTCATCATCAATCCTGCGATGAACCAGCATGGCAGAGACTGTGAAACAAGAATGCATTAGTGTATAACTGAATCACTTTGCTGGACAGCAGAAACGACCACTGTGAATCAACTAAACTTCCATAAGTTAACTTTTAAAAAAAAAGCAAAAAAGGGGGAGGGAGGTTGGAGAGACAGGGGCCATATGCGTACCTATGGCTGACGCACGCCGGCGTGGCAGAAACCAACACAATATCGAAAAGCAATTATGCTTCAATTAAAAAGAAAAACATTATAAAAGAAGTTAAAAAATAAAATGCTTTTTAAAAAAGACGGAAAAAAATAAATGAGACAAGGCTCTGGATGGAGCTTGCCTGCCTGGCTACCAGTTTTAACTAGGCCAATGTTTTACGGCCTCTTTCACCCAGATGCCAACAGTGTCTCCCCACCTGTGACAACCAAGAATGTGACCTGGAGACTTCCAAGAGTCCCCCGGCGGCGGGGGCAGGGGCGCAGTGGTCCCTGCTGGGGAGCCACCAGTCCACTGGACTAATATTTACTCAGACCAAAGGGCCACCTTCCCAGCGAGTCGTCCTAGGACAAGACACGCCACCTTTTACGCTGTGAGTCTTCCCTCCCCGGGGCTGCAAAATGGGGAAAGGCAGGCCAACCCAGGCGTCTCAGGAAGTCAAGACGTAGGGAAAACAAAGATGCTGCGAGGCGCGCGAGGCGGCGCCAAGCCAGCCTCCCACCGGCGTCCGCCCTGCCCACTCCCGTCACTTTGTGCGGTGCCGGGGACACAGCTTCCAACAGAAGCGCCGGCGCTGCACCCAAGCACCCGCGGGAGCAGGGGCTGAAAGGGGAAAGGGAAGGCGGGCGGCGGGGCCGCCGTGGACGACCAGGAGACCAAACACAGCCCAGCAGCGCGGCGCGCCCAGCAGCCAAGCTGCCTGGGGGGAGGGTGGGGGACACGCGTTCCCGAGGAGAAGAGAAAGGAGGAGGGCAGCTGACCCCGGCCCGGGGGAGGCGCAGCTCCGCCGAAGTGCCGCCCAACGTACAGAGACCCGCGCGCCGGAGGCCCGCCCCCTCCCAGGAGCCCCTTTCCGCAAACCTCTCCGACCCGGTCCGTCCCCGCCGGCGCCCCCAGACTCGCAGGCAGGGCCCAGCCCCCGCCCCCGCCAGTCCCCTCCCCCACGCCAGGCCCCTCCCCCTCCCCCTCCCCCACCCGGCCGGAGTCCCCTCCCCCTCCCCCCGGCCCTCCCCCACCCCGCCCCCCTCGGTCTCAACTCTCCCCGCCCCCCCGCCGTTCTCCGCCCCCGGGACCTGCAACCCTCCCCCTTCCCGACGCCCCCACCCCCGTTCGCGCTCCCAGCCCCCGGCCCCCTTTTCATCCCCTCCCCCACCTCCGCCGTTCCTCCCTCCCCGGGCCCCCCGCCGGCCCCCTCCGACGCCTCCCTCCTAGCCCCCCTCGCTCACCTCACTCTCTCGGGCGAGGCCCCCCAAGCCCCCTCGCCACCTCGCGCATGCGCACAGCGCTCACCAGGACTCCATGCCCCGGCAGGCTTTGCGCCAAACGCGCCTATCCCCCTCCCCACAACCTTCCCAGACGCTCACCGGCCGCTTCCCCCCGCCCCCGCCGCAACTAGCCCGCCGCCCTCACCCAAAACAACATCTCCCAGGGAGCACCGCGGCAAAGGCGGCCTCTCATTGGCCCTCGCCTCGGCGACCCCCCCCTCACGCCTGTCCTCGGAAGGTGCCGCCGACGCCAGAACTACATTTCCCAAGATGCATCGAGGCGCCGCCAGGGTTTTGGACTACATTTCCCACAACGCACGCACACGGGTCTTCGCCCGGGCCCGAGCGCGGGCGGGCACCTCCCCACCCCACCCCACCCCGGGCAGGCGCACATGCGCCGAAGGGCAGAGCCAGCGAGCCGAGGGAGGAGGAGCCAGGGCGGCGTTGCCGTGGAAACCGGAGCGGCCGTCCGGAAACGGGGCCCCTGCAGCCCAGAAGTGGGCCGGCAGGGAGGAGGGGCCCGAGCCGGAGCTCCGCGCCAATCAGACGCGCTGCTGCGTCTCCTTGACAACGGGCCGCGCGTCACCCTCCCTCCCCGCCCCGTGCGGACGCGCGGGATCCGAGTTGGCCACGCGGCGGCGGGCCTCGGGGGGCCGCGGTCCGGGGGCTGGCCGGGGCTCCCTGCTCTGCCTTGTGAGTCTGGCGCGCGGGTCCTGGCCTCCGTTTGTCTCCCCGCCTTTGAGTCGGGGAGGGGGCTGTTTGCAAGGTCTCGACTGGCCTCCGGGGACCGGCCACAGCCTCCGCATCTCAGACCCGGAATGGAGATGCACAAGACGGGCCGAAGACTGAGGCCGGGCCGGGAGCCGCGCGGACCCCGGGCTCAATCATCGCCCGGGGCCACACCTCATGTCCTCGGGAAGGGTGAGGCGGACACGCCCCTCGCCCCCACCTCCGCCTCCACCTCCGGGCTGGTGCGCAGACGGGGTGAGACAGTGGCTGGCGCGTGACTAGCGTTCACCAGACGGACGCTTTCCCCCTGGTTTCACAAGTGGTCAGTGGCTGAGTCAGAACCTCCTGTCCGAGAGCGGGTGAAAACCGCCCTCCTCATTGTGGCCTCACGGACCTTGGCCCACCGCTCCCCTTTTGCCCAGTAGGTTCCAGCCACACCGGAATTTTTCCTGCTGAACTTTGTTCTCACTCACTTCCGATTGCCCACTCGACGTCTCCACTTGGATTTTTTAAGAGGCATTTCAGACTTTGAGCTGGACAGAGGAGAATGTTTTGCCCCTCTCCCCAGCAAAGAAACTTGCTTTCGTCCCAGTTTTGTACGGTCTTAGGAAATGAATCTAAAGGACTTCCCTGGCGATCCAGTGGGCAAGACTCCACGCTTCCACTTCAGGGGCATGGTTTCGATCCCCGATGGGGGAACTAAGATCCCACAAGCCACGCAGCACAGCCAAAAAAAAAAAAAAAGTTGGATGGCATTGAGTACATTCACATTGTTGTGCAAACCATCACCACCGTCCGTCTCTAAAACACTCCTTATCTTGCAAAACTGAAACCACCCACACTCGACTCCCTTGTTCCCCCTGCCGCCAACCCCTGGCAGCCCCCATTCTACTTTCTGCCTGTGAATTTGAATATTCTAGGCACTTCATGTAAGTGGAATCATACCGTACTTGTCTCTTGTGACTGGCATATTTCATTTAGCATAATGTTTACCCCTGTCATGGCAGGTGTCACAGTTTCCTCTTTTTTTTAAGGCTGAGTAATATTCCATTGCATGAATAGACCACATTTTGTGTATCCATTCCTCAGAAGGCTCTTCGTAAAACTTAAACCTTTGGACTTCCTTGGTGGTCCTGTGGTTAAGACTCTGAGGTTCCACTGTAGGGGGCGCGAGTTCAATCCCTGCTTGGGGAACTAAGATCCCACATGCTGCATGGCAAGGCAAAAAAACAACAACTTAAACCCTTGACCCTTGCAAGTTCCCACAAAATAGGACCCCTTCATAGACCCAGGATTCCTCCAGCTTTGGGGCAAGTCAGGAGTGCGAGGGCTTGCCTGGCAGAGTAAGGAGTCAGCAGATAAACACTCTTTAGTGGGCTTCCCTGGCGGCTCAGATGGTAAAGAATCTGCCCACAGTGTGGGATGTCTGGGTTCGATCCCTGGGTTGGGAAGATGCCCTGGAGAAGGGCATGGCAACCTGCTCCAGTATTCTTGCCTGGGGAATCCCCAAGGACAGGAGCCTTGCCGGCTACAGTCCATGGGGTCACAAAGTGTCTGATACGACTGAGCGACTAGGCACAGCACAGATAAACATTAGCTAATTTTCACTTTACTTATGGTTGACTCAGTAATGAAAGAACGCCCAACTCAGACACAAAGTTCACCCCACCCCACCCCTAGCCTGCTTCCAGGGAATGAAATACCCTGTTTCCCCAGAATCTCCTCTGCTCATCCCTTGTCTGATTCCTGTGTGCTGGGCACTTGTATATTATTATTAATATAAAGACAGATGCGGGGGCAGGCTCAGGACACGGGCGGGGTTGGGGGAAAAGGACAGGGCAAACAGATTCCGGGTCCAACTGGAGGTCCAGCGTCGCACAGTGTGTGTGTCAAGGTTCAAAATCCCCCCCCGCCCCGTGCCCTCCTCCCTAGTTACAACACATCAGCTTTTTCTTCTGAATTGCAGGTGACCTAGCACGCAGATGTATTCCCAGGTTGTGCTAGTGGTAAAGAATCCACTTGCAATGCAGGAGACACAAAAGACACCAGTTGGATCCTTAGGTTGGGAAGATCCCCTGGAGGAGGAAATGGCAACCCACCCCAGTACTCTTGCCTGGAGAATACCATGGACAGAGGAGCCTGGCGGGCTACAGGCCACCGGGTCACAAAGAGTCTGACGGGACCAAGGGACCGAGCATACAGACCACCTTCAAAGTCTTTATATATATGCATATATATCATTATTAGTAGTTGTCTGCTTCAGGTCTTAGTTGCGGCAGGCAGGGTCTTTGGTTGCAGTGCTCAGACTCCTTAGTTGCGGCACACGGGCTCTAGGAAGTACCGCTGTATAGTTGCCGTGCAGGGCTTAGTTCTCCGTGGAATGTGGGATCTTAGTTCACCAACCAGGGGTCAAACTGGTGTCCCCTACATTGCAAGCTGGATTCTTAACCACTGGACCACAGGGCAAGTCCCATCTTCAAATTCTCTTTTTGGGGGGGTGTAAATTGAGGTATCTTAATGTTAAAAAAAAATGAACACCAGTGATATTAAAGAATATCACTTCAAGTATATCTGCATTTGAAGTTGACTTTGGCAGATGCTAGACCCATTTTCAAATTCTTAATGCTTTTTTTTTTAACGTGAGACTGCATTTTCACTGTTCACTGGGCCCACAAATTAAGTAGCTATACACATAACATCGCCTCAGTGAGTTATGCGGTACCCACACACAGCGGCTGTTTCTCCAGTGCTCAAGTGTACTGTCATTATGGGTGAGGAATAGAATAAAAGGACTCTCTGGATGTCCTCCCTCCATTTCTTCACCCGGTAATATCGTACCTATTGATCAGTGATCAAGTCACATGACACCTCCTCCAGGAAGCCCTCTCAGACCATGCCCACTGCAATAAACTCGGACAAAGGGCCTCATCTGAGCCTCCACAGCGTCCCTTCTCTCTCTCCATCTCTGTGGGTGTGTGGCTGCCCCGCCTACCCTCTGGTGAGGAACTCGCCAACACAGAGCCAGTGGTTGCCAGCTGCCTGCTTGGGGCCTGCTCTTGAAAAGAGTAAATAAGCAAGCGAGGAAAGAAATTCTTACCCTATTTCCCAGGCCCGAGGGCGAGAATTCCTTTGGCAGCAAACCTAGCCATACCCCACCAAAGCTCCCCAGCTCCTTTGTAGCACCAATATAATTATTACTCAAAATAATAATTAACGCTTTCTTTCTGTCTGGTTTTAAAGTAAGGAGATCAGCAGGGCGGCGAGGGTGTTGCGCTCTCCCCTGGGTCTGCAGCCCTGCCCTGAGCGCCCAGGAGGCTCAGGTAACGTTCCTGGCTTAACAGGTGACAGATGAGCCCCTGAACAAGGGAGGGGACAATTCCTGGGATGAACGGGGCAGTCTGCACCCCACCGCAGTGCTCCGGGGCAGGGAGTGGGGGCTGAACTCGAGAGTGAGTCATCTTCCCCTTAGGAAACACTCAGGATGAATAAGGAAATTAGGAACGAATTGCTTAATGATGGGATCACGCTGCCCCCATTATGTTATTTCATAGGCACACTCACCTAGGGGAGAAGGCAGAGCAGATCAAAGCATGAGCCCATTTTACAGTCGGGAGAAGTGAGGCCCTGTGAGGTGAGTGGGCTTGGCCCCAGTGGCACAGCAGGAGGGAGGCAGGGGCGGGGCTCCACCCAGGCTTTAGGAACTGCAGTAGGGGGTGGGGTGCAGGTTCTTCGATGGCTGGAATACACGCCCCCCATCCCTCCTTCCGTGGGTGTAGGGACAGCGAGCAGGGCCTACAGCAGGAGGGAGACAAACCGAGGTTTAATTTTTCACTGTTCTGGAGGCTGGAAGTCCAAGATCAGGGTGTTGTAGAGCCCTGTACCAAGGTCACAGGACAAAAATCCCTGGAACTGACCAAGCCCCAGAGCAACTGTTGCCACAAGTCTACAGATCTAAACCGGCCAATTCCCTGACCCCATGTTGTTGTTCAGTTGCTAAGTCATTTCCCACTCTTTGTGACCCCACGGACTGCAGCTTGCCAGGCTCCTCTGTCCTCCACTATCTCCTGGAGTTTGATCAAACTTACGTCCATCGAGTCGATAATGCCATTCAACCATCTCATCCTCTGTCGTCCCCTTCTCCTGCCCTCAATCTTTCCCAGCATCAGGGTCTTTTCCAGTGAGTCCGGTCTTTGTATCGGGTGGCCAAAGTATTGGAGCTTCAGCTTCAGCATCAGTCCTTCCAATGAATATTCAGGGTTGATTTCCTTTAGGATTGACTGGTTTGATGTTCTTGCTGTCCAAGGTACTCTGAACAGTCTTCTCTAGCACCACAGTTCGAAAACATCAATTCTTTGGGGCTGAGCCTTCTTTAGGGTCCAAAACTCACATCTATACATGACTACTGGAAAAACCATAGCTTTGACTAGATGGACCTTTGTTGGCAAAGTGATATCTCTGCTCTTTAATACATTGTCTAGGTTTGTCATGTCTTTTCTTCCAATATTCCTGATCCCATATTGGGTAAAATACCCACCCTATTACTCACCCTGTAGCGTCCTAACCGATCACCCAATGCCACCCTTCCAGTCTATAAACTTCGACTACTAGCTCATGAGAGAGGTTAGGTCTCCCTTGAGCCGGCCCACTGTTCTAACAGTGTTGCCTGCTGTAATAAACTTTATCCTTCTCTCATTCTGCCTCATGTCTGGAAATTCTTTTCCAGCCCACGCACAGACCAGGACAGGTGTCGTCATACTTGGTTTCTTGCAAGTCCTGATTTTGAGTAATTGTTGGGCATAAACCCATTTACTTAGGAGGAGAGTTCGAAGGTATGGAACTCACATAAAAGGAGGATAGACTACTTTTTTTGTTTTTAACTGGAGTAGTTGCTTTACAATGTCCTACTAGTTTCTGCTAACAACAAAGTGAATCAGCTCTATGTATACATACGTCCCCTCCCTCCCACCCTTCTAGATCATCAGAGCACAAGCTCTATGCTACAGAGCATCTTCCTGCTGACTACCTATTTGACACATGGTCATGTACATACCTCAGTGCTGCTATCTCAGTCCCCCCCTTCCCCCCTCCCTTGAGTCCACAGGATGGACTACTTTTTAAAGAAAATAATAATAGTTTTTAGTTTCATTGGTCAGGAGAGAATCCCAGCCAAACCCAGAAATAACATTCTTGTAAATAGGAGATACGGGTCCCTGTGGGAAGTGGCCGTTCCCCAGAACCACTTGTTCTGGGACGCTGAGGCCGTCGTGTGCTGTTCATCGTCCATCCAGAGCCCCTGACACACACACATGTGCGCGCGCGCACATGCGCACACACGCTGTGCAGTCTGGAGAGAGGCGCCGAGAATGACCACCTGGGAGATCTCAGTTCCCTGCCTAGGAATCGAACCTGGGTAACCTGGCATCACTGGTGGCTCAGTGATGAAGAGCCTGCCTGCCGACGCAGGCGATGCAGGTTCCATCCCCGGGTGCAGGTGATCCGGCACACTGGAGAAGGGAATGGCAACCCGCTCCAGTATTCTTGCCTGGGAAAGCCCGCGGGCAGAGGAGCCTGGTGGGCTACGGTCCTTGAGGGGGCAAAGGAGTCGGACACGACCGAGCGGCAGAACCAGAACAAGTCTGAGCCCAGGGTCCGTCCCCTTCACAAAGGCAGCCGCTGCCTCTCCAGCGGCCCCTCTGGGGAGTCAGGGAGGCAGCAGTGGGATCAGATGCAGAGCCAGCAGCCCCACATTTATCTTCTGTCCTGTGATAATGTCGGGGAAAAGTTGCCAGACATAAATAAACATTTATTTTTAAACGAACTCCTCCGGCAACAAGAGAGCATTCCCTTCTAAACCTCACAACCATTCGGAACTTACGCTGAACTTTTTATAGCTCTGGGAGCAACCCGCCAGCGGAAGAGGAAAGTTTAATGGGTTTTATAGTTTGTTTACACCAACCAACGCCTGCCCCTCCCCCCGCCTCTCGTTCCCTTTCTCCTGACGTTTTGTAATTGTCAGACCAGGTATCGCTGCAAATGAACTGAAATCTACAGGATCTTAATGTAGTTTGCTTCTTCAGTAATAAGGATCCTACTTTATTTTGTAATGAAATGTATTAAAAGCTGGTTGGATTTATAGTTAAGGAGGTCTTTGGGGGTTTTGCTGTGTATAATTTATTTCTCTGCTCCATCTTTTCTCCCTTGGGTGTCAAGAGTGTTAGGAAGGGCAGTGAATAACCAATTCGGTCTCACTTGGGGGTTTTTACTCTTTAACAGGTGCAGTTAGAAAAGTCTCTTAACGAGACACATATTTCATTCTTTTTTTGAGAACCCATTTATTTCTTTGGCTGTGCTGGGTCGTCTTTGCGGTGTGAGGGCTTTTTTTTATTGTGGCGTGTGGGCTTCTCATTCCGGTGGCTTCTCTTGTTGGGGAGCACAGGTTCTAGGGCGCGCGGGCTTCTGTGGTCGTGGCATGTGAGCTCAGTAGTTGGGGCACACGGGCTTAGTTGCCCCGAGGCCTGTGGGATCTTCATTCCCAGACCAGGGATCAACCGCATGTCTCCTGCTCTGGAAGGCAGATTCTTAACTACTGAATCATCAGGGAAGTCCCCATGTTTCCTTTAGAAAGGGAGTTGCTATGGTCTGGATATTCACGTCTCCCCAACATTCCTGTTGGAATCTAATGAGGCCGGATGCCTTGGTGTGAGAGGTGGGGGCAGGGGAGAGGTCTCTGAGAGGTGATCAGGTTATGAGGGAGATGCCCTCAGGTACCAGAATCAGAGCTTTTATAAAAGGGCCCCCAGAGAGCTTGCTAGACTCTTACACCGTGTGAAGCCACATCGAGGAGGTTCTGGCTGTGAGCCAGGAAGGTGGGGGGGGGGACCCCATGGACTGTAGCCCACCAGGCTCCTCTGTCCATGGAATTCTCCAGGTAAGAATACTGGAGTGGGTTGCTGTCCCCATCTCCAGGGGATCTTCCCAGCCCAGGGATCACTCCCAGGTCTCCTGCGTTGGCAGGCAGACTCTTTACCATCTGAGCCACGAGGGAAGCAGGGGACTTGTTTCCTGGGATTACTGTGAAGACTAGTTGAGATCAGGTAAGTGAAGAGCCCAGCATGTCCCCATGGACACACTCCTTGCACAGTGATGAAGACAAGGTGAGGAAACACCTGTGAAGCCCCCAGCACGCCCACCTGTCACCAGCCTGGACCCTTCCTTGAGACCTTCACTATTCTCCCAGAATCCATTCCCTTGTCTCCGGTAACTGCACCCAGTTTTCCTGGGGAGCCGAGTGGGCCACCTCTTCCCGACTCCTCTTCTACCTGGTTTTGGGGAAGCAGGCTCCATAGGAGTGATCCTGTGACTCAGGACTGGCCAATCAGAACAGCACCCACCCTCCCAGGCCACTGTGATTGGTTCAGGCCACCCAATCAGATTTAACCAAATAGAACGGGACGTTTGGCAGGACAAGCGAGCAAAAGGTTCATCAACTTTCCCCCCTAACTTTTAGAGAGGTAAGCATAGTCTGGAAACTGCTGGAGGCTACCTTGCCACCATGTGAATGCCTAGAGTGAAATAAATCGGAGACTAGCAGAGCCCAAAGATATGTGGCAAGAGACCAGTACTTGTTGACATTCTTTGAGTTCCTGGATCAAATCACACCTGAAGGTGTCCATATGTATGGGATTTTTTGGATGTTATATAAACCAACGCAATTTTATCGCCCTCCCCCGTTTTTGTTTTTTGGCCTTAAACCTATTTGAACTGTGTTTCTGTTTTATGCAAGCTGAGCCCTAACTGTTAGAGTCCTCCTAGTCTGTGATCAGATTTCTGGAAATTGGAATCTTTGAAATCTGCATGGAGCTGCCACACACTTGGAACATAGAGCTCCAAAGCTTTAGGGCCGCAAGGGGCTTTTGAGGAAACCCCAAGCAGTGGCCAGAGTTTCAGAGCCCAGTAGATGTGGGATCGAATCTCTGCCCTGTCCCTGCTTGCTGTGGGTTCTGGACAAAAAGGAGTGGTCATTATAATGGGGATGGTGCAGGGAGGTGGAGGATGGGGGAGGTACCCAACCTGGTTGAGTCAGGAAGGATGAGTAGGAATTATGGAGGCGAAATGAGAGAGAGCAGCAGAGGTCGAGGGAACAGCGAACGTGAACACCCAGAAGTGGAGAGATGGGAGCAGAGCTGGGGACATTCCCAGTAGCTCCCTGCGGCCATGGTCGCGTGTCACCCGGGGGCGCGGGCCAGAGCCGCACGCTGACAGGTCTCAGCGCGCAGTCAGCTGTGGCTTCCTCCTGGGGACGATGGGGAGCCCCTGGAGGGCTCTGGACAGTCGTGTCGGGGTGACGGTGACAGACGGCCACGTCAGGGTGTTAGACACAGTCACATCAGGGGGTCAGAGTCATATCAGGGGGACAGACACAGTCATATCAGGGGAACAGACAGTCATATCAGAGTGACGGACACAGTCATAGCAGGGTGACAGTCATATCAGGGTGATAGACACAGTCCTATCAGGTTGACAGTCATGTCAGGGTGATAGACACAGTTGTATCAGAGCGGCAGTCATGTCAGGCTGTTAGCCAGTCATATCAGGGTGACAGTCAGTCATATCTGGGTGTGTATGAAAGCTCTCTCTGAGCCTGAAAGGAGGCGAGACTGGAGGCAGGGGGACAGGACAGCTGGGAGTGAACCATCCCCCCCGTCCTCTGTGGCCCTCAGCACCTGGGACTCACGCGTATGGAAATCTGGGGACGTCAGAGAAGCAGAGGGTGGACAGATGTTATCGGAGCACCCGCAGTGTCCCCTCTGGAAGGACTGATTCTGAAGCTGAAGCTCCAGTGTTTTGGCCACCTGATTCAAAGAGATGACTCACTGGAAGAGACCCTGATGCTGGGAGGGATGACAGAGGGTGAGATGGTTGGATGGCATCACCGACTCAATGGGCATGAATTTGGGTAAACTCTGGGAGATGGTGAAGGACAGGGAGGCCTGGTGTGCTGCATGCAGTCCACGGGGTTGGAAAGAGTCGGACATAACTCAGCAGCTGAACAAGTGGCATCAGGAAGTCCAAGAGTAAGGTGCTGGCAAGGTCGTGTTCTGGTGAATGCCCTCTTCAGGGCAGCAGATGGCCGCTTTCTCGCTGTGTCCTCACATGGTGTAAGGGGCCAGGGAGCTCTCTGGGTCTCCTTTTTAAATTTTGTTTATTTATTTACATATTTATTTGGTCGCACTGCATGGCATCTTAGTTCCCTGACCAGGGATCAAACTGGAGCCCCATGCATTGGAAACTCGGGAGTCTCTCTTTTTTGACACCAAATTCATTCAAATTTATTAACAGACATTTAAAATGTGAAACTTACAAAAACATAGAAAATCTACATGATCTTCGGTTTGGTCTGTAGATCATGGACTTTGAGTTTTAACACACAACACAAAAAGCTAGTCCACAAAAGAAAAAGGTAGCATTGTGGACTTTATAGGGTTAAAGATTTCTACTCTGAAACACCTTATCCAGAAAAATCAAAAGACAAGCCACAAACCGAGAGAAAAATATTTGTAAAACTTGCACCTGATAAAGGATTTGGACTCAAAATACAGAAAGACCTCTGAAACAACTCCACCAAAAATGGATAAGGATCTGAACAGACACCCAGCCAAAAAACATTTACAGATAGTAAAAATCATACAAAAATATGCCCAGCGTCATAAGCCACTGTTGTCACTGCTATCTTGTACCCGGCTCTTTGCGACCACATGGACTATAGCCTGTCAGGCTCCTCTGTCTGTGGGATTATCCAGGCAAGAATACTGGAGTGGGGTGCCATGCCCTCCTCTAGGAAGGTCAGAGCATCACCTCAGGGACTAGGTTTCAACATAGGAATTTTCTGGGGACACATGCAGACCATAACACCATACAACACAACAGTAAATCACAAGTTTGTTTCTCTTTAAACTTCTAATTATTGTAAATACACATAACATAAAACTTACCATCTAAACCATTTTAAAGCGCACAGTTTAGTATCACTAAGTACATTCACATTGTTGTACGACCATCACCACCGTCCATCTCCAGAGCTGCTTTCATCTTGCGAATAAACTTTGTCCCCATTAAACACGAACTCCCCATTCCTCCTCCCCACCAGGCTCCTCTGTCCATGGGATTTCCCAGGCAAGACCAGTGGGTTGCCATTTCCTTCTCCAGGCATCTTCCTGACCCAGGGATCAAATCTTCCTCTGTAACACCTCCTGCATTGGCAGGTGGATTCTTTACCACTATCGCCACCTGGTAAGAAAATAATTATAAATAACATCAATAAGTCATCTGTCCCTTAGGTGACAGCCAGCCAACTGAAGACCCAGAAAGGGATCAGAGGGACTGAGCCCGCGAGGACACTGTGGTGTAAGCAGTAATTTAAAAAGAATGTATTTACTAACAGGTAAGCTCACAAAGCGCCCTCCTCTCCAGAGAGGAAGAGGTGAATCCCTGGACGCTATGATCAACCTTCCGTGACAGGAGGCAGTATGCACATGCACGGCCCAATGCAGGAATTGGAAGCCAGACTCCCCGAGTTCGAGCCCAGGACCCGCACCCTCGGTGTGTGGTTTTGGCCAGGTGCCTTGACCTCTCTGTTCCTCGTTATCTGCAAAATGGGACTGGATTATCCACAAACTACTTAATGTACCTAAAACCCCTGGAGGCAGGCGCACAATGTGTTATTGTCGCTCTGCGGGCGGCGCCTGAAGCGATAGGTCCAGTAACGAAAAGACCAGGATGGCAGACGAGAGAGCCCGCCGGGCGCGCGGGCTCCGGCCGCCGCCGGCACGGAAGGGGTTACAACGATAGAGACGACCGGAGGACCCGGGGTAGCTGAGCGGCCCTGCCTGCCACCCTCCTCGACGCCTACCGCCCGACCGCGCAGGCGCGAGAGCCCGGCGCTGGGGCGGGGGGCACCTCCCTGGGCACCCGGAAGTCTCCGCCTAACGGGCCGAGCCCGCGCCTCCTGGCCTGGAAGGGGGCGGGGCCCGAAGCCCCTAGGCGCGCGGCGCCATAGAGCGTGGCCGGAGGACCCGTGTCCTAGACGCGTCCGGAAGTGCCACCCTGGGGCGCCTACTCCGCACCATAGAGCTGGGGGGGGCCCCCGCGGCAGCTAGGGGGGGTCGCTGGATTCGCCTTCCTAGAGCGGCGAGGACGGGGTGGAGGCTGGAAGGGGGGTGGGAAGGGGAGGTGGGGAGCGGCGCGGGCGGAAGCGGCCAGGAAGGTCACTTCCGGCCTGGGCGCCCGTCCCCCTGACCCCAGGGTCTGAGTCGCCGCTGCCGCCGCTGCCACCATCCGCGAGGGAGGAGAGAGGAGGAGTGCGGCGCGGCGGCCCCGGGACCGAGGAGGTGAGGGGAGGGCGCGGGGCCGGGGGCCGTGCGCCCGGGGCCGGGTGGGCGCGCGCCTCAGGGCGCCGGGCTGCGGCCGGGGGGGCGGGCGGGGAGGCGGGCGGCGAGCGCGACTGGGCGGGCGAGTGCGCGTGCGCGCCGCGAGGGGGGGGGCGTGAGTGGGCGCGCGGCCGCTGACGCGGGGCGGGGCGCGGGCGCAGGGAGGGGCCGCGGGCGCGCGACGGGGCCGAGAGCGCGCGCCACGCCCGGGGGCGCGCCCGAGGCGGGGGCGCGCGGCGCGGGCTCGCCGGTAGGGCCGCCTTGTAGCCCCCACCCCCACCCCAGCCTCCTGGCCGCTCGTGGCCGGAAGTGGTGGCGACTCCCGGGACAAGTTGAGGCCCCGGTGGGGGAGGCGGCGCGCGCGGGCCCAGCTGGCCTGACCGGAAACGGCGGCCCCCGGGGGACCGGTGGCGGCCCCCGGCCTGCCCGCTCCCCTTCCCCCCTTTTTTCAAAGGAGCCAGATCCCGTTGCCGCCCCGGGCGGGCTGCTTGCGGCCTTTGATCCGGCCGGTAATTACGGGCATTCCGGCCGGCGGGAGGCTCATTCATTCGCCCGGGCGCGGGCGGCGGGCAGGAAGCGCGTGCGCTGGAGGGGAAATGTTAGGCCAAGGTCAGGCACCGCGTGGCCCGCGGGGCAGGGCGAGGCCGGCGGCCGGTCCCGATGGCCACGCCGAGGCCTCCCAGACGCCCCACCGCGCCCCTGAGCCCCCAACTCGTGGCCCGGACACAAAGGGTGCTACCCCAGTTCATGGAAATGGGTGCCCCTGGGGCACAGGCCAGCCGAGGATGGCGTGATCAGACGGAAGATTGAGCCACGGCGAGTGTGGACAGAGGCTCTTGCGGGCCCATTGGTTGGCATGAGGACAGGGAGATGAAGCAGGCTCGCTGTGTGCGCCGAAGACCTGGACCGGGTCCATGTGCCTCCTCACCTCCGCACTCCTGTCCTCACCCAGGGAATCAGGGAGGTTACCCCAGCCCCAGTCCAGAGGGGCGTTATAGGAAGGGACTGACTTGGTCTGTGTGCTCTGCGTGGTTCCTGGTGCCCGGCCCTGCTTTGGGGATCCAGGGTTAGGATCCAGCTGGGGGTTGGGTCTGCCCTCGCTCCTGGGGAAGCCCGGTTACTGTGGCTTATCTCTTCCCTAAGAACATAAGCCTCTTTGGCTCAACGCAGCTGGCATTCACCCCCCGCGTCTGCAGCAGGCCCTCCAGAGTCCCAGAACACTCAGATCCTATTCCTTCTTGTGTTGTCTCTCTTATCCCCTTCCTCCTGAGGTCTCGGGCTCTAACCCCCGCAGGTGGAGCTAGAGAACTGGAAGGCTTTCAGCCCGGGCGGGGCACCGCTGCGGCTTAGCCCCGGGCTCAAGTCAGACGGACCGGGTTCAGGTCCCAGCTCTGCGTTCACCTTTGTGGCCTCGGAGCACAAGGAGTTTCTCAGTTTCTGTTAGTGAAAAAGAGGGGCCGTACTAATGGCGTTGACCTTGGTAGGAAGGCTCCCAATGCTCTCCTTTTGGAGCCAGCACACAGCTCTCAGAAGTGGGTGTGAATCGGGTGCAGAGGCCTCCGGCGGGCCCGGCATTCCAGTGCTCTGTCTTTTCCAGCCCTGTGACCTTGGACCTGCCGCTTCCCCTTTCCCAGGCTCAGTTCCTCCTCCGACTCCTACAACCCAGAACACAGTCCACCGTCCCTGGATGAGCCTCGTCCATCGAGGCCGCTGCCAGCCCCACCTGGTGCTGGGCCTGGGACACTGGTCCTGGGGCGGTGCTCCAGGCAGAGGGCTGGGGGTCGCCAGGCTAGCCCGGAGCTGGAGGAGCCCAGGGGTAGACGTCTTAAGTCTCGAGGGACAGAGGAACTTGCTGAGAGGACCCTGGGACCGGGGGGCGGGCTGAGTCCCGGGCTGTCGGCGGTGGTCTTGGTCTTGACCTCCAGCCTCTGCCCAGCTGGGCACACTACTGTCGGGCTCCTGGGCTCAGACGCCCGCAGCCCCGACCCTGGATGTGTGTCTTGCAGTGCCCCCAGCCGGCTGAGGCTGTGCCCGGGGACTCTGCTGTGGCCCTGGCCTTCTGGTGGAGACAGACTGCAGCCGGGGACCTGGCCCGTACCCCGGAGGCCCCGGGGTGGGGGTGGTCACCCCACTCGGGCCCCGAAGCAGCATTGGAGCAGGGTCGGCAGGAGTCCGGAGCCTAGCCTTTAGCAGAGCCGCCGCCTCTGCTGGCTTCTTTTGGCCAGGCTTGGGGCCTGGGGAGACGGAGGCTGTTCTGGAGGTTTCTGAGGTGCCTGTTGGTCTGGGGACCTCCCCATGGGGTGGGGCCAATGACTGGCTCGGGGACTCAGAGCTGGCGCCTGGGTTCAGGTGTGACTCGGGTCCTGGGGTGAGTGCTGAGGTCCATGTGTTAGGAGGCCTCCCTGCCCCAGTTGGGGGGGGGGGTCGCTCATCTCTACAGCGGGGCAGGCAGCCCTGTCGTGGGGACAGAGAGGGCACCTCTCACCACTGCGCTGCCCGCCAGCTGCTTCTGGGGTCCACCTTGGCAGGGGGGTCTCCCTGCTCTGCCTGCCTAACCGTTGGGCCCACAGAACACTGGCCTCTCTTTGCTGAACGGGGGTCCTGTGTGGGCTTGCCTCGTCACAAGTGACACTGGGGACCCACACGTGGCCCAGCCTGGAGGCGCAGGGTCAGGCCGGCCAGGACGTCCTGACTCCCTGGGCTGGAGGAGCTCACCATCTGCCTGGGTGTGTGTGGACACGTAGGGCGGAGGAAGTCGGGGAGAGCCTCCCAGGGACGTGGGCTCGGCTGTAATCGGGAGTAAAGGGAGCTGGTGCCCCTGTTCTCGGCGGAGGGGAGGACGGGCCTTGGACGATGGTGTGTCCCGAGGCGCGGGGAGGTTGGGTCAGCCCCAGACGGGTCTTAATTGGGCTCCAGAGGCTTGTCCACATTTCCTGGGTGCCCAGCTCATTGTGGAGGCCGCCCTTCGTCTCGTGATCTGGACGCCAAGCCCGTGAAAATGAGGCGCAGGGTGGTGCACCCGCCCCAGGGGCGTGGCTGGGGGGTGAGGCCGCCTCCACCCTGGCCGCCTGCCCACCGGCCCAGAGAGGGCAGCCTCCCGTGCCCTCGGTGGCCACGGGGATCAGGAGGTGCCCACGCTGCCCCTGTGCCCAGCCCTCGGTGTGCTGGCTGGTCTTGTTTGGGGAAAAGGGACAGTGGGGCTGAGGGAAGGCAGGAGTCTGGGAAGGCTTCCTGGGGGAGGTGCTGTGTTCCCTGGGCTCTGGCGGCGGGTCTCCAGGGAGAGGGCTGGCAGGTGGGTGAGGTGGAAGGAAGTGCCCTGCAGACACCAGAGCCCCCAGAGGGCGTGGGGTCTGGCCCATTGCTGTCGAGGGGTGACAGAACCAGCGATGGCCCACGCGTGCAGCTCTTTTTTTGTCCTGAAGAGTATGTTTTTTTAAAGGAATCTTCAGTTATCCACCAGCATTTAAGGGCAGGACTGTTCACAGACGTGTGGGAAGCTCTAGGAAGGTTGGTGGTGGCCAGTTGGAGAGCAGATCCCTGGAAGGCTAGAAGGTGCCGGGCAGGTGCGAGGCGGGGCAGGGCCCCCTGGAGGAAGTGCGTCTGCAGGGCTGACCTGGCAGACAGCCGCCCGGGTCTGGAGTTTGGACCGAGCACAGGGGCCACGTGTGGGGGTGGTTCGGGCAGGGGGGTGGCGGGACCGAGCTACCCGTAATAAAACAGACAGCAGCTCCCCTATGAGGAGGTTGCCGCACGGACAGGTCACCCTCTTACAGCTCACGGTGACCACGTGCCCCTCGCCCGGAGCCCCCAGGGACCTGCCTTCGGCGAGCGGAGTCACCGCGGCCTCTCCCCTCCGAGACCAGCGCTTCCTCTTTCCTCTCCTCCTCCAGCTGCCACGGGCCGCGTGCGCGTCCCTCACCGGTGACGGCCGTTTGGGCTGTTTCCACGCTCGGCTCTTGTGACTTCTGCTTCCGCGGATACGCGAGTGTAAACTGTCGTGCGGACGAGTTCTCAGCCCTCGGGTTCGTGGCCGGAAGTGGGGTCGTCGGGTCACCCCGTGGACCTGGCAGCAACGTGTGCGTGCGCGCCCCCGCCTCTCTGCCTGTTCGCGCGCGCACGTGCTTTCGGTGGTCGTCGAGTCCGCCCAGCGCGCCTGCGCTGGGGTCTGTCTGTGGTCTTGACACCACGACCAGCATCTGTCTCTTCGTGTGCTCGCCAGCTCGGAGAAGTGTCTCTTCCCATTCTCTGCCCCTTTTCAGTCGACTGACTTGTTTGAACCGAGTGCCTTGAAAAGATGAATCGGTCCATGGTGTGGGGAGCGGATTTGGAAAGGGCTTGGGGGGCGCAGGCCCCGGGGGTGGGAGTTGGGTGAGGGCGGTGAGGGTGGGCTCGGGCAGGGCAGGACCCTCCTGGGGTGGAGTCCGAGAGGTAGCCACCGGCCTTCGGTGGCCACAAGGCTGGGGCGGGGGCTGGGGAAGAATGGCCAAGGGAGGAGCCGGGGGTCCCAGCTAAGGCCTGACGGCAGCCCAGGAACAGAGAGGCGGGCTGTCTCCGGCAGCGGGAGCCCTGGGCGCGGGCGCCGGAGCAGGGCCGGCCGGAGGAGGAGGCGAGGTTGGCAGCGGAAGAAAGAGCCGGCGGGTAATTGGTGGGCAGGCATCCAGGGCAGGTGGGTGGGTCTAATAACAATAATAATAATAATTTGTCTCGCGGGCCCTGCTGGCTCCCAGGCTAATTGGGTCGCTCCAGGGCCCGGCGGGGGTGGGCCTCCGTCTCTGTGGAGTGGGTGGGGGTCAGAGCGGGCGGCCGGCCCTGACAGGTGTGCCGGGCCTGGAGCGTCTGGGGGCCGGGAGGGCAGGACCCACCACCTTCAGCCTCCAGAGTCATCAGGTTCCACAGTTGGGCTGGCGCGGGAATCGCTCCATCTCCCCCAGGGAGTCGCCGGGTCAGGGGCTGCCCCAGCCCTCAGCTCTGGGTGGGAGGGACTGCGGCTTCCCCTCCTCCTCAGGTCCCGGGGTAGGACCCCAAGCCCCCGGGGTGGCACAGGGGGCCGAGCGGCCGCAGTGGAGGAGCGCACCAGTGGCCGAGGGTGACCCTCCAGTGCATGCCCTGGGCCCTTCACAGGGACCCAGGGGATCTCCCGGGGCGCGCTCCGGCTCCTCCCCCCACCCGGGCTCCTGGGGTCCCTGCTGTGCAAGGCCTCAATGGGGACACAGGGCCTGGCCCCCGAGCCAGAGCGGCACCCCGCGGCCCCCACAAGAGGCCCAGCAGGTGGATGGATGCAGGGTGTTCATCCCGTGGTTGGTTTTAAGTCTCCCTTCCCCGGTGGGTGGGGTCACCACCCTCTGCTCAGGGCCAAAACCAGAATGCAGAGCGGACTGTTCCGGGACCCGGGTGTGCCCCGTGCCAGGTGGGAGACCGCACGGCCCCCTAGAAGTCAGCCAGAGAAGCTGCCGTTTGTGGAGCTTAGTTGTGGAACGTAGTTGGGGCTCCCTGCCAGGTTCTGAGTTCCGCCCCGCCCCTGCCCCGTCCCCTCCGCTGCCGGCTCCCCCTAAGGCTCCTGCAGGCCTTTTCCCAAGCGCCCGCATGGCCGGCGCTTCCCTGAATCCTGGCGGCCCCTGTGCCCTGGCCTCCGGTTTGCATACTCTGACCTGCCGCTGGTTGGCCTCGCTGAGGGTCTGTGTAGACACCTCGGGCCCACTTTGACCCAGTGAAAACCGCCCTTCCTTGGAGGGCAGCTCCTAGGAGGGTCGTGTGTGCGCCCCCGCCCCCGCTCTGCTCCTGTGTGTCCACCGAGGGGCCTTCCCCTGCCCTCCTCTGCCCTCCTGGGGCTTCCAACTGGACCGACTAAGGCGATCAGCAGGGGAGCATATGGATTCCGTTAAGCAGGAGCTCCGGAAAGCCGAGTGACGGGGTGGGGCTTGCGTGCTGGGGGGTAACCGGGGGCCCTGGGCCGGGGTGGGGGGACGAAGGAAGGTCATGTTGGCAGGTCCCCCGCCCTCTGGGGCGTCGCCCCCTCCTGGTGCAGGACTCGCTCTTGCGGGGACTTGCCTCCTCCTCTCGGGGAGTTGTGGGTTCACAGTGAGCTCTTTGCACCAGGATGCTGGGTGTGGGCAGGGATCTTGCAGCTCGGGGCCTGCCCCGCCTTGGAAACCGGGTGGTGTCTCCCTCACTGCCCTGTCTGAGCTGCCCCCTCCGGGGGTGTGGGGACCTCTGGCCTCGGGGCAAGCTGCCCAACACCTCCCTGTTCTGCGTCCCCTCCCCTGGAGCCTGTGGACGCCCTGGGGAGGACGGAGTCCTGCCACCCGCCTTCTCAGTGCGGGAAGCGGCCGGAGGTGGACGCCGGGCCGGGAAGGCCCTGCTTGCTTGACTTGGATGCGGTTGTTCCCGCTCCACACGTGGCCGCCCGGCAGACAGGTGTGGATCGGAAGGCTCACTGAGCGGCCCCCGCTCGCCTGGCCGCTTCTCCTTCTCTCACTCGTTTCTGAGTGGACGGTGCCGGAGTCAGGACCTGCGCGCACATCTCAGTCTGTCTAGGTGTTCACTGGGGTGTGAGCCGCCTCGTGAAGGGGACAGTCCGGCGGTTGCCACTCGCAGAGCTGTGCAGCCGCTGCTCATCGCTCAGAGAAGCCCTGTGCCCACACGCGGGCGCTCACCCCATCCCCATCCCCATCCCCGGCCCAGCCCGACCTTCTGTGGCCCGCACTCGGCTCCCCTTGCTGCGTCTGCGCGGCGCTGCTGTGAAGGCGGCCGAAGGTGGCCTCGGAGCGGGATTCCAGGGTCAGGCGGGCTGAGCCCGAGTTGGCCCGCCAAGCTGTTCCCAGGGTGACCGCCCGGTTGGCATGCCCGCGCAGCCCTGTGCCCGGACTGTGGGGTTGTACCCGCTCAGCCTCCGGGGTGTCTGTCCTTCTGTGGGGTCTGGGGTGGAGGCGGCGGGGGGCTGGGGGCCCGTGTGTCAGCGTTCGGCGGGCTGCCTCCTGGCCTTGGAGCCTCCGCGCTGCTCGGGGGTTCACGGGTGTCCCCACCGTCAGCAGCGCCTGCTGTGTCTGGGGCTGTCGGGGTCTCGGGGTGGTGTGTCCCGGGCCCACCAGCTTCCTGGGAGCCCCGTGCCCCCCACCCCTCCACCCGTCCCGGAGCACGCTTCTCCGAGTGCTGATCCCTGGAGAGCATCGTCCCCTCGTCCCGGGCCCGGTGCGGGGTCTCACCTGACTGGCCCACAGCGGAGAGCAGACCGCCGACCAGGAGCCCCTCTGATGCTGGGCCGCGCCCCTGGCCCACCCACCACACAGCGTCGCCAGGCCTCGTCCTGGGGCAGAGAGGCCTCGGGGGCGGCCGTCCTGGAAGGCGGCTGGGGTCCCTGGCTTGGGCTGAGCGCCTCCTGCGTCTGTCTGTGGCCATCCCAGCGGGGGGCGGTGGGTGCAGCTCGGGGCCGCGTCCACTCTGGCGTCTTGTGAACCCTCTCCTTGTCTCCCGTCCGACAGGGCCCAGACATGGAGCTGCGGGAAGAGGCCTGGTCTCCGGGGCCGCTGGACTCTGAGGACCAGCAGATGGCCAGTCACGAGAACCCAGGTGAGGGGCCCTGTGCTTCTCCCAGCCGACCCCGCACCCTGCCCGCCCCCTGGCAGCTCGGGCCCGACTGTGCCTCCGGGGCCCAGCCAGCCGCCTCCCAGGCCTGGTGGGGTCTCTGTGGCCCCCCCAGCCGGGAGCCTTTGGGGGCGGCCCCCTTGGCTTCCCCGGGTCGGGGCTCCTCAGCCCGAGGAGGGGCTGGGGGCTGGGGGCCAGGATAGATACAGGGCCAGGCATGACTGTGACTGCGGGCGTGGAGCCTGTCGTGGGGGCCCAGGCTTCTGGGTGGTCCTGGGCCTGGGTCTTGATCTTTCATTTAGAATATTGACAGCCTGCCTTATTTAATAAAGCGTTACTTGGCTTGAGTAAAACTCCTCTGTGAGCCCCCAGGGATGAGGCTTTGTGTGCTGAGACCCCGTCACAGCTTCCCCTAGCCCCCGCCCTCGGTGGGAGCCGTGGTCCCGTTTCCAGGGGTTTCCCGGGCTTCCCGTGCAGGGTGCCTGCGAAATAAAGTGTGAAGTGCTCTGTGCTGCTGTCGATGCGTCTTCGTGCGTCCTGACCTGGGTCCGAGACCTCTCCTGTGAGGGGCCGGGGGCCAGCGGGCTCAGGGCTCCCGGCCTGGGGGGCAGAGGCCCCGCCCTACGGGGAGGGCCCCAGCCCCTCCTTCCCCGCATCGCCCCGCCTCCCTGTCTTTTACCACTTTAACCTTGCCGTTGGTTTCCTTCTGGAAACTTCCAGCCGACAGTGCGGTGGCCTCGCGTCCCGCCGACCCCAGCAGTGAGCCGCGCCAGGTGGTCCTGCACTCCTTTCCTGGAGGGTTTGAGAGAACAGCCCCAGGTGCCACAGCCGTTCACCCATAAACTCTCCGCAAGCAGCAAAAGCTCGTCTCGGCTGATGGACTCAGCGTTGCCCCTGACTGCCCCCGCCCCCAGCCGCCCCCAGAAGGCAGTTTACCTCGGAGCCTGGAGTTCTGGCCCCCACGCCCTGTACTCAGCCGTGCTCCTGGGCAGGCCCTGAGGGGCAGGTAGGCTCACCTGCGCTCTGCCCAGCGGTCTGCTCGGGCCCGCCTGGGGCTGCCCCCACCCTGTGACCCCTGCTCCCAAGCCACTAGACCTGCAAGCTTCCCAGCTGCTCTGCCCCCCCTTGCCCTGTGGGGCCCCCCGTAGGCCCCTCCCGTGATGGGCAGCGCGGGCCCCCTGCCCTGAGACCCCTGGTGCCGTCTGGTGCCGTGGGGAGGGCCGAGGGGCCTTGGGAGCAGGGCTGTGAGCCTGGGGCATGGGATGGCGGGGCCACCAGGAGCCAGGGCTGGTGCTGGGGTGGACTGTCAGCTGGCTGCAGCCAGGCTCTGTGGTGACTGCCTCACAGAAGGGCTGACCCCAGCCCCAGGCCTGCAGACCCTGGGGGTGAGCCGGCAGGGGTGCAGTGTGAGAGCCGACCAAGTCTTCCAAGTCAGGGCGCTCAAGAGAGAGGCTGTCCAAACATGGATCATGGGTGAAGAGAGGGCCTGACTCTGAGGCGGGGAGGAGTCTTCAGCTGCTGGTTTTCAGGGCCAGGCTCCAGGCCTCGGGCGGTCAGGCCCGCCTGTCCTGTCTCAGCGCCACTAGTGTGAGTCCCGCAGAGTCCCGGGAGTGCAGTGTCCCGCCTGCCTGAGCCGGGGTGACAGCAGACCCCGCGTGAAAACACAGCAAACCCCACCCGATGTGCCCTGGCCACACCAACTGGGCTCCCAAGGAGCAGAGCCCCGAGCACAGCTGGATGGGGACGGGCCAAGTGGTGTTAGGGGGCGGGGAGCTGGCCGCGAGGCCGTCCTTGGGGGTCACTGCGGGCAGCAGCTGCAGCATGTGTTCCATACAGAGCAGCAACGGGGCCGGCAGGCCGCCTGGCCGGCTTCCTGACTGTGTTCAGGGAGAGCGCCCACCAGGGAGGCCCCAGGCAGAGCAGGGCCTACAGGGAGGGGCTTCAGGGTCCAGCCCCCAGCGGGCACCGCAGTGGGGAGGGGAAGGTACTGACCAAATGCGGGTGGCGGCAGGGCGGGGGTCCCTGGGAGAGCAGGTCACGCACGCACAAGAGGACCCCCGAGGAGCTGGAAACACCGCCCAGAGCGCAGCCGCCTGCGAGTTCAGGGAAGCTGATGTCCAGAAACGGGCAGACAGGGAGCTGGAGTTCGTCCTTCTGCCCCCACCCCGCAGGAGCTGTTAGCTAAGAGAAAGGGGCCGAGGAGGGTGTTCTCAGACAGGGAGGTGTCAGAGGTGCGCTCCCAGACAGGCGGGACTGTGCGCAGGGGCTTGGAAGGACAAGACCAGGACTGCGCTGCCCAGAGGCAGAGCTCAGCAGAGAGCCAGCAGCACAGACTGGGATGTTCCAAGGTGAAGGTGGAGGAGCCCAAGACAGTGAGAGCAGTGCATCGCGCTCTGAGAAAACCGAAGGTGAAAAGGAGGAGCATGTACAATCAAAAAGAAACAAAGATGACAGCAGGGTTAAGAAAAAAGAAAGGTACTGAAGTTAGTTAAAGAAAGCCCCGAGAAGACAAAATCCAGTATAAGGAAGAGAACAGTGAAACCTACGAGTCCAGAAAACACTCCTGAAATGGAAAAGTTGGGTGTCGAAGGAGCAAGTCGAAAATCTGAGAACATCCACTCGGATGGATGGTCTTCAACTCAAGTCGCTGGGCTTGAAGCAGCAGACCCCTGGGGAAGAGGTACCTGGGGAAAGAGTGAATGACCCCCGGGGAAGAGGAGATGGCCTCGCGCTCAGCCGGTCAGCGGCGCCTTCTGCCAGAGCAGAGTGGAGAGGTTCTGTTTCTGATTGTCGAGGGAAGGAAAGGGAGGGCTGTGAGTCGCATCATATGCCCACAGGAAAACCAACCTGCCCATTTGAAGGGCGCAGGTGAACTCGTTACCCGCAGAGCCAAGCAGACCGCCTCTGCGTGGGCCCTTCCTGGGGGATCTGCGGGCCAGGAGCCCCAGGTGGCCGGGGCCAGATCCACGGGCAGGGAGTGGGGCCAGGCTGGCTGTGAGTCCTGAGGAATCACGCTTGGCCCAGCCGGTGTGCGCACAGCCATCCCGATGCTGGTGATGTGATGTCAGCAGTCTGGCAGAGATGGCGCTGGTCCAGGTTCTCTCCTCCCCTTGTGAGGACCGAGATGCCGGTGTCTAAGGAAGACCACAAAGAAGCCTGCTGGCTTGGATCTGTATGGAAAGTGTCAGTTAGAACTTACAGGAATTTCACCTTTTTTTTTTTGGTTAAAAAAAGAACTGTTCGCTTCCAGATTTGGAGCTTGAAATTGTTTCCTGCTCAGAGAAACCAGAGCGCCCTTGTAAAAATGGCCGGCTGCAGGGCTGGGGTAGGAAGTGTGGGTGAGCCTCCTCGAGGCTCCCATGGGCTGCAGCTGGCAGGGTGATGGGGTGCAGGTGCGGCCCAGTAGATGGTGTAAATCCGTGGGCTCGGCGCACTGAAGAAAGGGAAGGTTACTTGGTCACGCTGGAGGACAATGGAAGGCCGGGCAGATGAGGGAAAATGAAGTCCATCCTGCCGTAAGCCTGTGAAATTGACCACTGGGTCCCAACCAGCGGGCGAGGGAGCATCTGTAAAAACTACTCCGGCTACAGAATGCAGAGCTGACCGCAATCAATGCAGGACAAGTGCCCTGTCAAGACCAAGGTGGGCCCCTGTGCCAGCTGCGTGCAGGAGAAACCACAGGAGTGCCGTGCCTTGCATCCCTCCGTGATTCAGTTGATCTCCGAGTTCCTGAATGTCAGTGGCCCTTGATGTCACAGAAACGATACGACATCACACGAGAGGCGATAATCCACGCCTTTAGTGAGAGGACGGGATTGCAGCTTCAGGATGACCGGCCACAGGGCTGGTGGGGCTGGATCCCCAGCTGCAGCCCACAAGGAGGAGCTGGCAGCCTGCGAGGGTCCAGTGGGCCCCAGGGCTCTGTGAAAGGAAGATTGTCAGGAAGAGCAAGAGACCCGGGAAGCTGTGTATTACACAGGACCTAACAGACTTAGCTGAAGTGAGAAGTAAAGGGACCAGACTCATGTCTGGGGGCGTGCACTTGGGTGACGCCTGCAGGATTGTGAGGGGGCCATTCCAGCTTGGCTCTCTGGGCTTGGCGTGGGCTGTGCGTGGGGCCCGGCATGGAGGGGCCCCAGGGGCGCCCGGACGCGTCTCAATGGGGCATTTGTCCTGCGTTGATTGTGGTCAGCTCTGCATTCTGTTGGTGGGCTCTCTGCATGTCCTGTGTTCTGGGACAGAAAGGAGAAGGGTTAACATCCAGTCAAGCCTTAGTCCGCTTGGCGGGCTCCGTCCCAGGGCAGGAAGCTGCGAGGTCGTGGGCATGGGTGGGCAGCAGGACCCCCTCGGGGCCTGAGCTGAGAGGAGGACAGTGACAGCTGCTGTGGGCTGAGGGGGCCTGGTGCCCGGGACACCCCCTTCCCTCCCCGCCCCAGAAGGGTAGCTGTTACGCTCAGCAAGGCGGTCACAGCCTCTTGTGCCGTTTTGTTGAGGGAGCCCTTTGGCGCTGGTCTCTGTGCTCTCCTCTCTGGGAATTCGTGCATCCAGTTAAGGATGACTCCCAGCGCAGAGACGTTGGCCCGGTGAGGAGGGCGGACCGGGGGCAGCCGCTGACCCCCTTCCAGACTCGGACTCGGGGTGCATGAGAGTACGGGGCCCTGCATCCACTGCAGGAGACCAGGGGTCCGCAGGTTGAGGGGCAGGCCCGCCTCCCTGAGTCAGTGGACTCCACTGGGCCGTTTAACACCTGCTCTAAAGTAGTGCCTGCGGTGAAGGCGGCACAGCGCCGGTCCCCGTTCCCCGCCCCCCGCCCCCCTGCGCAGACCTCGGCGCAGCCCCCACTCAGCCCAGCCCTGCGGCCCCGCAAGCTTTCTCTCCTGCTTCCGGACCGGCGCTCCGCCCCTCGCCCTCCACCCGCATCCAGGACTCCTGGTTGAGTTCCAGGGGTCTCACGGGTTCAGGCGGATTGTGTTATGTCTGGGTCCTTGCGATGGCAAATGCACGTCATCGCCTAGTCACGTGTCTTGTTAAACTTTCGGGGCAACTTGGAAAGCAGAGCGTGTACTTCGTGGTTTCCCGCCAAGAGCAAGCCCGCCTCCCACCCCTCCCTTTCCCACGCCTCGGGACGTCGTGTGCTTATGACCTTTTCTTGTTTGCCCCCTTGGCCTCGCTGCGTGGCTTGCTGGATCTCAGGGCCCCAGTCGGGGTGGGACTGGGGCCCACGAGGCAGTGGAGTCCTAACGGCGGCCGTCCGGAGTTCCGGATTTATGTTGATGTCAAAGTGGAGTGGGCCACAGGCCGTGTCTTCGGAAGCGCCTCCCACCCCGCCCAGGCTTCCTACCGAAGTGATGTCCTGTCCCAGCACAGGCCTTGTTCCGGTGCTCCTCGCGTGGAGCCCTGGTTCTCAAAGCGTCGGTGCTCAGAGTCAGCGAGGGTGGCGCGTGGGGCACCGTCCCCCAGCGGAGCTGGAGCTCAGGGCGGCCGCCGGGGATCCGGACTGCGGGCCCCTGGTGATTCTCTGTCCCCAGGCCGTGTCGCCGCGGGCGGCGGCTCATCTGGCTGACCCCTCGGTGTCCTCACCGCGAAGGCCCGAGGCCCCAGCGCCCACCTCGAGGGACTTTACGCACGTATGCTTACCGAGCGCACGAGGACGTTATCTCGAGGACCGTGTTGGGGCACTTTTCCCCGGCCGGGTGCTGGAACACAGGGTCCGACCGCTGGCCCTGTGGGCTTGCAGGCTAGTGAGAGGGAGCAGGAAAACAGAGTTAGGTAGGTTATGGTGGGGTTCACCTGAGCGACGCCTTCGCGGTGCACCTGGGGGAGGGGCCGGAGGCTGGCGGGCGGGGCCATTCCAGGGGCGGGGCCGAAGCCTGGTGGGCGGGCCGTGGCTGGGGCGAGGCTGGGTCCGGGTGGGGGCGAGGCTGAGCCCAGGGGTGGAGCCGGAGAGTTGTGAGCGGGGCCTAAGCCTGGTGGGAGGGGCTCACGCCGGGGCAGGTGTCTTGAGCTTGAGCACCCTAAACCCGTCTCCATTCTGTAGCTCAGGCCCGAGCCGCACAGGGAAGGCAGATGTCGCCGAGCGTGCACCCAGATCTCGTGGAGCCGCTCATCTCTCCCGGGAGGCCGCCCGGGCCAGCGGCGGCGCAAATGTATTAGAGGCTTTGTAGGGCAGAGGCCCGCGGAGGTGTCCTCGGTGGTGTCCCCGGCTCGCGGGCGCCGCCACGGAGGCCCCACGCTTCTTTCTTGTCTCTACCGGGCACACAGAACCAGGGTCCAGGCTGAGGACGTCCGTGGTAGAGGCTGCGGGGTGTGGGGTTGCACTCCCAGTTGGGGGGGCGGGCGGTGTCAGGCCTGTCCTGCTGGCCTGTGATCTCATTAACCAGTCCGACCCCCGCAGCCAGGTTGTCTTCCCAGAACCCAATTTTGACCCTGTCCTTACCCGGTCTGTAACCCTACGGAGAGCCGCGAGCCCTCGTCCCCGGGTGAGATGGGAGCCACCTGGTGCCAGGGGCTCCTGCCTCAGGGGTCCTTCTGTACTAGGGCCTTCCCTAGCCCTCCACCCCCAGCCCCGTTCGATTCTGTTGATTCCTTTAGCAGACATTTATGGAATCCCCACCAAGTCCCGGGCATTGTTCTGGGTGTGGGGGAAACGGCTGTGAAGGAAGGAGAAGCCCTAGGGGATGGGTTCGGAGTGTTTGGTAAAACGCAGGAAACTGGGGGCGGGGGTGTGTGGGGACGGGGACTGAGCGAGCACTTCTAACCCGGGCAGGCCCGGCAGGCCAGGTTCTCGGCGCTCCGAGGGAGGTGCTGCCCCCGGCCTGGTGCAGGGGAGCCGCTTCCTGAGGCCTCGCAGCGCGGCAGGGGAGCAGCCCCAGCCGCCCTCCACGGGCTCTCTGACGCCCTCTCCCCCCTTCCTTGCAGTGGATATCCTCATCATGGATGACGACGACGTCCCCAGCTGGCCCCCGACCAAGCTGTCCCCGCCCCCGTCGGCGCCCCCCGCCGGCCCCCCGCCCCGGCCGCGGCCGCCCGCGCCCTACATCTGCAACGAGTGCGGCAAGAGCTTCAGCCACTGGTCCAAGCTGACGCGGCACCAGCGCACGCACACGGGCGAGCGGCCCAACGCCTGCGCCGACTGCGGCAAGACCTTCTCGCAGAGTTCGCACCTGGTGCAGCACCGGCGCATCCACACGGGCGAGAAGCCCTACGCCTGCTCCGAGTGCGGCAAGCGCTTCAGCTGGAGCTCCAACCTCATGCAGCACCAGCGCATCCACACGGGCGAGAAGCCCTACGCCTGCCCCGACTGCGGCCGCAGCTTCACGCAGAGCAAAAGCCTGGCCAAGCACCGGCGCTCGCACAGCGGCCTCAAGCCCTTCGTGTGCCCGCGCTGCGGCCGCGGCTTCAGCCAGCCCAAGAGCCTGGCGCGCCACCTGCGGCTGCACCCCGAGCTCTCGGGGCCCGGGGTGGCGGCCAAGGTGCTGGCGGCCAGCGTGCGCCGGGCCAAGGCGCCCGAGGAGGCGGCGGCGGCGGACGGCGAGATCGCCATCCCGGTGGGCGACGGCGAGGGAATCATCGTGGTGGGCGCACCCGGCGAGGGGGCAGCGGCGGCGGCCGCAGCCATGGCGGGCGCGGGGGCCAGGGCGCCGGGACCCCGCTCGCGGCGCGCCCCGGCCCCCAAGCCGTACGTGTGCGTGGAGTGCGGGAAGGGCTTCGGGCACGGGGCCGGGCTGCTGGCCCACCAGCGCGCCCAGCACGGGGACGGGCTGGGGGCGGCGGGGGGTGAGGAGCCGGCGCACATCTGCGTGGAGTGTGGCGAGGGCTTCGTGCAGGGCGCGGCGCTGCGCCGGCACAAGAAGGTGCACGCCGTGGGCGCGCCCTCGGTCTGCAGCCACTGCGGACAGAACTACTACCGGGCGGGCGGGGACGACGACGACGAGGACGACGAGGAGGAGGCGGCGGGCGGACGCTGCAGCGAGTGCCGCGGCGGGGAGGGTCGGTAGGGGCGGCGGCCCGGGGGGGGCGGGGCCCCTCGGGCTGGGCGGGGACGACGGCGCGGGACCCAGAGGCCTGGGCGAAACGGACACAGGGGCGCCCCGGGGGTGGGGCGGGGCGCGCGGGGCGCTCGCCCGGCCCCTCCCCGCGCCCGCCGCTCGGCCTGGCCTGGCCCCGTCGGTTCTCGGCCGAGCCCGAATCGAGACGTTGGGTGGGAACTAGAGAGACCAAGACGCGACGAAACCCGTGAACGAAAGACCATTTCGCCCTCTTTCCTTCCCCCGCCGACGGGGCTGCTGCGGGAACGGCGAGCAGTGCGCCCTTTCCTCTCGGAGGGGCCCCAAGCGGGAAGGGAGAGAGGGTCCTTTTCCCTTTTAGAATTTTCTTTTAATCATACCGCCTCCTGCCCCCGCCCGCCTGTTATTTTCTTCCCCTTCGCGGTCTCAGCCTTTCTCCTCTCCCTACCCTCCCCCACCCCGCCGGGTCTGGGGTCGCGGAGGCGTGCGGAGCCGAGCGCCCGCATCCCGGGCGACCCCGCGGAGAGCGGGTCCCGTCTCATCCCAGGCCTGGGCGCGGCGGGAGGAGGGCGCGGGGGCAATAAATCGCACTATCCGATCGTCCCTCCTGTGCGTGGTTCTTGAGTCCAGGGAAACGGAGGGCCCCAAACTCGGGCAGCCGCTGCTGGGTGGGTGGGGGGCACGGGCCAGGCCGGAGGAGAGAGACCGACGCCGGCCCAGGCCGTGCTCGCGCCCTGGGAGTTGTCCTGGGAGAGTGATCGGCCGACTGCGGCAGCGGGCTCTGGGCCCCCGCGGGAGCGGCGCCCTCAATCCGGGCTGGAGGACGGGCAGGCCCGTGAGGACCAGGGGTGTTCCGAGCGAAACCCGCCCACCTGCTGCTTTTAAAAGGACTCCGGCGGCCGGGAGGTGGGGCGGAGCGGGGGTGCGCAGGCCGTGCCTCGCTTCGCGGTGGCGGGCAGATCTCCCCCGCGCTGCCAAGGACCCCAGGCTCCCGTCTCCACCAGCCCCGGCGGCCCCGCCTGCGTCCAGCGTCTTGGAAGACTTGCCCTGCACCTTGTATCCCGTCCTCAGATCCCCTGCGGGAGCAGGGGACAGCCACGAGTTACACGTCACCGCAGAGGAGTGCTTGCCTCGACTTCCCAGCGACAGAACTACTGCCTCTAGGAGGAAGCTGGACTCTGGTGGGTGGGCGGTACTTGCCTACGCACCGCCCCGCACCGCCCCCACCCCGCCAGGAGGCAGCAGGGCCTGGGGGAAGACAAGGGTGGGCAATGTCTTTCTGCTTCTGGGCCAAGTGCCAGACTCAGGTCGGCCCCTGTGGGGGCGGTATCTGATAGCACCGCAGCATCCCGGGACCCTCCACTGGAGGCCTGGGGACCCAGGGGTCTTGGGAGGCTTCAGTGGGTGATGCCGGGGAGGTAGGGCCCCCCCAGGGGGTGTTTGCAGCCTGGCCAAAGGGTTCCGCTGACCTCCGTGGAGCACAGAGCCGACCAACCAGCCAGGGGAGCCGAAGGAGGAAGCGGGGGTGGGGGTGTGTGCCCTCTCAGGCCTGATGAGTCTCCCCTGGCCTGTGCTGTCGGTGAGCAGCCCCAGGCCACACCCCCTTGGGGCCTGGGGTTCGGAAGCCAAGGCCACCGCCGGCCACCCGTGGGCAGGGATGGGTCGTCCAGGAGGATTCATTAAAACACCTTGTTAAGTGGCTGTGGCCTCGCTTGGAAACTGTGGACCCGGGTCCGTTTCCTCTGAGGGCTCGGACCCCTGTACGGGAGGCGGGGGAAAGCCGCTGTTTGTCCAGCCAGGGGAAACAAAGGCTGAGGCGGCGTCGCCCGGTGCCGCAGGGCCCTTCCTGGCGGCCGGCGCTGGCCGTGGGCGCTGCCGCGGGGGGGCGGGGGTCCTGTCTCCTGGGGGCGGGGGTGTGCCCTGTCCCATGGGGAGCAGTAAGCGTTGGGTTCCGCCATCCTGTCCGCACGTCTGCAGGCAGAAGCAGCGCCTGACACCCGGGCCAGACTGGCCGCAGAGAGAGGCTGTGTGACTCCGGGCAAGTGAACTAACCCCTCCGACCCTCCGCTGCCTCTGTGTAAAGAGCAACTTGCCTGTCACGCCTGTTTCAAGGGGCCCCTGGGGTCCCTGGCCTGCGGTCACTGCCCGCGAAGCCCTGTCCCGGGAGGAGCCTCGTGCGGGACTTAGGAGCCAGGCCCGCTGTTGCGCCCGCCTTCTCCTGCCCTCACTGTGGCCTTCAGTGAGCTCGAGGGGCCTCCCAGGGGCTCGGTGGCCAAGAACCCACCTGCCAACGCAGGAGATGCGGGTCCAGTCCCTGGGTGAGGAAGACCCCCTGGGGCAGGGCATGCCCCCCCCCCCAGCGTTCCTGCCTGGAGAACCCCATGGACAGAGAAGCCTGGCAGGTGCAGTCTGCACCCACAGACCGCAGAGTCGGGCACGACTGCGCATGCGCGCAGTGAGCCGGCAGGGGCAGCCACTTAGTCTATTTATCCAGCCTCCTGCTCCCAAGCTCTAGCGGCTGTGACTCACGCAGCCGCACTTTTGGGCCTGGGAACAGCCCTCCTCCTCCGCGGGGAGCAGACAGTGGCCACAGGAGGACGCGGGCCTGCGTGGAGGGCACTTTCGTCCCGTGGGGCGTGGGCGTGCGGCCAGGAGAGGGTCTTCTGTCTCCAGTCGAGCAGCAGTTCTCAGCTGGGGCGACTGTGCCCTGGAGTCACCTTTAGTTCCCAGGGCAGAGGAGGAGGTGTGCGTGGGTGCACCTCGCATCTAGTGGGGAAAGGCCAGGGATGCTGCTGATGTCCTGCCATGCACGGGGCGGGGGCTCCCGCCCCCAAAGGGTTATCCCTCGCGGAGGCCAGCGGTGCTGGGGAGACACTGGCCCCAGGGACCCCTCCATCCTTCCTGCTCCCGCGTGTGTTAAGAGAAAGGTGACGCTCTGCCGCCGCCTCGTGGACACCAGGGGGAGCGCAAGGAGGTGGGCTGGGCGCCTGCTCCCGGGGCCGCGGGATTAAACCTGGACTCCCCCACCCACCGACTCCTCCCCCAGTGGACGGGGGAGATTCTACACAGCGACCCCAGGCCAGGCGTTCGGGGACTTATGGCTTAGAGGACCAGCTGACATGGCTTCACACCCCCCCCACCCACCCCACCCCCCCCCGACTTTATCCACCTGGAGAAAATGACAAGGGAAGAGCCCAGAGTCATCTAGGACGCAGGACGGATGCCCCCACCCCAGGGCCCCAGCCCCACCATGGCCAGATGTACTGGGGTGGTCAGGGCGATGCCCCTGGGTTTGCAAAGGGTCACCCTCCAGGGCTTCCTTGATGGCTCAGTGGTAAAGAATCCGCCTGCCAATGCAGACGGGAAGATCCTCTGGCAGAGGAAATGGCAACCCCCTCCAGAATACTTGCCTGGAGAGTCCCATGGACAGAGGGGCCTGGTGAGCTACAGTCCACGGGGTGGCAAAGAGGGGATGGACCCCTCCAGGAGTGGGCCCCTGACCTCTTGCCCTGCCTTTCCCTGGTGCAAATATAGAAGTAAACATGCATGTAATCGTGCATCGTATTTTAGATTCCACGTGGAATGACAACCACACGGGATTTGCCTTTCTCTTTCTGACAGTGTGATCATCTCTGGGTCCACCCATGTCACTGCAAATGGCAAGATTTCATTCTTTTTATGGCCGAGTAATATTCCATTGTATGTCTTCTTTATCCGTTCATCTCTCGGTGGACACTTAGGTTGTTGTTGTCTTTGGTTATTGTAAATAGTGCTCCTAAGAATATTGGGGTGCAGGGTTGTTGTTTTTTTTTTTCAAATTACAGCGTTTTCTCTGGATGACTAAATGACTTTCTGTGACACCGGACCCCTGTCAACATCCATCGGTCTGTTTCCTTCTCTGTAAAACAGGAAAAATATTACCTACCTTGTGGTTGCTTTGAGGAGGAGACTCTGGCAGACCAGTTCTTTACTACACTAAGCGATAAATTCAACATTGTGTTTATACCTCTGATGTTCAATAATAGTCACATCCTCCTTTGAAATTCAGATATGCACTTAAAAAATTTTTTTTAAAAACTTCAGCAGAGTTGTGACTTTTTTAAAGACCCAAGTCCTCCCTCGTCTGCTCTGGAGTCCCACCCCCATCGATCAAGAAGGAACTGGATGCTTCTTCCAAATGCTCAGTGTTTATTCAGTCCTCCCCGTGTGTTCAGGTAGGGCACATGCTTCACAGATAACTGAGGTCCCAGGACGTCAGAGGCAGACACCAACAAGCGGGCTGAAGTGGATACCCGGGAACCACCACCAGTGAGGCTTCGTGAGACTCAGGAGTCGTCATCCGTCTCCTGAAGGGTCCCCAGCAGAGCGGGGGTGGGCGGAGGGTCCTCCCGGCTTCAGGATCTCCACCAGCGCCGGTCCTCCTCCTCCTCTGAGTACCAGGCGTCACTGATAACCACGTGGGGCTTTACTCTCTGCACTTGCTCCAGCAGCCTTCTTACTTGCGTCGGGTACTGCTCTTTCCACAGCCTGGGGAGGGGCAGAAAGGGGCCTCCTTACTCTGGGGATTTGCTTCTGACACCTCTCCCTTCCTCAGCACTGCGGGACACCACCCCGCCCAAGGGTCTGAAACCTCTTGCTCTGTTGCGGACAGAAAGTGCCTCCCCCCTAGAATAAAACTCAGCCCCCACCCTGTTTAAAAAAACCAAATTCTGTATCTTTTAGGGCTTCCAAGGTGGCTCAGATGGTAAAGAATCTGCCTGCAACATAGGAGACCCGAGTTCCATCCCTGGGTCAGGAAGATCCCCCGGAGAAGGGACTAACAACCCACTCCAGTGTTCTTGCCTAGAGAATCCCCATGGACAGAGGAGCCTGGAAGGCTATAGTCCATGGGCTCACAATAGAGTCAGACACGACTTAGCAACCAGACTGCCACCAAGACCACAAGTGGGATGGCCGGATCCTGCAGTAATTCTCCTTTTGGTTTTTTTTTTGGAAGATAACAAACATTTTGTTTGTATGTTTGCATTTCAGAAGCCATCTCTGGGGACTCACCCGATGGTCTGTAGATTAGATGTGGGATGCATGAAGGCCGAACACAGTGTCGTCATTCCTCTGAGACCAAGGTCGTTGTGCATCAGGTTCAGGCTGGCCAGGTGCTGGCTGCAGGTGAGGGCGGCGGAGAGGGCATTGCAGCCTTCAGAGGTCAGTCCACATGCCTCCAACCTGCAGGGTCAGCACAGCCAAGAAAGACCCTGCCATCTGAGAGCCTCCCTCCAACCAGTATTTGACTGCCACTACAGTCTTATTTATTTTAGATAGCTGTCTCTTTTATTTATTATCATTATTTGGGCTCCCCTGGTGCACTCAGATGGTAAAGAATCTGCCTGCCAATGCAGGAGATCCAGGTTTGATCCCGGGGTCGTGAAGATGCCCTGGAGAAGGGAATGGTAACCCGCTCCGGTATTCTTGCCCATACAACATTTTTTAAAATTTTATTTTAAAGAGATATCTCTTATTATTATCATTGTTATTTGGCTGTGCCACATGGCATGCGGGATCTTAGTTCCCCAACAAGGGATGGAGCCCATGCCCCCCACATTGGAAGCACAGAGTCCGAACCACTGGACCCCCAGGGAATTGCCCTACTGCGATTTTAAAAGTGCCATGGAATACTATTCAGCTACAAGAAAAGAACAAAATCTTGCCATTCGCAACAACATGGCTGGACCTGGAGGGTATCATGTGTGGTGAAGGAAGCCGGAGAAAGACAAACACTGTGTTTCTACTTAAGTGTGGAATCTGAAAAATAAAGTGAATGAATGAAGAAGGCAGAAAGAGAGTCACGGATACAGAGAACAAACTAGCGGTTACCAGTGGGGAGGTCTTTTTTAATTGTTGAACATTTTTTACGGGAGTATCAGTTCAGTTCAGTTCAGCCGCTCGGCCGTGTCCGACTGGTTGATGTATCATGCATCAGCTGCAGGCGTGCACCAGAGTGACTGGGTGACGCCATACATGACTCCACTGGTTTCCAGGTTCTTTTCCCACAGAGGCTATTGCAGAACACCCAGCAGACTTCCCCGGCTCTGCAGTAGGTCCCTGTGGTTACTTATTTCATGCACAGTGCTTTGTGTATGTTAGGTCCCACCTCCTAACTTACCCCTCTCCACCGCCCCTGCCCCACTGCTAGCCGTTAGTCTGTCTTCTGTCCATGAGCGTGTTTCTGTTTCATAAGTAAGCTCGATGGACCATTTCTCAAGACCCTACATTTAGGTGCCGTCATGTGGCATCTGTCCTTCTCGGCCCAACTCACTTCATGCGGTGTGACCATCTCTGGGTCCATCCACGCTGCTGCAGATGGCATTAGCTCATCCCTTTTCAGGGCTGCGTAAGAGTCCACTGCAGGTGCCGGGACACTATTCTAACAAGCCTCGGGTGATCCTGATGCTTTCGAGAGTGTGGGCTCCACCTGTGTCCTCCTTTGCTTTTTGATCTGTCCTTCTCACTGGGCCGGCAACGCCAGGGCCTGTACCCCGCCACCGTCTGGCACTGTGTCCAGCAAATACTTATCTACTTAGTTCTTACCACCTCTGGACCATGTTCTCCGGCATTTGCTATTTCATTCATGCATATACAGGGGCCCAGTCGGACTGGATGCCTCGGTCTGCCCCTCTGCCGAGGCTGGGCTCTCATTCGGTGGGACAGTGAACAGAAGCCGGTCTTTGTGGGAGCGATGTCATGTCTGGGCTCCCCTCCCCCTGCACCCAGCCCTCCGGAAGGTGGTCCCAGGACCGTACCCGAGTCTTGTCAGGGAGTTCTTCTGCTTCAGTCCCTCACACAGAGCTGCAATCCCCTCGTCACCCAGGGCGTTGGCGGCCAGATCCAGGCTTCTCAGGCGCTGACTCCTCGTGATCACGTGGGACAGACTCTTGCAGCATGCGGCGGTGAGGCGGCACTTCACGAAACTGCGAGAGGCGGAGAGAGCTGGAGGTGGGGGGGGAGAGCAAGACGGGGATGCAGAGACGGGCCCTAGAACTGACTCGGGGTGCCCTCTCTTCCGACCCTCTAGAACCTCAGGCCCCCGCACGGGAGACTTGATCTCCGACAGGCGGGGAAGCTTACTCCAGGTCCCGGAGCGGACAGGACGGCTCCATCATGACCTCGCACAGCAGGTTCATCCCGGGATCTTCCAGGGGATTCAGGCTGAGGCTCAGGTGTGTCAGATGTCTGTTGCTCATGAGCGCAAAGCCGAGAAAGCCACAGCCAGCCACGTCCAGGCTGCACGCGTGTAGCCTGCGGGCACACAGAGGAGGGCGGTCACGGGTGCGCCTCAGTGTGGCCTCGGCCTTCCGGAAGGCCCCCGGGGACGGCGCTGAGGGTACGGAGGCTGGAAGGTGCCTTAGGGAAATCGTGTGTGTGCCGTAGCTCCCTGCAGGCATGAGGTGCGGTGCTGTGGATGGGGAGTTCCACGTTTGCCGTCTAGTCGCTAAGCGTGTCCGGCTCTTGGCAAGCCCATGGACTGCAGCCCACCAGGCTCCTCTGGCCATGGGATTCTCCAGGCAAGAGTACTGGAGTGGGTTGCCATCTCCTCCTCCAGGGGATCTTCCCCACCCAGGGAGGAATCTCCTGCATCGGCAGGCGGATTCTTTACCACTGGGCCCCAGGGAAGCCTGAGTTCAATGTTAATGGTTCAATAATATGTTCACATAAGGTGTCTGTAAACAGAAACACACAAAACAAGGTTAGGTATTGACTGAAGAAATTACAGCCCAAATGAAGTTTTCTCTGAAACCCAAACAGACCCACAGTCTGGTGGTGGCCAAGGGGCAGGGGTGTTGGGGGAGGAAGGATTGGGAGTCTGGGGTCAGCAGACGTGAGCTATTACATGCAGAATGGGTAAACAGCAGCATCCTACTGGCATAGCACAGGAAACATATTCAATATCCTGTGACAAGCCATAATGAAGAAGTGTTTTGAAAAAGAATTGAGTCACTTGCGCAATTAACAGAAATGAACACAACATGCTAAATCAACTCTACTTCAATAAAAGAAATTTTTAAAAAATGCTGTGACCAGAGGCGCCCAGGAACCTAAGCCTGTATTCTCCCAGGAGAGTCGCTCATCCTGTGTTCACCCGTCCCGTACTCACGGCAACGTTACAGAACAGGACTGCCGGGAGTAAATAGATGCGGCTGTGTTTGGATGAACCAGGACTTCCTGCTTGAAGGAAGCACAGAGGCAGAGGTGGAACTTTCCAGGGTAGCAGCTGTCAGGAGGGGGCAGGGCGCGGCACTTCTGAGGTCCCCGCGTCCTGACCGTTTCCCCACTGCTCTGCGCTTGCTGTAATAGAGCCGTGGACGCCCTAGGGGCCGCGGGGTGGACTCACGCCAGCTTCTGCAGACCGCAGCTGGGGAGCTTCACGGCCCGACACAGCAGGCTCATGCCTTCGCTCCCCAGCTCATCGCCCGACAGGCACAGGTGTGTCAAGCTCTGGTTCTCCTTGAGAGCGGAGGCCAGGTCCTGGCAGGCGGCGGCTGTGAGCCCGCAGTTCCCCAGGCTGCGAGGAGAGAGGCCAGAAAGGAGATGACGGCTCAGCCGGTGAGGAACCCGCCTGCCAGTGCAGGAGACCCCAGAGTCGTGAGTTCCATCCCTGGGTCGGGAGGATCCCCTGGAGGAGGGCACGGCAACCCCCTCCAGTATCCTTGCCTGGAGAATCCCATGGACAGAGGAGCCTGGCAGGCTACTGTCTATGGGATCGCAAAAGAGCTGGACATGACTCAGTGATTAAAACAGAAATAAACAAACTTCCACAAAGAGCTCCCCACAGGAGGTCCTCCCTCCCTGTTCTAACCCTCAGCTTATGCATCAGCCGGTTCCCCTCCCTTCCCCGCCCCACCCCAACCCAGTGACTTGGACGACAGCAAGGGAAGACAGGTCTGGTGGACAGAAGTACCGCTCACATCAGCTTCTGCAGGGCGCAGGGTGTGACCTTCAGGGCGTCACAGAGAGACTTCACGCCCTGGTCCGCCACTTTATTTCCCGTGAGGCCGAGGGATTTCAGGCTGACGGATGTAGCAAGCACTTGGGAGATCACCCGACAAGAGGCTTGGGTTAATCCACAGTGATCCAACCTGCAGAGACAGGCAACGTGAAGCACGTCCCCAGCTCTCCCCAGAAGCAGCCCACCTTGCCCCCATCAGCCGCCCCGTCCCTTTGGCTGGTTCCTAGGCGCTCTCTGCTCTGACCCGAGGGTCCCAGCATTTGCTGTGCCTGTTGGCAGCCTCAGATCGTTTTGTGGTTCAGTTTTCCGTTCACCCTCTGGGATGCCACCTCGTCCGAGTAAGTCGGTCTCACCACCTTCCCTACCATGCCTGCCCGCCCTCCTCTGCCCCGTCCTCTTGTCCCCATATTACTTTATTCACAGCAATGATCACCAGCTGACGTTTTGTATGTTTATCTGACCTATGACATTGTGTGAGTTCAGGGTGTCAGCGTGCTGACTTGACATGTTGATACTTTGCGGTATGACTGCCAAGGCAGCATCAGCTGACATCTCTATCACGTCACACAGGATAGTTTTTTTTTTTTTTGGTAGGAATCATTAAGATGCAGCCTTTCAGCAATTTTGGTGTTTATAATACAGGATTGAGGGATGTCAGTCAATAAAACTGAACAGACCTCATGTTTCTCTCTCTCAAAATACACCCAAAGCACCAAGTAGCCCTGGTTTTTAGTCCCAGCGAATCTAACTGGCAAAACACAGAGCCAGGACATCACAAACGGGCAGTAACTGGGATGTCTCCGGAATGGTGAGCGACGACACTAACTGTGCACGCCCGTATCACTGTGTGTGTGTGGGGGGCTCGGTCAGCCCCACTCTGCCCCCGACCCCCTCCTGTCCAGGATGCCGCGGGACCCCGAGCAGAGGTCCACGTGCTGCACCCGCGCTGGGATTTTAGTGGCGGCGCGCGGGGTCTAGCTCCCTGACCAGGGATCGCACCTGGGCGCCCTGCATTGGAGGTGGGCAGTCTTAGCCGCTGCCCCTCCAGGGAAGCTCCCGGAACGTGCTTTTTATTGTGAGATACACACGACACAAGACGTACCATCTTCAGCCTTTCTCGGTGTACCATTTGGCAGCATTTATTACATACACACGCTGGTGCATTCATCCCCGCCAACCATACCCAGGCTCCCAAACCTTTGTCAAACCTCAGCAGCTTTCTGCGAAAGCGTATGTCAAAATAAAAAGTAAAACAATAAGGCCCTGAACTCCAGGAAGCAGAAGCCGTCCCCAGCGCGTGACTCGCCTCAGAGACTCCAGCGCGCAGTGTGGGTGCCTGAGGGCCTCACACGCCATCAGAACGTCCTCCTCTCTCAGGCTGGAGCCCGTCAGGTCCAGGTGCTTAATGTTTCGGTTGATAATCAGAGTCATCCAGAGGTGACGGAGACCAGGGGTAACCCGAGCCCCCTTAAATCTACAGAAGAGAAAAGGGAACCTGAGTTAAGACGTCCGGGCGACGTTTTGTTGTGTCCTCATCTTTCCTTCTCACTCTTTTCCCATTTCGATTCTGATCTTTCATTATTTGCATTTACAGTTGCTCCTCGAACAGCACAGGTTTAAACTACACCAGTTCACCTGTGTGTGGGTTTTTTTCAATAAATACAAAAACACCCATGTAGACCATCATATGTAAAACTGGTATTGAAGTGGACAGCTTATCCATACACAAGAATAAGGTGAGTGGTATTCAGTGCAAAATCAATGATGTGTTTGTTTTCTTACTATTTTAGAACTTTGCTTTCAAAGAATTACATTTTTGTACAGAATGCTTTTCTCTCTTATAACCAGAGAAAACAGCCCGTCAGCCAATCATTAAAGGTGAGTTTTTTTTAAAATATAGCAATGTTTCCAGTGTTGTAATATGATTATGACCATAATATGGACGCCATACAAATTTTGTAACGATTCATTCATCAGTGTCTTGGCAGGGCTACCGTGTGTTGTGGGTTAGTTGCAAAGTCATGTCTGGCTCTTTTCGGACCCTGTGGACTGTAGCCCGCCAGACTCCTCTGTCCATGGGATTCTGCAGGCAAGAATACTGGAGTGGGTTGCTATTTCCTTCTCCAGGGGATCTTTCCTACCCGGGAATCCATAAAGCAACCTTATTGATGCTTCTTCGTTACCAAGTATGAATCATTATACCTATAAATATATTTATGATTTTCTTTTTTACATTGTATTTTCACTTTCGATGTCCAGTGTTACACGTATGTATAGACACATATGTAGGTTATACATGCGACATCTAAAGTGTTTTGTATCACAGCATTGATGGAGGTACTGACACATGATTCATCAGACAGACAATGTAAATTTGTGGTATTGATGAATACGGTACTGAAATGAGCCACCCTCACTACCCCCACCCACTGACCAACTCCTATTCATCCTTCAAAACCCTGAGTAAAGGAACCCAGCTTAGTAATCCCTTCACAAGATCCTTAGTCATTCCCCACCTGTACTTTTGGGAACTTGGTTCCTACCCCTGCCCCAGCCCTTATTCCCTACAAATACATTCCATAGATCAGTAGGTAGGACAGGAGAGCCACAACACAGCCACGCAGAGGGGGATGTGTGGGGTTGGGAAGCCTCACATCAGACTCTGTATTTTACAGTCTGGCTGCCGCAGCTTTGCACAGAGGGTCTTCATGGCCTCCTTGCTCAAGACGCTGCTGCTGAGGTCGAGCTGTCGTAGGTTTGGGTGCATGCTGAGCATGGAGCAGAGGTCTTCCCAGCGCTCATCGTGGGTCTTCATCTTCAGCCTGTGAGAGAAGGAAGCCAACACTCGTTCACATGGGTGGATTCTGACGTGGGCAACTGCCTCATCCGTGCCCAAGGACGGAGTCGGGCTGTTAGGATGGGGAGGCTCTCGGAGGCTCCCAGTGGATCTGACCTCATGGTCTGGAGGAGTGTTGTCATAACCAAACTGCCTCTGGACACCTCCATACCCACGGGGCATACCACCAGCTCTCAAGTAGGATTTGCGCTCGAGTTCTAGCTTCCTCTTGAACATCAAAGTGTAGCCACTATGGAAAACGGTGTGGAACTTCCCCCAAAATTAAACCTAGAGCTACCATTTGTTGTTCTTGTTCAGTCGCCAAGTCATGTCCGACTCTGCGACTCCACGGACTGGAGCATGCCAGCCTTCCCCGTCCTGCACTACTTCCCAGAGTTTGCCCCCAAGTTCATGTCCATTGAAACAGTGATGCCATCCAACCATCTCACCCTCTACTGTATGATCCAGAAATTCCACTTTGGGGGATGTATCCAAGGGAATTGGAATCAGGATCCCAGAGAGGTATTTGTACATTATTTACGACAGTCAAGATACAGAACAACCTAAGTGTCCGTCGGAGGATAAAGAAAATGTGGTGTGTGTACCCCAGTGTTCATAGCAGCACTGTTTACAATAGCCAGGACACGGAAGCAACCTCGGCGTCCCCCGATAGAGGGGTGGATGAAGAAGGTGTGATACATACAAACTCAGTGGGATATTACTCAGCCACAAAAAGGAATGAAACGGAGTCAGTTCCAAAGTCATAGATGAACCCAGAGCCTGTCATACACAGTGACGCAAGTCAGAACGATAAAAACAAATATCGCATGTTAACACATATATATGGAATCTAGAAAGGTGGTACTGATGCATCTATTTGCAGGGCAGGAATAGAGGCACAGAGCTAGACAACAGACTTGTGGATGCAGTGGGGGACGGAGAGGCTGGCATCAGTTCAGCAAGTAGCCTTGAAACATGGACGTTAGCATGCGTAAAACAGATAGCTGGTGGGAATGTGCCGTAGGATGCCGGGAGCTCAGTCCTGTGCTCTGCAACGACCAGGAGGGGTGGGATGGGGTGGGGATGGGAGGGAGGTTCAAGACGCAGGGACGTGTGCATTCCTCTGGCTGATTCATGTGCATGTATGGCAGAAACCAGTACAAAACTGTGACGCAATTATCCTCCAATCAAAAGTACATACGTAAAAAGAGAAAATGTGGTACACACTCACACCGTGGAATATTATTCGGCCCTGAAAGAAGGAGGCTGCACTGCCATTGGCCATAACAGAGGCGAACAAGAGGACATTGTGCCAAGTGAAATAAGCCAGTCAAGGAGAGACTTGCCGTGCCGGTCTCACCTAGATTCTAAAGCAGTCAGATTAATGGAAGCCAAGCTGGAGCGGTGGTTGCCCGGGGCTGGGCGTGGGGAACTGGGAGATGCTGGCCTAAGGGTGTGAAGTGCAGTTATCCAGATGAATGCATTCTGGAGAGCTAAAGTGTTAACACAGTGATGCAGACCCAGGGGGATTGTCTTTAGGTGTCTTCACACACAAAGAAAGTCGTAACTAAAAGAAGTGTGCTGATTAGCTTGACGGTGATTATTTCAGGTATGTCAAAACATCAAGTCATACACCTTACATACTTGCAATTTTGGTCAGTTATACCTCTCTCGTGTTGGAAAGAAACACAAGAACGGGGCGGCAGAGGTGGGGCACTCACCCTTGGGGAGCCCCGGGCCATGCCTTGGCAAACTCATCCTTTGGCGACTCTCTGACATCCAGTCGAACTTTCTGTAATTGCTGGCAACGCCGGAGACAGAAGGAAGACACCGTTAAGTCCATCGGCCGGTTCAACTGCAGCCACACTTCTCGGAAGCCGTTGGCGGCCAGGCGAACAAACTCGTCGTCCTGCGTCTCGAAAAGGCAGTAGAAGGCCTCGAGCAAATCCGGGGGGGCGACGGCGGCGGTGGCGGCAGTGGGATGCCGACCCAGCAGGCAGATCCAGCGCAGAAGTTGCTGCCTAGCCACAGGGGCGATGGGACAGCCCAGGAGGGTTTCCAGGGCCCGCGTCGCCTCCCCGCTCACGAGGCCAAAGAGGAACCTCTTCATCTGGACCAGGTGGGCGTTGAGGTCGACTTGCCTGAGCTCCGTCAGGCTCTTGGTGCTCTGTGGGAACAGAGGGCAGCCCTCCCCGTCTCCCTCGACGCCTCGCAGGATATAGAACAAAGCCGCAAAGAACTCTTGGAGGCGGAAGTGGGAGAACGCATAGCCCCTTCCGCAGCGGTCGTCGGGGAGAAGGATGCTCGCCTGCTGCAGGGCGGAGAGCTGGGGCCCCTGCAGTCCGTGGACGCCCAGGTCCTCGGCGTCAAACACGAGCTTCGTGTTCCACACGCCGTCCGCGGCCAGCCGGCACAAGCCCTTCAGGGCAATGCGTCCTTCCTGGCTCAGCGCGCGCCGGTCGGCGTCTTTGGGAGCCAGCCGATGGAACACGAAGGTGGCGTACAAGCCCGTGAGGGTCTGGCTGGAGGTGGGAAGACCTTGCCTTGGCTCCCCCTGCAGCTCGAGGGCCTCCCGGATCAGGGCGCACACCACAGGCGCCTGATACTGGTCAAGCACCTCCTGGAGGTCTGCCCCCGCGTGCCACGCTCGCATCTCCCGACGGCCGTGCTTCCCGCCGTGGAGGAGCAACCGCATCCTGTGTTCCACCGGGAGGCCCCCGACCCACAGGTAACGGGGAGACCGGAGCAGGGCTTGGAGCCTCTGGACGCCTGCGTCCCGGATGGTGAGGAGGAGGGCGCACTCAGGGAGCAGGACTTTCTTCAGCAGGCTGTGCGCCAGGACGGCCACGGGCTGCCTCTTTGCCCAGTTGGCCGACAGGCTGGAGTCCTGGTCTCCGAAGGCGAGCTCCAGCTCCTCGAGTCCGTCCACCATGATCAAGAGCCTTTCGGGCTGGGACAGGACCTTCTCCACTGGCACCGGGGCGTCCGGCCACTCCCTGGAGATGAGCTCCGCGAAGCTGGTCTCCCTGGACCCCTGGAGGTCTCTGGCGCAGAGCAGGAAGACGTAGGAGAACACGTCCCGGTAGAGCTTGCCTTGCGCCCAGAACAGCAGGAGCCTCCGGGCCAGCGTGGACTTCCCGGCCCCCGGGGGTCCATGCAGGACCACGGTGAGAGGCCGGAAGCCCCCCCGGGGGTCTGGGTTAAACGCTCCCGACAGCGCCTGCGGGTCCAGACACTCGGAGGCAAACTCTTCAAGGCGCTGGGGTGTGTCCAGCCTGGTGGAGAATGTCGTCATCACGTGGATCCTGTAGTCCCGGGAGTCCTGCGGGTCCCCTCTGGGGCCTGTGTGGGACGGAAGAGAGGGGAAGATGGGACTGGGTGTGAAGAGAGGGTTTCAGCAAGAAACAAGCAAAGACGTAAAACAAAGACCACAGACCTAGTGGATGCGAAGACAGCCAGCCCGCCTCTGGGGCGCTTTCGTTTCTTCCTAGCAATGTGCATGTAAGGATCTCTGTCCCTAAGATCACTTCCTCAGAGCAGACGGATGTCCTGGGAAATAGATCTGTGTCCCTTTAACTGAACCTCTTTCCCGCACTTCACACCTGACGCTTTACCTGTTTCTCTGTCTCCCCACTACAGACTGTGCCAGAGGCTTTGCTGCTTGCTACAGTATCTTCAGGGTAAGAATCTGCCTACAATGCAGAAGACGCAGGAGATGAGGGTTCAGTCACTGGGTGGGGAAGATCCCCTGGAGGAGGAAATGGCAACCCACTCCAGTATTCTTGCCTGGAGAATCCCCATGGACTGAGGAGCCTGGCGGGCTACAGTCCTTGTTGCCATTTCCTCCTCCAGGGGATCTTCCTGATCCCGGGATCAAATCTGGGTTTCCTGCCTTGCCAGGTAGATTCTTTACTACCAAGCCACCTGGGAAGCCCCACTAATATCTTAGTTATCACTACCAGGACTTCCCAGGTGGTCCAGTGGTTAAGACTTCACCTTCTAATTCAGGGGTTGTGGGTTTGATCCCAGGTCAGGGACCTAAAATTTCACATACCTCAGGGCCAAAAAATAAAAACAAAAAAATAAAGAGCAGAAGCAATACTGCAACAAATTCAATACAGACTTTAAAAATGGTCCACATAAAAAAATTTTTTTCCCACAATCACATCCTTGAATATAAATGTTAAGAGCAGCATAATTCACACACATCCATTTTCCCACCACTTCTTCCCTCCCCGGGATCCCCAACTAACCTGGCACTTCTTTCACGCTTGGACCTTGGTCAGTCTTTGCTGGTGCAGAATCTTCTGATATTTCAGCCAGTAGATACTCTGCAATCAAGGACAGGTGAGACAGTGTCTCAGTAATGTCATGGCAGCTACCCTCATCAGGTATGAAAGCATCCCCAGCCCAAAATACCGAAGGGAACCCATACATCTCAGTTTATTCCCCGATTAGTCTGCAGCAAGGAAAATGGAGACACAGGGCCCGTGACAGTCTCAACGCGGTGGCTCGGCTGGGGTACTGATCAGTAAACATCCACTCTTATTTTGATTTTGTAACCCTCATTTCCTACAGTGACAGATTTTATTATCCTGGGCTCCAAAATCACTGCAGACAGTTACTGCAGCCATGAAATTAAAAGACACTTGCTCCCTGGAAGGAAAGCTATGACAAACCTAGACAGCACATTAAAAAGCAGAGATTTCACTTTGCTGACAGAGGTCCTTACAGTCAGAGCTATGGTTTTTCTAGTAGTCATGTATGGATGTGAGAGCTGGACCATAAAGAAGGTTGAGCACTGAAGAATTGATGCTTTTGAACTGTGGTGTTGGAGAAGACTCTTGAGAGTCCCTTGGACTGCAAGGAGATCCAACCAGTCCATCCTAAAGGAAATCAGTCCTGGGTGTTCATTGGAAGGACTGATGCTGAAGCTGAAACTCCAATACTTTGGCCACCTCACGCGATGAGCGGACTCTGGAAAGACCCTGATGCTGGGGAAAATTGAAGGCATGAGGAGAAGGGGGCGATGGAGTGTGAGATGGTTGGCTGGCATCGCTGACTCAGTGGACATGAGTCTGACCAAGCTCCGGGAGTCGGTGATGGACAGGGAGGCCTGGCGTGCTGTAGTCCATGGGGTTGCAAAGTCAGACATGGCTGAGCAACTGAACAACAACAACAATTTCCTGTGAATACTACTAATATGTTTTCCACCCGGGGATTTCTTTTTGAGGTTCGTAAGGAAGAACTTCCATTCAAGCCCTTTACAGTCACAACGGATGAGCTACATCTAGGCGTGTGCTACCCGTAAGTCTTCAGAGCCAATTTGGCTGCTCACACTTGGGACTGTAAGTGTTTGTCCACAGTTGAAGGAGAGAATTCCTCCTGAAAAAGGAGAGCTAATTTTTTTTTTTCTAAGCCTTCTCCTAAATACCTTAAGAAAACCACAGAATTTTGGTTAGAATGTGGATATGCTAGAATCCACATGCTGGAATATGGGTACCAACATTCTGAGGGAGGGAAATGCTTAGAGAAGTTCCTTGAACCTTTGTCTCTAAATCTAAGGCAAGAAATAAGGGAGACGCCCATTCTACAGCTGTTACTGTTCTTAAAAAACAAAAACAAAACAAATGCCTCAGACCTAGGGACACACACAGACTGAAAGTGAAGGGCTGGAAAAAGATATTCCATGCAAGCGGAGGTCAAAAGCAGCAGAAGTAGCAAAACTCATCTTAGATAGAACAGACTTTAACACAAGGCACTCCCCAGGTGGTGCTAGTGGTAAAGAATCCACTTGCCGGTGCAGGAGACGTGAGAGACCTGGGCTTGATCCCGGGTCAGCAAGAGCCCGTGGAGGAGGAGACGCAACCCTGTCCAATATGCTTGTCTGGAAAACTCCAGGAAGACGGACAGAGGAGCCTGGCAGGCTGCAGTCCAGGGGTTGCAAAGGGTCAGACACGACTGACCACATACACAGGAGACACGGAGGCCACGACCTAATGACTGAGGGGACTGTCCAAGACGGAGCTGTGACAATTGTAGTGATACATGCGCCCAGCATAGCAGCACCTCAGTGCAGGAGGCAAATGCCAGCAACTATCAGAGGGGAAGTGGACAGCAACAATTTAGTAGTGGGGGACTTCCGTACCCCGCTCACACCAGGACAGAGCTTCCAGACAGAAAATTAATAAGGAGAAACAAGACGAAGGTTCACTTTCTTATTGAAGCTTGGCAACAGCACGTGTAAGCAGCACAGTTACTGTTCCCCAGAGGTAGAGAAGGAGGGAATTTGCCAGAAGTCACGCATGTCGGGGGCACCAGAGCTCTGGCTTGGCACTTCTGCCTCCACGTCCTGTCTGCTACCTTTAACCCACTGGGCAGACCTGTCTCCTCTTTCATTGTTTCACGGGCTGCAGATGACTCGGGTTTCCAGCGGGGCAGGCTGAGCAGTGAGTGAGTTCTAGTTCAGAGTCCTGCAGTAGAGATGGACTGCCCCCGCCCCCCGCCACCCCCGAGGGGCCAATGGTACCTTCCCCATCCCCTGGGAACCTGAGGTCACCCCCCGTTTCCCCTACCCCCGAGGTCTGCCGCGATCTCACTCACTTTTCATCTCGTCTCTTGCCATCTCAGACAGTGCCGACAGGCTCATCTTTTCAAAGACGTTGATGGAGGTCTTCCAGGCGAGAGAGGCGCTGCAATGCTCATGCATGAGGGAGGCGAGGGACTCCGCGTCGGCCCCGTCCACCTGGGCCAGCGGCAGGGACCACGCTGCTGGCTCTGACGCGTGCTCCTTCAGAAGGGCCTTAAACGCCTGGAACTCCTCTTTGCCCAGCTGCTCAAAACACCGCTTCAGTCCGTAATGGGAGAAGGGGGCTATTTCGGCTTCTCTCATCTTGATGCAAGGCTGAGAGCTCAGGTAGAATGGAAAAGCAGTCTGGTAAACAAAGCCAGTGGGACCTGTTAGAAGAGCAAAGAGTTAGTTGCTCAGATGTGTGTGACTGTTTGCGACTCCAAGGACTGTAGCCCACCAGGCTCCTCTGTCCATGGGAGTCTCCAGGTGGGAATACTGGAGTGGGTTGCAGTTTCCGCCTCCAGGGCATCTTTCCGACCCAGAGATTGAACCCAGGTCTCCTGCATTGCAGGCAGATTCTTCACCTGCTGAGCCCTTGGGGAAGTCATAGAATAAGATTGAAAACACTTGGCAGTGAGTGATGCTGGCTAACAGGCTAGGCTCAGCGGAACTGACAAATAGGTTCCCGTCACTTACTGGAAATCAGTCACGGGGTTTTCAGATCAGTTGTTTCCGGCTGTGCTTGTTAACGTAACCTCCGGCTGCACACAGTAAAGACTTTTGGTGTAAAGGTATTCCGAGGACTTCCCTGGGAGTACAGTGGCTAAGAGTCCGCCTGCCAATGCCGGGGGCGTGGGATGGATCCCGGGAGGGTCCCTCATGCCGAGGGCAGCTGAGCCATGCGGCAGAGCTCCGGGGCCCGGGAGCCTCAGCTCCTGATGCTTGAGGGCGCTGAGCCCCTGCCCTGCAGTGAGACTAGCCTCCACTTGGAGCCCTCGGGCAGCAACTGGAGAAAAGTGTTCTCTACGTTGGCGTTCTCGCTCTTTGCGTTCACTTTGTTTCGGAGATAAGTTCATTTGCTGCACGGGGTCTTGAGGGATCCCACGGAAGCTGTTAGGATTACAGGGCCTGAAATCAGACCCCCGTTAGAATCTCGAGTCAAAGGCGTTTCACTCAGTAAGTCGGTTTCCTCCCGAGACAAAGAGCGCCCTCAGGACTGGAGAGGGGGTTGATGACCATAAGCCACAGGGAGTGTATTAACACAGTGAGGGAGCAGAATTAACACAATAACACCCCCAGGCTCCTTTAAGACAGGGACGCACATCAGCTGGTCCTGACCTTCAGAGCACCCCAATTTCCTCCTCTGCTTTAGACCAAGGGGCTTGCCAGGTGGTAAAGAATCTGCCTGCCAATGCAGGAGACCCGGGTTCGATCCCTGGGTCGGGAAGATCCCTGGAGGAGGAAATGCAACCCACTCCAGTACTCTTGCCTGGGAAACCCCACGGACAGAGGAGGTGAGCAGGCTACAGTCCATGGGGTCGCAAAGAGTCAGACACAACTCAGCAGCTAAACAACTTCAGGCCTAGAGGCTGGGGAGAGCTGAGAGATGTGCCGAAGTACCCCAAACAGATGTGTCTTGTGGGTAGACTTTTCATCAAAGCAGAGCAATGGGACACCTCCTTCTGGCTGAGGGTATCTTTGGCCCCTGGTCTCTGATGAGTCTAGCTGGAGAGAGTAGGAGCAGACAGCAGGGCTCAACGAGTAGGTTCCAACCAGGAAGGGAGAAAAACAGGGAGAGGAAGATTCCAGGGAGAAGGCAGGAGGAGACGCCCACCGCCCTGACTCCTCACCTCTAGGACGGGATCCCAGCCCGCACGCACGTGCTGACGGCCTTTGGGGGATCCGCGCCGTGACGTTCCTGCTGCCTATTGGCTGCTTCGCGCCGCCTGGCACGCCCAGGGTAGACGCGGAGCAGCGGCTCTCCGCACCTGCCTGCCCCGCCCTGCCCACCTTTCCGGTGGCGGCGCTCTGTCGCCGCGGGTGGGTACAGCCCTCACCTGGTTGGCCCAGGGCAACGGGGTGTGTGTGTGTGTGTTAATTTTACTCGACCTGGCACGCGCTGACCACTCTCTAAGGAGGCTGCTGTTGCTTGTTCAGGTGACTTTCTCCATGACACCCTCTTATCTGGATTCCAATGAATTCGTAGCATTTACATGCTCTGCTGCTCAGGCGTGTCTCACTCTTTGCACCAGGCTCCTCTGTCCATGGGATGCTCCAGGCAAGAATACTGGAATGGCCTGCCATGCCCTCCTCCATGGTGTCTTCCAAACCCAAGGATCAAACCCATGTCTCCTGCGTTTCCTGCAGTGGCAGGCGGGTTCTTTACCACTAGCACCACCTGTGAAGCCCCATAGTATGTACACCTGTTTGTTACCAAACGAATCTTCTCCAGTGTTCTAAAGGTTTTTTTTTCATTTATTTTTATTAGTTGGAGGCTAATTACTTTACAATATTGTAGTGGTTTTTGTCATACATTGACGTGAATCAGACATGGATTTACATGTATTCCCCATCCCGATCCCCCCTCCCACCTCCCTCTCCACCGGATCTTCTTCAGTGTTCTAAAGTTAATCATCGTTAATCACCGAGGAAATGCAAATCAAAATCACAGTGAGGGCTTACCTGACACCTGTCAGAATAGCCGTCATCAGAAAGAACACAAATGAGAAATGTTGGCTCGGATGTGGAGAAAAGGAAAGCCTCGTACACTGTTGATGGGAATGTAAATTGGTGCAGTCACTGTGGAAGGCATTATGGAGGTTTCTCAAAAAACTAAAAATAAAGCTCCTTTGATATTGAAACTCCAAAACCCATAATTTAGCTACTTAAACATAATTGTATAGTGGAACTATATGTAACTTTGTTCCTTATTTTCCAAGTCTCCTGTAAATGTGTTGTTATACTTTCATAATTTAAAAAATGAGTAAGAGAAAAAGAGAACAAGTACACAAAAATAAAACTACCATATGACGCAACAAGTCCACTCTTGGGTATATATCTGGATGAAAACAAAAGCTCCCATTGAAAAGATACCTGTGCCTCTATGACCGTAGCCAAGATATGGGAACAGCCTACGTGTCTACCAACAGATGGATGGATAAAGAAGATGTGACGCATTTATACAGTGGAATATGACTTAGGCATAAAAAGAGCAAAAATTTAAAAAATTAAAAAATAAAAAGAGCAAAAATTGGCCATTTGCAGCAACATGGTGAGAATTGGATGGTATTATGCTAAAGTGAGGTCTTCCCTGATAGCTCAGCTGGTAAGAGATCTGCCCGCAATGCAGGAGACCCCGGTTTAATTCCTGGGTTGGGAAGTTCTGCTGGAGAAGGGATAAGCTACCCACTCCAGTATTCTTAGGCTTCCCCGTGGCTCAGATGGTAAAGAATCTGCCTGCAATGTGGGAGATCTGGGTTTAATCTCTGGGCTGGGACGATCCCCTGGAGGAGGGCATGGCAACCCCCTTCTGTATTCTTGCCTGGAGCATCCCATGGACAGAGGAGCCTGGCTGGCTCCAGTTCACTGAGTCAGAGAGTCGGATATGACTGACCAACTAAGCATTGTACGTGCTAAAGTGAAATGAGCCAGACAGAGAAAGACAAATACTGTATTTTACCACTGGTATCTGGAATCTAAAAAGGCAGCAAACTGCTGAATATAACGAAAGAGAAGCAGACACACGTAGAGAATAAGGTACTGGTTGCCAGCAGCTGGTGCAGAGGGGTAATTTAGGGGCAGGGGAGACATCAGCTATTGGGTTACAGGGATGTTGTGCACAGCACAGGGAATTTACAGCCAATGTTTTGTAACAACTGTAAATGAAGTGGGACCTTTGAAAATTGTATAAAAAATAAAAATTAAAAGGACGCCAGTCTCGGCTAATAGTAAGACCAGTTATTTTGTGCCTTGAGTCTCCACGTGAATGGTTCTTTCCCAAAGCATTTCTTTCTGTTTTTCCCCAGCTTTTTTTAAGAGAATCATCAACCCTGCGTAGGTTTAAGGTGTATAATGTGTTGACTTCATGCACATATATTGCAAAATGTTTGTCACAGTAATGATTGGTCCTACCCCAGTAATTCACAAATTTCTCTGCAGGTTGGAATCACTTGGAGGAACTTTTAAAATCCCTGAGCCTCAGGCCACACCCATTTCATTTAAGACAGGATGTCTGGGGCAGGGCTGTTGTGTTGTTTAGTTGCCAGGTTGGGTCTGACTCTTTTGCAACCCCATGGACTGCAGGATGCCAGGCTCCTCTGTCCGTGAGATTCTCCAGGCAAGAATATTGAAGTGGGTTGCCATTCCCTTCTGCAGGGGATCTTCCCGACCCAGGAATCGAACCCGAGTCTCCTGCATTGGCGGGCGGGTTCTTTACCACGGAGACACCTGGGAAGCCCTCCACGGTATCTTTAAGGAGTCCGTGTAATACGGTGTGCCCCAAAGATGGCTCACCTCAAGGCGTTGTCCCTCCTTGCTTTATTTAGCAAAGTGGATGACTAGGGAGTGTGTCAGTGGTGGGGGGGGGGTGTTCTCTGGATTTAAGCTGTCCACCTCCCAGCTTTCTGACCCCAGGGAAAGCATTTTGGGGGCAGCCACTCCTCATTCACCGCGACTCCCCTCAGCAGTGTGTGACGTGTCAAACCCTGGGCTTTGGAGAACAAGTTAAAGCCAATTTTCACTTTAGAGTCTGACTTCAGATGGACCTTTATTTCTGTCTGACCCCTTGAGAGTGGAGCGGGGGTTGGGGGTGGCCGTTGAGGGTCCCAGCTGCTTTGACTTTTGCACCAGAGCCCCTTTGTAGGATAAGAAGCTGATGCAGGTCATACCTGGTCATCACTTTGCGTAGACCAAGATGACTGTTTCAGAATGTAACCAAGCCAGCTCTGATAGTTCTTAGACTTTAGCGGGCTTTGATGACCTTGACGATTTTTGAGTGCTTGTCAGAGTTTCCCTGGTGGCTCAGACGGTAGCTAATCTGCCTGCAATGCAGGAGATGCAAGTTCGATCTCTGGGTCGGGAAGATCCCCTGGAGGAGGGCTTGATAACCCACTCCAGTATTTTTGCCTGAGGAATCCCATGGACAGAGGAGCCTGGTCGGCTATAGTCCTTGGGGTCACAAGAGTTGGACATGATTGAAGCCATGAACACACAGGCGTTTTTGTAGGATACCCTTCTATTGATATTTGCCTTGATGTGTTTTTCATAATTAAAATACAGTTTTGAGATTTGGGGAGAGGTAAAGTGCCATTTTTAATTACATCACGTCAAGAATAAATATCAATACAGCACAATTTATCAGCGTCGATGTTAATGTTGATTGGTTGGCTGACGTGTTTGTCGGGCTTCTCCGCTGTAAATCTACCCACCCTTTCCCTATCTTTCCACCCTTCAGCTTTCCGGTGGGGGTCATGAGGCATGGCACACTCTCAAGGAGTCGTGGGAGTTCACCCCTTCTTTTGACGGCAGAGTATTTATATAAGTTATTTGGAATTCTGTGTGGAAGTCTTGGCTCTTCTCCCACATTTATTTATTCGTGTATATATGTTGTAGAATCATGTGCATTTATGTTTCATATTTACAAAAAAAAATGTAAGCGAGCAGGACCCCTCGGGGGTCTCGTGTGGGGAGGGGACAGGCCTTCCCGCACTGAGTCTGCTGCACTCCGCTCTGACCTACCCAGAGAGACCTAGTGGATGCACATTTCCTGAGCTGCTTTGCGGATGTGAACCCCCCTCCCGCCACCAAACAGAAGATGTTAACAATGGGATGACCCTGAGCTCATAGCCCCAGGCCGCTTGGAGCCTAAGTGTTGATAGAGTGAATCCCGTTCCCTGATCATCAGGCAGCCAGAGAACTGTGCGTGAACTGACCTCAGACCTGTGACCACCCCCACCCAACCTTGCTTCTATTTATCTTTAACTGGAGGATAGCTGCTTCCCATGGTGTTGCGCTGGTCTCTGCCACACATCCACATGAGTCAGCCACGGGTACACACGTGTCCCCCCTCTGAGCCCCCCTCCCCGCCCCACCCCACCCTCTGGGTCGTCCCAGAGCGCCGGCCGAGCCGCGCGTAGAGATGCAGCTGCCCGCTGGCTCCGTTGTGCTCATGTTAACGGGGGTTTCCACGCAGCTCTCAGCTCTTGCCTCCCTCTCCTTCCCCCGCTGTGCCCACAAGTCCGTTCATCTGCATCCATTGCTGCCCTGCAAATAGGCGCACCTGCACCATTTTTCTAGATTCCATGCATATGCGTTCCTGTTGCTAAGTCGTGTCTGACTCTTTGTGACCCCGTGGGCTGCAGCATGCCAGGCCTCCCTGTCCTGCGCTGTCTCCCGGAACTTGCTCAAACTCTGACCATTGATGCCATCCAACTGTCTCATCCTCTGCCACCCCCTTCTCCTCCTGTCCTAAATCTTTCCCAGAATGAGGCTATATGCGTTAGTACATGATGTTTTTCTGACTTAAAGTATCCTCTTCCACTTAGCTTTTAAAAATGGTTTGCTGAAACCCTTTGGGGATCTCGGGGTTTGGGGAGGCATGAGCCACTCGTCCCTTCGACCCGCCCTGCAGTAAACCTTTCTCCGCTCCAAACTCTGACGTTTCCGTTTGTTTTGCGTCACTGTGCGTTGGGCACATGAACTCATGCTAACACAGAGAAAATGACTGTGCCACTACTTTCGAGGTCTTTGAGCTCGAAATGCTGTCCCAGCCTCTATCCAGTTGTGTGTTAGATAGCTGTGTTTGCTGTGCTATGCTCACTAGTGTCCAACTCCAGGGACCATAGCCCACCAGGCTCCTCTGTCCATGGGATTCTCCAGGCAAGAAGACCGGAGCAGGTTGCCATGCCCTCCTCCAGGGGATCTTTCCGACCCAGGGATCAAATCCTCGTCTCCGGCACCGGCAGTTTGATTCCTTACCACTTAGCCCCCAGGGAAGTCCTGGGTTAGATGGCTAGAACCCCCCAAAAAGCCCACAGTCTGGGGAACTCCCAGCTGGTCCAGGGGCAGGACTCCACGCTTTCACTGCAGAGAGCCTGAGACTCGGTCTCTGGTCGGGAGCTGAGACCCTGCAAGCAGGGTGGCTGGAAAACACCAGAGCCAAGCCTGTCCTGGGCGGTGCAGTCCCTCCCCGAGGTTGCACAGGAACTCACCTGCACATACTACAACTTCTCAAGGCCCTAGGATGATGCCTGTGGAGGCGGAATTCATGAGACCGCCCTCTAGACCCCCAATCCGGGCCCAGGCCCGTCCTCATGTGAGCCACAGTCTCGAGGTCCTAGGATGATACCTGTGGAGGCGGAATTCAGGAGACCGCCCTCTAGACCCCCAATCCGGGCCCAGGCCCATCCTCGTGTGAGTCACAGTCTCGAGGTCCTAGGATGATACCTGTGGAGGCAGGATTCAGGAGACCGCCCTCTAGACCCCCAATCCGGGCCCAGGCCCGTCCTCGTATAAGTCACAGGGAAATTCCCTTTGCTTTACTCTATTAATGGACTAAACTCTTTAAAAAAGTTGAGTCACACTTCTTTGGTTGCGGTTGTTGTTTCCAGCTCACTGGCTTAGTTGCTGCACAGCCCGTGGAATCTGAACGGCCCAGGGATTGAACCCCTGTCTCTTCAGTGGCAGTCAGATTCTTTACCACTGGGCTACCTGGGAGGCCCGTGTTTCACCTTTTAAAAAGAGTCCCTTAAACATGACATAATTTCCCTTTTCCATCGCTTGCTATATTATCTTCCTTGGATTCCCCCCCCCCAAACTTTAAGCTTTTTATTTTGTGTGGGGTATAGCTGATTAACAATGTTATGATATTTTTAGGTGAACAGCAGAAGGACTCAGCCATACATATACACATATCCACTCTCCCCCAAACTCCCCTCCCATCCAGGCTGCCACATAACCCTGAGCAGAGTTCCGGGTGCTACCAGTGGGTCCTCTTGGTTCTGCATCTTGAATACAGCCATGTGTGCATGTCCACCCCACACTCCGTAACTCCCATCCTTCCCCCAGGGCAACCATAAGTCCGTTCTCTAAGTCTGTGAGTCTCTGTTTTGTAAGCAAGTCCATTGGTATCCTCTCTTTTCATTCCACACACAAGGCATGTCATATGATATTTCCCCTTCTCTGTCTGACTTACTTCACTCAGTATGATGCTCTCTAGATCTAAACCCTCTTTCGAGGCAAGATGTCTTCCTTCATAACAGTTGACTTGCAAGTCTAATTGTAAATAAACACTTGAAACGTTTTCTGATTGCATTCATGCACAATTTTACTTCACTTCTTGCAACACCCCAGTAGGTGAGTCAGTGACAATTTGAATAGGACATATTCCAAGACATCCAGAAGCCAGGAGGAGAAGTCAGCTGGAACGCTCCTTACCACGGTGACCCAAATTCCATGACTAGCCTCTGTTGGACACACGACCTTCAGTATCTCCCAGGGGGCTATTTGCAGGTCATGCTCCACAGCATCTCCCAGAACTAACTGTGCCATCCCAGATTCAGAATGGCCCACAGACAAGTCAACCGATTCCCAATTTTCATCAGGAAAAAAAACCACAACTATATCTGGGGCAGGGGGGGTCACGAGATCAAACCATCCCTGCAGCCTGATCACAGAACTATCTCCAGGACGTCCTTGTTCACCACCGGGCCCTCCAGTCTTCTCATCATGTCCATTCCATTGCTCTGTTTCTTCTTCCTGTGAAAGATAAGAATCAGTGTATGCTTTTTTTTTTTTTTTTCTTGCAGTCCTGGAAAAATACATAAACCCTCTAGAATAGAACTTTACCACCCAGGAGATGGATACATGGAATACTGCCTGTCAAATCAGTAAACAAAGGATGTCACAGTCATCAGCGGTTGCAGGTACAGCCAAAGGTGAGCTGGTGAGCCGTGAGGGAACTCAGGAAGGAACAGCTGCCTCCAGCAGCCATCAGCCTCCAGCCACTCCCCGCGGTGAGCCCCGAGGGAACTCGGGACCTGAAAACACTGGGTCCTGGCCCCAGAGAGCTGAGGTGTACATCAGAGGAATGATTTCAGTGAGCCCAGAGTCTTCCAACTTCCCATTCACGTGCTCAGTCACGTCTGACTCTTGTGACCCCGTGGACTGTAGCCCACCAGGCTCCCTGTCCATGGGGTTCTCCAGGCAAGAGTACTGGAGTGGGTTGCCGTTCCCTTCTCCAGGGGATTGTCCTGACCCAGCGATCAAACCCAGGTCTCCTGCAATGCAGGTGGATTCTTTACCACTGAGCCACCCAGGCAGAGGTGGACATTCACACACAACTATGTTTAAAATAGATAACCAGGCTTCCCAGGTGGTGTCTAGCAGCTAGGACTCCCTGCTCCCCGTGCAGGGGGCCCAGGTTCAGTTCCCGCTCAGGGAACTAGATCCCGCATGCCACAAGCAAGATCCTGAGCAGCCAAATAAGTAAATATTAAAAAAAAATAAAGTAGATAACCAACAGGACCTATTGTAAAAATAAATAAATAAAAACTTCAAATGCAAAGAAGACAAAAGAGCAGACGGGAGTGTCCAGGTCCACTTTCTCATCAGACCAGCAGGAGGTGGGGTGTGGCAGCCCCCTGAAGGAACTGCAGAGCCCCAGGAAAGGGGCGCAGGACGGGGCCGCCTCCGCCAGCGGCCTCTCCCCGGTCGCCCTCCCGATGCCCTCCCAGGGCTGTGGCCGCCGCACCGGAAGCGGCGGGCACTCACAGGACGACCCTGGGGCCGAGCACCCTCTTCAGGGTGGCGTCCTGCAGGAGCTTGGCGCCCTGGAGCCCGACGCTGTTTCCGCTGAGGTCCAGGTGCCGCAGGGTCTGGTTGTGGAGGAGCACGGAGGTCAGGGCCGGGCAGCAGACGGAGGTGAACTGGCACTCCCCCAGCCTGTGGGAGGGAAACAGGCCATGGCTGAGCGCATGTCTGGCATCTGAGCGCCCGGCCAGCCGAGCTGGTCACAGCCCGGAAGGCACCCTGCGGCCGGAATACCTCACTTCCTTCTGAATCACCTGATGCTTTCGAAAAGAGGTGATGGAGAAGACTGGAGAGTCCCTTTGGTCAGAGGGAGATCCAACCAGTCCTTCCTAAAGGAAATCAGTCCTAAATACTCATCGGAAGGACTGATGCTGAAGCTCCAATGCTTTGGCCACCTGATATGGAGAGCCAACTCATTGGAAAAGACCCTGATGCTGGGAAAGATTGAAGGCGGGAGGAGAAGGGGACAACAGAGGATGAGATGGTTGGATGGCATCACCGACTCAATGGACACGAGTTTGAGTAAACTCCAGGAGTTGGTGATGGACAGGGAGGCCTGGCGTGCTGCAGTCCATGGGGTCGCAAAGAGTCGGACACGACTGAGCGACTCAACAACAATAACAAAAGTTTTATTTTCCTTAAAAATTTTTTTTTATATTGGAGCATAGTTGGTTGACAATGTTGTGTTAGTTGTAGGTGTTCAGCAAAGAGATTCCCTTGTACATATATATGTATCTTTAAGATTTTTTTCCCATTTAGGTTATTATAGAGTATTGAGCAGAGTTCTACTCTGCTACACAGAGTAGACCTGTGTAGGTCCTACACAGGACCTACACAGTAGGTCCTTGCTAGTTACCTGTTTTATATATAGCAGCAGTCTTAAAAAATCAAACTACTGCATAGCACAGGGAACTCGGGTCCATGCTATGTGTTAGCCTGGTTAGGACGGGAGTTTAGGAGAGAATAGATACGTGTCTATATATGTTATGGCCAAGTCCCTTCCCTCTTCACCTGAAACTATCACAACATTGTTGATCAGCCATGCTGCCACTGCTGCTAAGTCGCTTCAGTCGTGTCTGACTCTGTGCGACCCCATAGACGGCAGCCCACCAGGCTCTGCCTTCACTGGGATTTTTTTCCAGGCAAGAACACTGGAGTGGGTTGCCATTTCCCTCCCCAGCTATACCTTAATACAAAATAAAAAAGTTAAAAATAAGGTAGATTACTTATTAAACATGTAGTTGATTTACCATGTTGTGTTAATTTCCGAGGTACTGCAAAATGATTCAAATATACGTATATATATATATATTCTTTTCACTTATGGTCACCTGGAAATGTATTTCATACTTGCAAATATACTTCACTCAACCTAGGGGATAAATCAAAATTTAAATCCCAAGACTAAACTTCTGGAGGAAAAGAATTGTGACCTCCAATGAATTTCCTTTGAGTAGTTAATTATCAACAAAAATGAAATCCATTATAAGGATTAATCCTAGGAATTAAAGACACAAAGTGTCTTTAATGATCTAGACTTAAGTGATGTCACTTATATATGGAATATAAGAAATTGTACAAGTAAATATGCAAAACAGAAGAAATTTCACAGATATAGAAAACAAACTAGTGTTAACAATGAGGAGATGGAAAAAAGGGCAAATTAAACTAATTGAACTGAGATACAAACTATTAAGTGTAAAATAAATAAATAACAAGGATGTATCGTACAACACAGGGAATTACAGTCATTATTTTGTAATAGTGTTTAATGGGGTAGAATCTGTAAAAATACTGAATCACTATGGTGTATGCCTCAAACTAGTGTAATATGATAAGCAACTGTACTTCAATAAAAAAATAAAAGCTCACATATCTGAGTGAAAAAAAGACCTAGACTTAGAACCCAGATCATACCAATAGTGAATAGAAAATGCGGGTAGGAAAGAGGCAGAAAAAAAAAGGTGTATATGCATAACTGAATCACTTTGCTCTACACCTGAAACTAAGAGAACATTGTTCATCAATCCCAATACAAAACTAAAAATAAATAAAAAATAAGTTAAAAAGTTTCAACCTTTGTTATTGGAGAAGAGATGTTTCCAAATCTTTCCTAAATATCTGGAGTAACAATAACACTATAACAATTAGAAATGGGATAATTGACTTAAATCCTTCTATGTCACTGGCTGGTATGATGTTGGCAGAGAGACCTTATAATAGAAGGAAAATTTATATGCAGAAAACAGAGTCCTTAAGCATAAATGCTGATTTCAGAAGACTCCATCTAAGGTATCAGTCTAAAACAAACACACTTTTCTTGATGTTTCCTGAATGGAAGAATTTTTCCTGGAACGGTGGTCCTTAAACTCTAGTAATCATGGAAACATGGGAGGTGTTTGTGAGACACGGACTGTGCAGGGCCCACAGGATCCAGCAGCCCTATGTCTGGATATGGACCTAGGAGATCGAAATCAGAATATCAGATAGAGTTATCTGCACCGCATGTCACAGTAGCGCCGTTTACACAGCCAAGATACGGCAGCAGCCTAGATGTCATCGACAGATGGATGCATAAACGGGTGGCACTCACACCATGGAATACCATGCAGCCACGAAGAGCAAGGCATGGCACATACAACGCATCACCCCGCAGCCACGAGTAGAAGGAAACCCTGCCGTTTGTGACAACTTGGGTGGCCCTTGAGGGCATGATGCTCAGTGAGATAAACCAGACACAGACAGACAAAGGATGCAAGAATTTGCCTTTCTAACAACTTCCCAGACAAAAACATTCACAGTCTGAGCCACTTCCCAGGTGGTTCCTAGGTTAAGAGACCACCTGCCCATGCAGGAGTTGTAGATTCAATCCTTGTGTCAGGAAGATCCCCTGGAGAAGAGAATGGCCACCCACTCTGGTATTCTTGCCTGGAGAATTCCATGCACAGAGGAGCCTGGCGGGCTACAATCCATGGGGGTTGCAGAGTCAGACAGCAACTGAACACACACAACCCACAGGGTCAGAGTCGGACATGACCGAGCAACTGAACAACAATATTTGAGGACCTCACTCTGAGAACCGCTGCTCTGAAGCTTCCAAATCCTCTACCCAGAAGGATGGCAAACCCCAGAAATGCAAAACATGACCCCACTTTCTACCCCAAGAGAATTTTACAGGTCCCAAAGAAAGCAAGGGGGACAGCTTACTCGAGAACCTGGAGGCAAGAGTCAGGTTTCAACAGGTGCTGACACAGCAGGATCACGCCGGTGTCCCTCAGGCTGTTACAGCCGAGGTCCAGACTTCTCAGGTTTTTATTTTTATCAAGAACAGACGCTATATCTTGACAGCACTCGGAGGTCAGGGCGCAATTCCTCAGCCTGCAAAGAAACACCAATCAAAACGCCTTTAAGCTTCTTTTCTGCCTTTTGTATTTTTTTTGTAGAACAGCTTTACCTAAATATAATAACTGATGCTTTCGAACTATGGTGCTAGAGAAGACTCTTGAGGGTCCCTTGGACAGCAAGATCAAACCAGTGAATCCTAAAGGAAGTCACCCTGAATATTCATTGGTGATGCTGAACCTGAATCTCCAATAATACTTCGACCACCTGATGCGAAGAGAAGACTCACTGTAAAAGACCCTGATGCTGGGAAAGACTGAGGGCGGGAGAAGGGGGTGACAGAGGATGAGGTGGTTGGATGGCATCACCGACTCAATGGACATGGGTTTGAGCAAACTCCGGGAGACGGTGAAGGACAGGGAAGCCTGGAGTGCTGCAGTTGATGGGGTTGCAAAGAGTCGGACACGACTGAAGTGACTTAGCATACATGCACAGCATTGCTGAAAGGAATTTACCACGATCTGGTGTTGGAACGGCTCAAGCTAATAGTTCCTGCGGCAGTGAAAAGATGTCAGCATCTCTGACCCTCTGATTCCCCGCCGGGTCGCCCGGCACACATCTGAGAACTCTGCTCCTAGCTAGTTTGCCCCTGAAACTGAAGGCCCTGCCACCCTCCTCTCTGTTACGCTTTCTTCCAGGGTCCACACAATGTCGTGCGTGCAGTAGGCGCTTGACCAATCCGTGGCATAAAGGAACATATAACATACACATGGCAGTCTCTCCCCACTGCCCTGTTCTTCCCCAGGGCGTTCCAGAGAGCGGCGTCTAGGGACTTACACCAGCCTCTGCAGGGTAGACGGAAAGTTTTGTAAGACTTTCCAGAGCTCCTTTGCCCCGTCATCCTGCAGGGCGTTTTCTGCCAGGCTCAGGTGGGTCAGACTCCGGTTACTCACGAGAGAAAAGGCAAGACTCCGGTAGGAAAGCGACGTGAGGTCACAATTCTCCAGCCTGCGGGCGAGACATTCACAGTCGGGATGGAGTTTATTTATTTATTTATTTTTGGGTCACCCTGCTTATTTATTTATTTATTTTTTCATTTATTTCTATGGGATGGAGTTTAATTCGTGCCCTTGACCAGATTTTTCCTGGTCTGAGCCTTGACGATTTCCACCAGGGCCTTCGTCCTAAAGGCAGACGTCTCATCCCACTTCTGTGACCGGCTCTTAGGGTTTCCCGGGTTTAAAGGAGAGGACTGGGAGTCGTGATGTGAGAAGGAATTGGGGATCAAGAAAACCGTTATAGAGAGGAACGAAGAGGGAGGAGAAAGCAACCAGCAGGGACTCTTAAGAGTGAAGACATTTCTGGAGGTGACATGGGAAGAGACAACATCTCAGAAAGTTACAGAAAATTGGGAAGATGCCCTGAATATATAAAGCAGGCCTTCATGGACAGCTCAGGCCTCAGCGGCAGATCGGACAGACACTCTGATCCTTGCCCGTTCACACACATTACCGTTCGGCGCCAAGGAGGAGCGCGGCAGAAACGGCGACACACAGCAGTCGGCTGCGATGTCGGTCTCCTGGGAAGCGCCCACACGGCCGCCAAGGCCGCTGCGGGGCCCCTGAGGGCTCTGTGTCTCGGCAAAGGCGGGTGGGGGGGCCTGGGCCCCACCTCCAGAGGGGGCGGGGCGGGGGCCCGGTCACCGTGAGGAGGGAATCGGTGCTGGCAAGGTTCCAGTGCGAAGGCGGGACAACGACGCGTCAGGATCCCTGCGCTTCCTCCTCCCGGGACAGCAGGTGTAGACACGTGCTGGCTTAGAGCTCTGTCTGTCTGTCTGTCTGTCCGTCCGTCTGTCTCTCTGTCTCAACCCTGCACTGCCCCTCCCACACCATTAACAATCAGAGGACTTCACTTTGCTCCGAGATACACTCTCCCGTTTTCTGTTTTTCTGAGGCACAGCGCAGCACCCCGTAAGACTCACGACAGCCTCTCCAGTTGGGGCGCCAACACGGGGACACACGGCTCGTCCCTCTCCAGGCAGCCGCGTCTCAGCATCAGGGTCTTCAGGTGGGTGTTCTTCCTGAGACTCCAGGCGAGGTCAGCCCCTTTGGTGGGGTCAAACGGGCAACCGTCCAGCCTGCGGGAGTCACAGAGACAGCAGCCCTGAGCTCCCGGGGTGGGGGTACCCCCGGCCACCCCGACCGACCTCGTGTCTGCCTCGGCCCTCCCCCGAGAGCTTCGGGAGGGGGTTCCCATCCTCCCCGAGTGAACCCGCATCCATTCAGCATCTGAACTGCATGTCACCAATGGAAAACGGGCTTCCCTGTGGCTCAGCTGGTGAAGAATCCGCCTGCCATGCGGAAGACCTGGTCAGTCCCAGGGTCGGGAAGATCCTCTGTAGAAGGGAACGGCTACCCACTCCAGGATTCTGGCCTGGAGAGTCCCATGGGACTGTATATAGTCCACGGGGTCACAAAGGATCAGACCCGACTGAGCGACTTTGACTAGCATGACAGAAAATAACACACACTCGGGGCCGTGATGAACTGGCGTGGGGTAACTCTGGGGCTCTAGCCCCAAGACAGGGACTCCGCCTGCACTTGAGCACACCTTTCCAGGTTTATCCGCCAAACCGCCTTCAGGATGAAGAACCAGGACAGAGGGAGGGCTGCAGGAGCTGGGGCGAGGTGGAGTAAGTGATGGTTAGAGGACGCAACCCCCGGTTATAAGGTGAGTAAACTCTGGAGATCTCTGGTCCAGTCTGCTGACGGTGGCCGTGTGCACGCACGTGGCTATAACAGAGCTGATCTCAAGTGTTCAAACGGCGGGGTTGTGAGCCGGCCAAGGGGTTAATTAGCCTGACTGTGGCAAGCGGCGCACAGTGCGTGCATGTATGAGACCGTCATACTTTTTTAAAAAAGCCGAGTGAACGGTCACAAACAGGAAAGAAATACTGTCATTCGCAGCAACAGAGATGGCCCCAGAGATGATCATGCTGCGCGAAGTGAGTCACAGACAGACGTTGTGGTGTCACGTATACGTGGAATCTGAAGCATAACATGAAGGGATTTATTTACAGAAGAGAAACAGACTCACAAACATCGGAGACAAACGCATAGCTTACCAAAGGGGGAAGGGGTGGGGAGAGGGAGAAATCAGGAGTCCAGGGTGAACAGACACATGTGCAGAATCGACTATGTCCAGAACAGATCATGCTGTTGCACAGCAGAGATGGACACGAGGTGGTAAGGCAACTACAGTCCAGTTAATAACGCAGATGAAGCAACAAGGGGTTCCTCTGTCGCACAAGGAACTATAGGGCTTCCCAGGTTAGGGACCCGCCTGCCAAGCAGGAGACACCAGTTCCATCCCTGGGTCGGGAAGATCCCCTGGAGGAGGGCCCTGCAACCCGCTCCAGTATCCTTGCGTGGAGAATCCACATGGACAGAGGAGCCTGGTGGGCTATGGGCCACGGGGTCACAGAGAGTTGGACATGACTGAGCGACTTAGCACAGCTCAGCATGGCACAGGGAACTGCCTTCAGCATCTCACAGTGACCTGTCGTGGAAAAGACTGAAAAAATCTGTCTGCGGAGCCGAATCACTCTGCTGTAGACCTGAGGCTAGCACGAGCCTGTAAATCGATGACACTCTGATAGAAGAAGAAAGCTGGGTGAAACGCGCGGCAGCTGAACCACAGCGAGATGCCAGGCAGACGGGGCCCATGACCAGCGTCCTGACGGAGCCCGTGACCGGCATCCCCTCCCCGCCCCGCCTCGCGCCTCAGGCCTCACCTGAGAGTCTGCAGAAAGCACCGCGGGTGTTTCAGGGTGGTGCAGAGGGCATCTATCACTTGGCGTCTCATCTGCGTGTTTTCTATTTCCAAGTGTCTCAGGTACTGGTTTTCCACCAGAACTCTGATGATGCCTTCACTCACCACGAGGGAGCCCACATGCCTAAAGCTGAAGAGGTAAGCAGTGTTCGCTTATCACAGCATCCTACCAGCCCGTCAACCCTGAACACTCACTGGAAGGACGGATGCGGAAGCTGAAGCGCCAATACTTTGGCCACCTGATGTGAAGAGCTAACTCACTGGAAGAGACCCTGATGCTGGGAAAGATTGAGGGCAGGAGGAGAAGGGGACAACAGAGGATGGTTGGATGGCATCCCGACTCAATGGATGTGAGTTTGGGTAAACTCTGGGAGATGGTGATGGACAGGGAGGCCTGGCGTGCTGCAGTCCGTGGGGTCACAGAGAGTCGGACATGACGGAGCGGGACAGCGACGTCAGGATGGCCGCACTCACATCAGCTTTCGGAGGTTACAGTGGGCGTGCCTCAGTGCTGCGGCGAGAATCTCCACGGTCTCTGCGTCCATCACACTGTCTTTCACAGTCAGGACTTCCAAACTCTCGTGTGTCCTAAACACAGAGCAGAACTCTTGCCACCAGAGGGAATGCCTGTCACTGCCTTCTGGTCTGTGTGGGAGGAAAAAAAAAAACACAGAAAAAATGGCTCATCGTTGGTGATTAAGCTCGAGAAAACCTACCAGCAAACCCATGACTTGCTTATGATCGTGGCTGCCTTTGGGGCTTTCCTGAGATGCCCTCATCTAGAAAGTGGCCCAGGGGACTTCCCTGGTGGTCCAATGATTAAGAATCTGCCTCGCAATGCAGGGGGCATGGGTTCGATCCCTGGTGGGAACTAAGATCCCGCATGCCTGAAGAGCAGCGAACCCCCGAGATATAGCTGCTGAGCCCAGGAGCCACAACTGGAGTCTGTGCTGCGAGGGGAGATCCCACATGATGCAAGGAAGGAGCCGCCGCCGCCACCCGGACCCACGCAGCCAAACGCATAACACACTAAAAAAGAAGTACCAAGTCGCCCAGTGGAACCGTTCTGAGATTTCTCATTCCATTCCAGGAAGATTCGTGGCCCCAATGTGACTGAGGGAGAGAGAGCTGTTTTGCAGTCAGTCAGGATTTATATGCGGGCAGGAAGTAGGTCGCAAGATAGAAACCGTATTCTTGCCCTGTGCTTATGAAATTGTTATCAAGGAAAAATGCCTTGAAGCAAGTCAGACAGAGAAGGAGAAGGATCCTATGACACCCTTCGTTTGTGGGATCTAGAGAGAAATGATGCAAATGAACTTATGAAACAGAAAGAGACGCACAGACTTGGAGAACGAACTTATGGTTCAGTTCAGTTCCGTCGCTCAGTCATGTCCGACTCTCTGGGAGCTTATGGTTAGCAGGGCGGAAGGATGGGGGCAAGGGACGGTTAGGGAGTGTGGGATGGACATGCACACACGGCTGTATTTGAAATGGAGAACAACCAGGACCTTCTGTAGCACAGGGAACCTGCTCAGGGCTCCGTGGCAGCCTGGGTGGGAGGGGGTTTGGGGGAGAGTGGGTACATGTGTCTGTAAGGTCGAGTCCCTTCACTATTCAACCGAAACCATCACGGCATCGTCAGTAGGCTATGCAGCAACATGAAATAAACAGTTTTAAAAAGGAAGAATAAAAACTCTACAAAGGAACAGAATAAGGGGAAGTATGATGATGATGATGATGATGATGATGATGATGATTACTAGGGCACAGTGGGCACAGAATCGAAACTCTCTCCCAAGAGCAGCGTGTTCGGTGGTTTGGCTCTGGTTTTCACCTTCACTCTTCCCCGTCACAGACCCCACTGGACAGCACGTGCCTAGAGACTGAAAACATTACCGTGTACAGAGTGAGGGGTGATAGATGGAAGGAAGCCCCAGGTGCGTGGAGGGAGGGCACGCAGCATGGCAGGAAGGGTCTTCTTTCTTCCCCCAGGATTTTCTCAGTTTCAGTGGAAATCAGCACCCCAGGAATACTGTCTGTCCTGTTATTTTTCCCCTAGCTTAGGAATTACCTTCTCTTCCCTTTTATGCTTTTCCACCAGCAGTTTGGGGCTTCCCTGGTGGGTCAGCTGTAAAGAACCTGCCTGCCAATGCAGGAGATGTAAGAGACACGGGTTCCATCTCTGGGTCAGGAAGACCCCCTGGAGAGGAAAACAGCAACCCACTCCAGTATTCTTGCTGGAGATTCCCATGGACAGAGGAGCCTGGCGGGCTACAGTCCGTGGGGTTGCAAAGAGTCAGACAGACTTAGGGACTAAACAACCACAATGGGAAGTTTAGAGCGTCACACTCTCTTAGACACGCTGTTCAGTGAAACTGTACCAAGCGTTCACGACAACCCTCAGCTGAGACATAAGCACACGTTTCCTGCTCGTATTTTCAACAAAGCCATTGTTTCAAGCAGAATTACTCGGAATATGACGCCACATGCTCTGCAGAACATTTAACCCAGGCACTTCCTTTAGTTGCATGAGAGAGGAGAAAACTATACGAAGTTTCTCTAGTTCACTGATGGTCTCTGGGGTTGAGGTAATGAAGTCACCAATGAGCTCACCACTACCAATTCTTTTTTTGTTGTTGTTAAACCGGAACAGACTGTTTATAAGACAGACTCCCATGCGCAAGGGATCTACTCAGGACAGGTGGTCACCCTTGAGGCCCAGGAGATGCTAGACAAGGTTCCCCGGCAGGACCTCGAATCCCACCGAAGGAGAGACCCGAGCACTTACTGGGGAGAAGGAAGAGGGCCTGGCGAGAGGCTGGTCATTTTGGCGACGGTCAGTTCTAGCTCCTGCAGACGTCGGCAGAACTTGAGGCAGAAAGCGGAGACCTGCAGGTCCCTGATCTTGCTGAGGACCAGCAGAGCCTTACGACAGTCATGGAGGATCTGACCCACGAAGACCTCCTCCCGGATCTCGTACAGATAGTAGAAGAGCTGGGGGAGCCTGTGGTGTGGGGCCGGGGGCTCACTGTCGGGCGGCAGGGCGGCGATCTTCAGCAGCTTCCTCTTGTTCCCCAGGGACACCTTGCACCCCAGCAGCTGCTCCACCGCGAGGGTGCACGTGTCGTTCAACAGGCCAAACAGGAAGAGCGCCATTCCGGCCAGGGGGTTTCTCCACCTCCCGGGATGCGCGAGCAGCTGTAGGACGCGGAAGTTGTCCAACGCTTTGAAATTCCTGAGCCGCTGCGGGAAGCAGAGGATGAACAGCAGGGCAGCAAAGAACTCCTGGAAGCTCGGGTGGGTGAAGGCGACGAGGGCCCTGTCGGCCGCCACCCTCCGGAGGACCTGCGCCCTGAGAAACAGCTGGACGTCCCTCTCATCCAGTCTGGCCAGGCTGCAATCCGTCTCGCCGAACACCCACTGGTCCTTCCACATGCCCTCCGCGGCCAGGGAGCACAGGCGTTTCACCTGCTCCTGGTGGGTCTCGCTGACAGCGTGCCGCGCCTGGGTTGGCAACAGGCTGGAGAGGCAGTGGACGAACACGGCCGCGGCGTTGGGGAATGCCTGCGGCAGGCTGCTGTCCCGATCCATCTGCTGCTTCAGGCAGGAGCAGACCAGCCAGCAGGTGACGGGGGCCCGGCACATGGAGAAGAGGACGGCGCTGCCCATGGCGAAGCGCAGGGCCGCGTCGGCATCGCGCCCGTTTTTGAAGTACGACCTGAAATACCTGGATCGCTCCGGCGCGCTGAAGCCAGTCAGGGTGATCAGAGAGGGGTCTTTCAGAAAGGGACTCACGGTCTTCCACATGTTGAACCTCAGGAAGACGATGATCGTGGCATCAGGGAGCATCGTTTTGCTCAACAGAGAGGTCAGGAGGACGGACCCAGGCATTTTCTGGCTCCAGTCTTGGCTCAGGTCCTCCGGTCTGTCTACGAGGGTCAAGGTTAGTTCCTCAAAGCCATCCAGCAGGAGGAGGAGGTGTTCCGGGTGGGAGAGGATCCTAGACGCGAGAGCCAGAGACCCGGACAACTTGCAGGCGATCAGCTCGGAGAAGCTCCGCTCCTCTGGCCCGTCCATCTCCTGGCAGCGGAGGTAGAAGGCGAACCAGACCTTGTGGGCGTAGAACTTGTCCTCTGCCCACTCCAGCATCACTTTTTTGGCCACGGTGGTCTTCCCGAGGCCAGCGTCTCCCAGAAGGACCACGGTCTTGGGCTGTCTTCCTTGGGGTTTTCTGGGCAGGAGAAGACACTGCAGGAGTATGTCTTCTCTGCAGGGCTCTTGGTAAAAGAAGTCCACGTTGTTCCCAGGCCAAGATGTCCTGTCCCACAGGGCTGAGTGCTCACTCATCACACGTGCCTTGTACTCCCGAATTTTATCTGCAGGAACACGACAGGGGAGACGCAGGGTCCAGCATCAGCTGTCCGTGAGGACTAAGCGATCCAGCGGAAAACAAGCCTCCGTGTCTACCCCGACACAGGCGCACCCATCAGGCACTTTTCCCGCAAGCCCTGGTGGTCCAGGAGCTGAGGCTCCATGCTCCCAGTGCAGAGGGCCCGGGTTCTATCCCTGCCGGGAACGAGACCCCACACGCCACCATTAAAACCTGGCACAGCCAAAAACAAATTAAAAAAAAATAAATTTTAAGAAAAAAAAGACTGAATCCAACCGAATGAGAGAGAGAGAAGGACAGTGGCTGGACTTCCTCCTGAGATGAGTCCACAACCACTCCTTTCTCTGAAGTTCTGGTTCACAGAAGGGATGCTGGGCACACCCGTTTGCAGCCCGCCATGCCTCAGGAAGCCAGCATCTCATCCCGACCCACCACCTCTCATCTGCCAGGGACCACACGTACCGGACTCATCTTCCTCCAAAGTCAGCTCCCTCTTTCTCTGGTTCAAGTCCTCCGGTTCCAAGTTAGGTAAAATTTCTGGAAAAGATGAAAAAAAAAAAAAGGGAGGCTGTCTCATAGGCATGACAAGATGGACTGAAAGACAGAGCCGCCCAGAGGCAACGGGGCCTTTAAAGAGAGTGGCGGCCAGGCCATTCACGAGTCTCATCCTCTCACCTGCTTAGTGCAGGGAGAGGAAGATACCTTCGCTTCCATCAGCATGTTGGGAGGTGAGGACAGTGCGGAGGTAGACGGTACCGGGGAGGGTGTTTGTGTGTGTGTATTTAGTTGCTCAGTCGTAAAGTAAAGCCAATGTCAAAAGGGTGGGGAGGGGAGGGAAGTTCTAGAATAAAAGTGTTTTAAAAGCTGTAATGCACGCATGCTAAGGTGCTTCAGTCCTGTCTGACTCTGCAACCCCATGTACCGTAGCCCACCAGGCTCCTCTGTGCATGGTATTCTCCAGGCAAGAATACTGGAGTGGGTTGCCATTTCCTCCTCCCGGGGATCTCCCTGACCCAGGGATCGAACCCAGGTCTCCTGCATTGCAGGTGAGTTCTTTACCACTGAGTTGCCAGGGAAGCCCAAAGATACACTCCACTGCTTGCCCTTGTTCAGCTGGCCCACAGGAGCGACTGGGAAAGCACCGAGTTCTCCAGCCCGCCCCCTGCTCTGTTCTAGATTCCCCTCTCACCGTTCAGCTCCCTCTGTATCTGAACACAAAGCTCCGTCTGGTTCATCTTGGCGAAGATGTCATGAGCCACCTCCCAGGCGCGCCGTCCTGGGAAGTACTCGGTCAGCAGATGGACCACCTCCCCGCAGCGGACTGACTTCAGCTGGTCCCAGGTGAGTGGGGTGCAGTTGGGTCTGGGGTTCTCCTCCAGTAAAAGCTGCTTGAACCTCTGTAGATGCTCCGCGCTGACAGAGAGCATGAAAGGCATGACTCCGTTTCTGAAGGGGATGGAGGAGGAGGACTCCGGCGAGGGAGGGGAGACTTCGGAGGGAGGGGAGGATGAGCAGGAGGGGTCAGAGTTCAACCTCACGTCGCCCATGGTCACTCAGGGCTGGGAACCGCAGCGCCGGCGGGCGGAGGGGACCAGCTGGAAGAGAAGACAGAGGCAGCCTGCGGAGACAGAGGTTACAGAACGTGAGAGCACCACCCTGGGGAGATTTACTTAATCTAGACTTGATGGAACCTGGCGGCTTCCCTGGTGGTCCAGACCTAAAGAACCCGCCTGCAATGCAGGAGACCCAGGTTCCATCCTGGGGTGGGGAAGAGCCCCTGGAGGAGGGAATGGCAACCCATGCAGTATCCTTGCCTGGAGAATCCCGTGGACGGGGGAGCCTGGCGGGCTACAGTCCACGGGGTCACGAGAGGGTGTGATACGACCCAGTGATAACTCTGTAACCGGTGAAGCCTGTCACGTGCTGGATTTTCTCTTTCCTCCCTTCCCGGGAAATTCTCTGTCCTGTGGAAAGACCTGGGGCCCATCCGGTGCTGGGGCTCAGCATTTAGACTCAGATCCACTCTGGTGTTTATTCTCTCTGCGACCCTCTTCTCACCTTTGATGGCGGGAATCTTATCATAGGTGCCGGGGACGGTTCTCAGAGAGACACACCCACAGGTACATTTAAGACAGTGCCTGGTACATCAGAGTGAGCAGTGGCTCAGGGCTTCCTTCTATACCATGGTTATTTTAAAGACTCACTGAGTGTTTATAAAAAGCACCTGGAATCAACGTCTCCATTTAGGAAGGTGAAACATTTGGGAGAGGGACGATGGGGAGACTTGCATGACAATGGGAATGTACTTAGCGCCACTGAACTGTACAGTTAAATATGGTTAATATAGTAGGTTTTATATCATCTGACTTTTACCACAATTAAAAAAAAAACCCAATGTCAAAAGGGTGGGGAGGGGAGGGAAGTTCTAGAATAAAAGTGTTTGAAAAGCCGTAATGCGTGCATGCCTGTCTGACTCTTTGTGACCCCGTGGACTATAGCCTGCCAGGCTCCCCTGTGCATGGGATTCTCCAGGCAAAAATACTGGAGTGGGTTGCCATTTCCTTCTCCAGGGCATCTTCCCAACCCAGGGATCGAACGAACCTGCATCTCTTAGGTCTCCTGAGCTGGCAGGCAGTTTCTTTACACTAGTGACACCTGGGAAGCCCAAACGCTGTAAGAAGCAGATGCAAGCTGTGCTCCTAGTTTAAATAAAACAGCTGTATGAAATGGTCTTAGGACAGCTGGGGAAATTTGAATATGGATTTGATAATAGATGGTATTAAAGAATTAATGTAAATTTTTTAAAGGTGTGTATGTTATTCCCTGCTACCTATCTTCTCCACATCACATCCTTCTTTCATCATCTTGCATCGGATTTATTGTGTGTAAAGAGCGGACTGCGGAGGGAGAGAGAATGAAATCATTATGAGGAAAGGGGCTTTTGTCTTGGTCTACCCACTGCTCACCCTATTGCATCTCTGGGTTTGTTTTTTTTAAAGAGTTTTGGACGTGGACCATTTTTAAAGTCTTTGTTGAATTTGTTGCCATATTGCTTCTGTTTCATATTTTGGGTTTTGGGCCACAAGGCACGTGGGATCTTAGCCCCCTGACCACAGATGGAACCTGCCCCCTCCCACCCCACAGCTGACGGTGGGGTCTCAACCGCTGGAGCACCAGGGAAGCCCCTGAGTCCTCTTTCCTTATCATCGTTCAGCGATCACGCCCTCATCCCGGAACTTCCTGGCCACCTAAATCAGCCTGTGTTGGGGGCTGACTCAAAGCTCTCTCTCTTTCCCCTTGCTGCCGTGGTTTTGGATAATTGCAAGCTCCCTGTGGATAAGAACCCCCTCCACTCTTGACTCCATTATTCTGCTATTCGAACAAAAATAAGAAGCCCAGGTTAAGAAAAAGGAAAGATCTTAAATATAACAACCGAACTTCACACCTCAAGGGGCTAGAAGGAGAAGCGCAAACTCAGCCTCCCTGGCCAGGTGAATGCACGGGTCTGACCCAGTAACTGAGAAAGTGCGGTGGAAACGGAAAACGACCCACTCACCCGGAAGGGAGCTAGGCTTCCTGGCTCCCTCCTGTCACAGACATCTCCCAAAGCAGAAAGAAGACGCCGGGCCGGCCCGCCTTCCACCTTTATAAGCTCTGGGCTCCGCTCAGCTCCCGCCCGCGTTTCCCATTGGCTGCGGCTGGCGCATCGCCGCCCTCTTCACCGAGCGAGCTGGAAAACTTTTAGCATCCTGGGTGGGAGCCCCTGGGCGGCAAGGCTTGTCCTGACGGGTGCTCCCAATTTGGGAAGGACCTGCGCCCCTGCCTCTTCAATTCAGAAGAACAAGCAACTTTAGAAAATTACAGGTTTGGGGAATTCCCCGGACTCGTAGAGGGCAAATCGCCTGTCCTCAGGCCAAAGATGCTGCGTCCAGCAGTAAACCTCTAAAGCCATTAACCGGATGATCTTGTTCCCATGAGCATCACTGAGCAAAAGGAAGGTTTTCGTATCAGCAGGACCTAATGTGGGTCTCCCCAAAACAGGCCCTCTCAGAGGGAGACCCAGATGCTGGGAGCCGTTGTGGGAGATCCCGCCCATGACGAGGTCATGAGGAAAAGACCTGACACGCAAGGGCGTTCAGGACACGAGGGACCCTCCAGGTTGGCCCCGGCCTCTACCCCACCCTGCATCCTCCCCGCTTTTCTGCTGTTGTTCTTGTTCGCCCTGCTGCAGACTCTTGTGTTGCCTGCCGAGAGCTCTCCTGCTCCTCTTTCACTGAATGAGACCAACTTAAAATCTAATTAATAAATCTTCTGGATGCTGGTACCCTATGAAGGGGCCAGGGATGAAAGAAATGCTTCAATTCAAACATTTTGCTGGCATTCTGGCTTGTGTGATAAATGTGTGCTCCCATTGCAAAAAATGCTCAAGATTGTTCTAAACATCCTAAGCACAGTACACTAACAAAAGACACCATTAAGCATAGGTCCCTCTGCAGGTTGAGAAAAGCTGCACAAATAAAATAGCCACAAATGTGCGTAATAGAAAATAGTTTAGATAGAGATTAGCTGGTGACTTCTTGCAGGTAATTGACTTTTAGACTAAGCCTGTTTTGTGCCATATCTGCTGTTTTTGCAATCCTTTGCATTTCTGTTCTGTAAAAATGCAATCCTATCTAGTTCCCATGGAGATGACACCTAATAGAAAGAAAATAGATTAACCACAAAAAACACAGGGTCGGCTACTGAAGTTGCTTAAAGTTCCACCAGGTGCAACCCATAAAATGTCAACAGGCCTGAAGGCCAAAAGATATTATACGTAGAGATTAACCATAAGAAAGGCCCTAATAGGCACAGAGCCCTCCAGGGGGTGAGGAAGCCCTATTACAGAACACAAAAATATTATTCTAAAAGTGTTATAGTTAAGGATTTAGAAAAATAGGAGTTTAGTCCTAGTGTAAAAATAAGAAGATAATGGTTAATTTTAACCAGGAGTGCTAAACAGAGTCTGCCTCACCAGAGCCGCAGAGTCTTTGTATGGTATACTTTTTAGATAAATTTAGCTGAGAACTTCTGCAAAAGACTGACCTTTGTGTTAACAGGATTGTATTTCTACTATGTTCCAACCTGCTGTGCCATGAGATCGCCACTTTTCTGCTTTCTGCTAAGCTCAAGGCCAGAAGATAATGTACAAAAAAATCTATGGAAAAGACTCTCATAAACAAAAATATACAGAGCACACCTGGTTTCGTGAAGGACAAGTTGATATGATGTTAAACTAAGTCTGTGTGCTTATCTGCCCCTTAGAAGTGTACCAGCTCAGGGTATAAAGGCTATGGTGAAAAATAAAGCTGGGCCAGACCCTGCTGCACACCCCGGTCTGGTCTCTCTCTCTCTCTCCCTGACGCCATTCATCCTGAGGGTTTCCCTGGATCCTGCTGGGGCTGGACCCCAGCAAGAGGTGCCCGAACTGGGACCCAAAGGTAAGTCTCTCGTTGTCCAGTTTTCGGGATGACTAGGACCCCACCTGGGCGTCACGGCCCCCCCTGCATAAGACAGGGGGGTGGGTAGGGTAAGGAGGGTGGACAGGACCCCACCAGGGCGTCTCGGGCCCCCCTGCATAAGAAAGGTAGGGTAAAAAGGTGGGTAGGTTTCAGCTTCCTTCTTTTCTAAGATTAACATCCTCTCCTTTTTCTTCTTCTAATTACTAACAAAAATGGGTACAGTGAGTCAAAAGAAAGGCAGCTTTTTATTGGAGTCATAATGCAACTCCTTAACCGTAGAGGAATTAAAGTTAAAAAGACCAGTATTCAGTCCTTTTTTACATTTGTCCAAGAGCAATGTCCTTGGTTTCCAGAAGACAGCAGTTCTTACAAACCAAATAAGTCTAAATTAAACAATAAATTACAGGTTCAGGTAAACTGGGAAATATTCAGTATTAAATACCTGATATTAAGGTTTGTTTGTTGACCTATCTAATATAGACATGTCTTAGAGTAATTAACATCAAGTAAAATATTTTTGTACCTAGGTTTAATATAAGTTAAATATTATATCTGTTACAGGTTTGTCAACAAGGCAATTACCTCGAGTGAAAAAATTTCTAAAAAATGTAAATAAGATATGAGTTTGCATATAAACTCTGTTCAAAATAATTATTCTTTAAAAATATCTGTCTGCAGAGAAATGCAAATCAAAACCACAATGAGGTACCATTATACGCCAGTCAGGATGGCTGCTATCCAAAAGTCTACAAGCAATAAATGCTGGAGAGGGTGTGGAGAAAAGGGAACCCTCTTACACTGTTGGTGGGAATGCAAATTAGTACAGCCACTATGGAAAACAGTGTGGAGATTTCTTAAAAAGCTGGAAATAGAACTGCCATATGACCCAGCAATCCCACTTCTGGGCATACACACCAAGGAAACCAGATCTGAAAGAGCCACGTGCACCCCAATGTTCATCGCAGCACTGTTTATAATAGCCAGGACATGGAAGCAACCCAGATGCCCATCAGCAGACGAATGGATGAGGAAGCTGTGGTACATATACACCATGGAATATTACTCAGCCATTAAAAAGAATTCATTTGAATCAGTTCTAATGAGATGGATGAAACTGGAGCCCATTATACAGAGCGAAGTAAGCCAGAAAGATAAAGACCATTACAGTATACTAACACATATATATGGACTTTAGAAAGATGGTAACGATAACCCTATATGCAAAACAGAAAAAGAGACTCAGATGTATGGAACAGACTTGTGGACTCTGGGAGAAGGCAAGGGTGGGATGTTTCAGGAGAACAGCATTGAAACATGTATATTATCTAGGGTGAAACGGATAACCAGCTCAGGTTGGGTACATGAGACAAGTGCTCGGGCCTGGTGCACTGGGAAGACCCAGAGGGATCGGGTGGAGAGGGAGGTGGGAGGGGGGACTGGGATGGGGAATACATGTAAATCCATGGCTAATTCATATCAATGTATAACAAAAACTACTGTAATGATGTAAAGTAATTAGCCTCCAACTAATAAAAATTAAAAAAAAAAAAAAAGAAAAAAAAAAATATCTGTCTGCAATAGTCTCTCCAGATTGGCGTAACTTAAATTTCTAAGGGTTGTACTAAACTAAGTATTGAAAGTCTATTAAATAATTAGGTCATTTCCAAATAAAATAAGATTTTCAAACATTTACTACTAAACACTGATTTTCTTTTACAGAAAAACTAAAGAGATTTGAGACTACAAATGAATAATGTTTGATGCCATCCTGAGATGTTTGCTAGAATTTTTTTTTTTAAATTATCACTGGTATTTATGTTCACCAATCTATAAAATGCTAATATAAAAGTCAATTCTTGGTTGCTTAAAAAAACTAAGATGTGCCCCTCCTCGGCGGGTGGAGGAGGCTGAAGCGGTGCTGGGCGCGCTCCCCTTCCTCTCCCTCCGGCCACCTCCCCCCGCAAGCCCTCTCGCGCTGCGCGGTCTCTCCGACGCAAGACTGTCCCGGCCCGGATATGGCTCGTGGACAGCAGAAAATTCAGTCTCAGCAGAAAAATGCCAAAAAGCAAGCTGGACAAAAGAAGAAACAAGGACATGACCAGAAGGCTGCTGCCAAAGCTGCCTTAATATATACCTGCACTGTCTGTAGGACACAAATGCCAGACCCTAAGACCTTCAAGCAGCACTTTGAGAGCAAGCATCCTAAGACTCCACTTCCTCCAGAATTAGCTGATGTTCAGGCATAAAGTTGTTTACAGGTGAATACGTGACACCTTTGATTCTTCTACTGTCTCAGACCTTAGGTAACAAACCTGCAGCTGCTTTTCTAACAAACTGTTGATCAGCAAAAATAAAGGGGCTACAGAAACACTCATTTTTATGCTGTTCCCTTTTGGGCTTCATGCAAAGACAATTGTGTGTAAATGTACAGTTGACTCTGATTTGGAAATCTGAAAATCAGTCCATCCTTGTTATAAAAAATTTTTTTACAATTGTAATTATATTGATGTTCATATTGTGTAAAATAACTCATTTAATAAAGTAGTACTTTGATTTAAAAAAAAAAAAAAACTAAGATGTGTGTGTTCAGTAAAGAAGGTATGAAAAGTGAAGTTACATTTTATGAAGAAAAAAGGAAGTGGGTCTGACTTACAGTTGGCTGTTCCAGGATGGGAGAACAAACGGGTACAAAAAGTGATAAAAACGTTTTATGGAAACTAGACCCCAAGAGAAGAGTTTTTGTGAATAAATAAAAGTTTTCTTGGGATGGTGAACTGCCTTTGATAATGGATTTTAAGTTTCTTTACCTCTGAAGTAATCCGTTCTATGTTTACCTTTAAAATCTTCTTTTTTACTTTGGCTAAGTAAATATATTATTTCACAGTGATCTGTATGATTCTATCTGACAGAGTACTATAAACCCTTTTGATATTTATTGACAGAACTGCCTAAATAGCTTGACTTTTAGCTGACTTTGGGATGCTTCAGAGGGCCCCTGAGATATCCCAAAGAGCTATTAAACTACCTGAGTTCATTTGACATGTTAAATTGCATGGGAAGTATTGTTGGAGGAGTGATAAATCTTCTCAGGTTATATTGTATGGTTGATGTTACTTATATAGATATCCTAGAAATTATGTGAAATTCATGAAAATCTGATATGTCCTGGTAAAATGTCAGTTATAATTTTAGTTATCATGTTTAAGTGTTACAAATCACAGCAATGACCAGGCTACTTTGTTAATTACAATTTAATTATATTTTAAACATGTCTTGTATGGTTTCACTCTCATGCCTTTAAAAAAATACTGCTAGTTCTTCAAGATTTATAAAAAAGACTTTTCTAAGATTAACTGAAAAATTTTGTTTGTTTGCTATCTGGTAAATTGGTAACAGACTGAAATTTAGTCTACTCTCTATGTTAAGAAAACAAAGTTTTCTTAAAATAAATCTTTCAATAATAGATTATAAATTTATTTGCCTTTAAGTGACTTATATTTGTTTTTAAAATCTTTTGTTACTTTAGTAAGGTAAATAAGTGTTATTTAAGATTATGGTACATGTAAAAGCACATTTTGCTTCTACAAAAAATAACCCCTGTTAGACTTGTGCTATCCTAATGTCCTTAAAACATGGCAACAGTCTACTCCTAAATTGGGTAATTAAAAATGGGTGAACAATAGCTGAAAATCAAAGAGTCGGGGCTATGGGAGATCCAAGACGGCCGCTTGGCTTTTCCCAGCTCCCTGACAAACCTCATTTTTATTTAATGGGTTAAAGCCTTCCCCGGCTACAGGGTTAATGCCTCCATAATGAAAAAATCACTGAATATTAAGTTTTGTAAATTGTTAAACTAAGTTTCTAGTTTTGTTAATTAAGGTTTAGTGTTCACTAAGACTCACTTCTGAGATAGTTCCTTGTTATGTTACATTGCTAACAGATTTAATTAAGTTATTAAAAAAGACACCCTAAGTTTGTTTCTAAAGCTTATCTCAGTAATCTATCTTTGGATGAAGATCAGATGCCTCATGACCTGCAACCAGGACATCCTGCGCAGGCCACTCAGCAAGCCTCCATACCCACATGGGGACAAAATGAGTCACTTTGCCATCAAGCACAGAGAATAGCTTCTCTACAGGGATCTTCAGCCTCTACTAAAAGGGTTTTTATTGCTATGCTTGCTTTACTTCCTTGCCAGCGGCAGTTGCGTTAACCCGGCGGGTGCCCACTGCACAGTATGTTGATACTATGTCAAAGGGTGTCTCCTTGGCTTCGGCTGCTCGAGAGGTCGTGGCCGGAGGACTGGAAATGAAGGTGGATGCTCTGGAGGAAGCGGTGATGCATATCGGAACAGAACTGCAAGCCCTAAAAGTAAAGTTAGCACTGTCCTGCCATGCAGACTACCGGTGGATTTGTGTAACACCCTTAAAGGTTTGAGACTTATTACAATTGGGAAATAAATTAAAAATCATATTTCAGGGGTATGGAATAGCTCTAGCATAAGTTTAGATTTAGACAGATTGCATGGATAGATTAGAACAATAGAGCATTCCCGATTAGATTTTACTGCCACTGGAGCTGCCAGTGATTTCTTTGAAACCTTCTCCAACTTTATCTCTGCCAAAAACATTTTGTCTACTAGTCTCAGTTACATTGCTGTAATAGCACTGATCCTTATTATTACTGTTGTCCTCCCTTGTATCGGCAGAGCTCTTCGTCAGAGCACTCAGAAGCTTGCAACTGAAATTCATCTGGCTGTTTTAAAAAATAAACAAGGGGGAGATGCCGGGAGCCGTTGTGGGAGATCCCGCCCATTACGAGGTCATGAGGAAAAGACCTGACACGCAAGGGCGTTCAGGACACAAGGGACCCTCCAGGTTGGCCCCGGCCTCTACCCCACCCTGCATCCTCCCCGCTTTTCTGCTGTTGTTCTTGTTCGCCCTGCTGCGGATTCTTGTGTTGCCTGCCGAGAGCTCTCCTGCTCCTCTTTCCCTGAATGAGGACCAACTTAAAACCCTAGTTAACAAATCTCCTGGACGCTGGTACCCTGTGAAGGGGCCAGGGGTGAAGGAAATGCTTCAATTCAAACCCTTTTGCTGGCATTCTGGCTTGTGTGATAAATGTGTGCTCCCATTGCAAGAAATGCTCAAGGTTGTTCTAAACATCCTAAGCACAGTACGCTAACAAAAGACACCATTAAGCATAGGTCCCTCCGCGGGGTGAGAAAAGCTCCACAAATAAAATAGCCACAAATGTGCCTAATAGAAAATACTTTAGATAGAGATTAGCTGGTGACTTCTTGCAGGTAAGTTGCTTAAAGTTCCACCAGGTGCAAGCCATAAAATGTCAACAGGCCTGAAGGCCAAAAGATATCATGCACAGAGATTAACCATAAAAAAGGCCCTAATAGGCACAGAGCCCTCCAGGGGGTGAGGAAGCCCTATTACAGAACACAAAAATATTATTCTAAAAGTGGTTATAGTTAAGGCTTTAGAAAAATAAGAGTTTAGCCCTAGTGTAAAAACAAGAAGATAATTGTTAATTTTAACCAAGAGTGCTAAACAGGGGCTGCCTCACTGGAGCCGCAGTCTTTGTGTGGTAAACTTTTTAGATAAATTTAGCTGAGAACTTCTGCAAGAAGACTGACTTTTGTGTTAACAGGATTGTATTTCTATTATGTTGTGAATTGCTGTACCATGAGACTGCCACTTTTCTGCTTTCTGCTGAGCTCAAGGCCAGAAGATAATGGACAAAAAAATCTATGGAAAAGACTCTCATAAACAAAAATATACAGAGCACACCTGGTTTCGTGAAGGACAAGCTGATGTAACGTTAAACTAAGTCTGTGTGCTTATCTGCCCCTTAGAAGTGTACCAGCTCAGGGTATAAAGGCTACGGTGAAAAATAAAGCTGGGCCAGACCCTGCTGCACACCCCGGTCTGGTCTCTCTCTCTCTCTCTCTCCCCGACGCCGTTCATCCTGAGGGCTCCCCTGGATCCTGCTGGGGCAGGACCCCGGCACCCAGAGACAGGGCATGTCAGAAAATCACACACACACACATCTTGGTCACAGCTTTTCCACAAAGTCTGTTGGGTTTTCCAATATGTAATCAAGAATCTGCATATACAGCTTTACCTGTCCTTTTCCAGGCCTTACACCTTGCTCTAATTGCTTCCTCATTGTTAAATTTAAAACTAGTTACAACTGTCGATTGCCTGGATCCCCAGCCTATTAAAGGTGAAAGGCAGGGCACACTGTGGGTTATTCTCAATTATCCTTTGGAATTGATTACTAACATAATTCCACGGTGACGGGAGAACAGACTTTGTATGCTTTCAAAACCTTCAGACCATGAAATTTCTTCACCTTGTTTATGTCCCTGGATGTGTTCAATCCTAGAGGAAATCAACCCTGAATATTCATTGGAAGGACTAAAGCTGAAACTCCAATACTTTGGCCACCTGGTGCGAAGAGTTGACTCATCGGAAGAGACCCTGATGCTGGGAAAGATTGAAGGCGGGAGGAGAAGGGGACAACAGAGGATGAGATGGTTGGATGGCATCACCGACTCAATGGATATGATTTGGAGCAAACTCTGGGAGCTGGTGATGGACAGGGAGGCCTGGCGAGCTGCAGTCGGTGGGGTCGCAAAGAGTCAGACATGGCTGAGCGACTGAACATGTTCCAGTGTCTCCTAGTGTGTACGCTATGGGACCTTTAATAGAATTTATTCCCTGCTGTTGTGTGAAAACTGTATAAATCTTAATTGTTGAATTGGTTCATAGTGCTTTTTAGATCTACAATATCCTTCTATGGGCTTTCTCAGTGGCTCAGTAAAGAATCTGTCTGCAATGCAGGAGCTGCAGGAGATGCAGTTTTGATCCCCGGGTTGGGATGATCCCTTGGAGAAGGAAATGGCAACCCCCTCCGGTACTCTTGCCTGGAGAACCCCATGGACGGAGGGGCCTTTCAGGCCACAGTCCGTGGTGTTGCAGAGAGTCAGACACGACTGAGCGACTTAGCACACACACACGCACATCCTTCTATGTTTCTGTCTACTCATTCTATTGATTTCTGAGAGTTTATTATTGAAACCCCAACTAAAAGTGTTAATTTATCTACTTAAAAAATAATTGCAATAGATAGTGGAATTATATGTAACTTTGTTCTGTTTTTCCAAGTCTCCTGTAAATGCGCTATCCTACTTTCATACTTTAAAAAATTAAAAAAGGGGGCAAAAAAGATGGATGGTGGGGAGGACCGAGTGCATCTTCTTTCTGCTTTGGGATATGTTTATGACAGGAAGGAGTCAAGACGTCTACTTCCCTCCAGGGGTGAGTTAAATGACTTAAAATTGTTAGTTAAAATCACTAATTTAATTGGCAATACAATAGTAAATAGTGGTGGTATAAAGACTAAGCTGTCTTGATCCTGACTTCAGTGGAAAAGCCTCCGTGTTTCTGATGGAATGGGTTCACGGGTGGTTTTCTTGGCATTGGGAGAAGACATGGTTCCAGACGTGGTTGTGATTTTCAGACCTCAAGGACCCTTTTTTCTGTTTTTAATTTTATTGAAGCATAGTCGACATACAACGCTGTGTTCATTTCTCCCGTACAGCAAAGTGATTTAGGTACCCGCAGACACACACATCCTTTTAAACACTTTTCCATGAGGGGTTATCCCGGGAAGTTGAATACAGTCCCTGTGCTCCGCAGGAGGGCCTTATCCCTCCTCTACAATCGTCCGCATCTGCTAATCCGAAGCCCCAGTCCTCCCAGCCTCCAGTGGCCACCAGTCTGTTCCCTATGTTGGAAGCTTAGAGAGTCCTTATTTGTCTCCTCTTTCATCATCCTATTAAGACCTCCGCACCCCCGCGCCCCCCTACCCCGAAGACGGTTGTTGTTTTTCAGCTGCTAAGTCACGTCCGACTCTTTGCGACCCCATGAACCGCAGCACGCCAGGCCTCCCTGTCCATCACCAACTCCCGGAGTTTACTCAAACTCATGCCCATCGAGTCAGTGATGCCATCCAGCCATCTCATCCTCTGTCGTCCCCTTCTTCTCCTGCCTCCAATACCTCCCAGTATCAGGGTCTTCTCCAATGAGTCAACTCTTCGCATGAGGTGGCCAAAGGATTGGAGTTTCAGCTTCAGCATCAGTCCTTCCAATGAACACCCAGGACTGATCTCCTGGAGGATGGACTGGTTGGATCTCCTTGCAGTCCAAGGGACTCTCAAGAGTCTTCTCCAACACCACAGTTCAAAAGCATCAATTCTTCGTGCTCAGCCTTCTTTAAGGCCCCACTCTAGGACAGGTATTCACACCAGTGGCCTCCGGCTGATGTGGGAGATTTCATTTACATCAGCTGGGCTTTAATTAGAACCCCACCTCTGCATCCCTCTCCTAGCCGGGGACGATTTACACCTGGAAGAGAAGGACTCCAGGGTCACCTGTGGCAGGCGGCCTCTCCCACGGAGGGGGCGGGACACCCGCGGACAGACCTGATAGGAGCTGGAGGGGCCCCGGGCCAGTCGCGGGCTGGGCTGACCGCTTCGGGTTCGGCGTCCGCGTTCTGGAAACTCACAGCTTAGAAGACAGCTTGGTGAGTGAGGTCGCCTTACTCTGCTCAAAACTTTTCCTTTCTCTGGCTTTTTCTTTCTTTTTTTTTTTTAAACAGCTTTGTTGTTATGGATTTAAAGGTAAGGGGAAACAACCCCAGCTATATTGAGGTATAATTAAATACAAAAAAAAAAAAAAAGAAAACACTGCAAACATTTAACATGCAGCTTAATGAGTGTGGACACAGACAAGGGGAGACGTAGCCAGAACCTCCAGAAGTTTCTTTGCAGGGTCTGTGTGTGTGGTGGGAACATTTAGCATGAGGCTCACCCTCTTACATTTTTCAGGGTACAAAAGAGTATTGATGACTGGGGCCCTTTGCTGTAGGGCACATCCCCAAAACTAATTCCTCCTGCATAACTTGCATTTACACCGTGGGAGTTACATAGTAATCCAATAGGATCTTAGCCTTAAAAAGGAAGGAAAAAATGAAAGTGTTTGTTGCTCAGCCGTTTCTGACTCTTTGCGACCCCATGGACTGTAGCCCGCCAGGTTCCTCTGTCCATGAGATTTCCCGCAAGAATACTGGAGCGGGTTGCCATTTCCTCCTCCAGGGGATCTTCCCGGCCCAGGGATCGAACCCGGGTCTCCTGCTTTGGGAGGCGGATTCTTTCGCGCTGAGCGCCCTGGGAAGCCCTGCTTGTGGCAGAGAGGCCGGCAGGCGCATAAAGACGAGGCGGGGCGTGCTGCGAGGAGAAGTCAGCGCGGGGGGAGGTCGGGCTGCCGCGCAGGGCGTGAAGGTCGCGGTGCGCGGTCTCCGCTGTCTGTTTCCGCAGGAGCTGCTCCTGCTGCTGGAGGCCTCGCTCCCGGGCCGATGGCTTCCCCTGCCGGCGCTTCTCGGCACGATGGTGCCCGCGACCAGCTGCTGGCCCACCTGAGGGGCTTGGAGCCCTGGCAGCTGGAGGACTTCAAGCTCGGCCTGCAGTGCCCGGAGCTGCTGCCGGAGGGCGCCCGCAGCGTCCCCTGGGCAGACCTGCGAGCCGCGGGCCCCGCCGGCCTGCTCTGCCTGCTGGAGGAGCGCTTCCCCGGGAGGCGCACGTGGGAGGCGGCCCTCCGCGTCTTCGAGGACATGCGGCTGAGCTCGCTGTGCGAGCGGATGCGAGCGGAGCTGGCCGGTGAGCGGACGGGGCGGCGTGGGGTGCTGGGCGTTTCTGGGGGCCCCCCTGATTGCTGGGCCCCCCTGAGCGGGAGCCTCCCCGTGAGAGGCCGGCGCCCTAGCCCGGGAGGGGGTGGTGATGGAAAGACAGCGAGCAGAGGGAACTGAAAGTTCAGCTCTGTCACTAGACAGCTTTTGTTTTAATAATATTTGCTTTTTATTCACTTTTGGCTGCGCCCGGGTTTTCTCTGGTTGCAGTGAGCGGGGCTCCTCTGGTTCCCGAGCACAGGCTCCAGGCGCACGCGGGACCCAGAGCCCAGGCGCAGCAGTTGAGGAGCACGAGTTTATTTGCTCCACAGCGTGTGGGATCTTCCTGGACCAGGGATTGAACTGATGGCCCCTGCATTGCAAGGCAGATTTGTAACCACTGGACCACACAGGGAAGCTCCACGTGTTTGTGTTTTTTAAAGCTTGCTTGCTTATTTATTTGTTTGTTTGTTTGAGTTTCCCCAGTGGCTCAGTGGTGAACAATCCGCCTGCCAATGCAGGAGACACGGGAGATGAAGGTTCGATCCCTAGTCTGGGAAGATCCCCTGAAGAAGGAAACTGCAACCTACCCAGTACTCTTGCCTGGGAAATCCCATGGACAGAGGAGCCTGGCGGGGCTCCATGGGGTCGCAGAGAGTCGGAAACGACTGAGCGACTTAGCACGCACATCAGTGTAAGAGAGTTCCCTGTTCCCTACACGCCCTCCAACATTTATTGCTTGCAGACTTTCCGATAGCCATTCTGACTGGTGTGAGCTGATAGCTCACTGTAGTTTTGACTAGAACTTCTCAAATACTTAGCAAAGTGGAGTGTCTTTTTTAAAAAATTGGAATATAATTGCTTTCAAGGTTAAAATGTACTTTTAAAAAAACAGTAGGAATAAACTTGGAAATTGGCTTCTTGACCGTCTGCCCTGCTTTGAATTCTTTTTCCTGGACTTCTTCCAGGACATTTGTTGACCACGGCTGATTCTTCCTTACATCCAGGAGGCCTGGTGAATGTTAAGTGCCCATCCGCAGAGGTTTTTCAGGTGTTGTTACCAAAAGTGGCCACAAAGCGGCAGCATTTCTCCATGCGCTACTTGATAATTTAGTTTTTAGTTTCTTTTGGAGTCGAGTTGATTTCCGATGTTCTGTTTTAGGTTTACAGGAAACTGATTCAGTTTTACCTAGATGTTTATCTATTCATCTCGGAGTCTTCCATATAGGTTATCACAGTGTGTTCAATAGACTTCCCTGTGCTATTCAGTAGGTTTTTAAAAATTATCTATTTGATATGTACTAGAGGGAGGGATTGGGGGCAGGAGGAGAAGGGGTCGACAGAGAATGAGATGGCTGGATGGCATCACCGACTCGATGGACATGAATTTGAGTAAACTCCAGGAGTTGGTGATGGACAGGGAGGCCTGGCGTGCTGTGATTCATGGGGTTGCAAAAGTCGGCCACGACTGAGCGACTAGACTGAACTGAACTGAGAGTGTATATTGGAGAAGGTAATGGCAACCCATTCCAGTGTTCTTGCCTGGAGAATCCTAGGGATGGCGGAGCCTGGTGGGCTGCTGTCTATGGGGTCGAACAGAGTCGGACACAACTGAAGCGACTTAGCAGCAGCAGCATGTATATGGACTTCCCAGGTGGCTCAGTGGTGAAGAACCCTCCTGCCGATGCAGGAGACGTAAGAGACGCAGGTGCGATCCCTGGGTCGGGAAGACCCCCTGGAGGAGGGCATGGCAACCCCTTCCAGGATTCTTGCCTGGAGAATCCCAGGACGAAGGAGCCTGGTGGGCTACAGTCCGTGGGGTCAAAGAGAGTCAGATACGAGTGAAGCAACTTAGCAAGAGGCTCAGGTGTATATTAACCCCAGCCTCTTAATGTATCCCTCCCAAGTTTTTTTAAAATCATAAGATGGTTTTCTTAGTCTGTGTCTGTTTATAAATGAGTTCATTTGTGTGGGTTCATAGATTCCACCTGTCAGTGATATCTTAGCGTGTTTGTCTCTCTCTGACTTCCTCCACTTAGTATGATGTCTCAGTGGCATTTTTTTCCTCCTTCACGCCAAGTGTGTTCCAGTGTCTAGAGGCACTGGTTATGCTTCATTTCTCTATCGATGGGACATTTTGTTTGATTCTCTGCCTTCAGTATTACAAACAGTGCTGCCCTGAAAGTAACGGTGCATGCAGCCTTTTAAATTATGATTTTCTTGGGATCTCAGGCAAGGAGTGGGCTTGCGGGGTTACATTTAGCGTTTTAAGGAATCTCCATACAGTTTCCTTCCAGGCCGCGCCCACCTATTTACCTCCCCGCCCACAGTGCGGGAGTATTCTCAGTTCCCCGCCCTCGGCAGCGTTTAACCTTTGTAGGTCTTTTGGAGGATGGCCCTTCTGAGCGGTGTGAGCTGATCTGCTGGTAGATTTGATTGGAATTTGTCTAGTAACTAGTGATGCTGTCTCTTCCCATGGGTTTTTTATCTTCTATAGTGTGAGTACAATTTACCTCTTGAGATGGGCTAATTGAAAGTCTGCCCTGTTTTGAATTTTTTCTGGTGATTTACCCCAGGACAGTTTTTTTTTTTTTTAATTGGAGGATAATTAGTGTTGTGTTGGTTTCTGCCACAGAGTACCACGAATCAGCCACAGGTACACGTATGTCCCCCTTCTCTGGAACCTCCCTTCCACCTCCGCCCGTCCCTCTCAGCACCAGGTTGCGCTTTCTTGAGCGCAGATGTCAGAGCCCCGCAGGCCTTCTGAATATTAAGAGCCGCCAGCTCGGCTTCTAAGCGGTTGTTGCCCAAAGCGGCCACAGGGCGGCAGCATTCCCCCCCCAACTCCGGTTACCTGGGCAACCAGAGCCTCGGGGCGAGTCCTGTTCCTGGGTGTTAATTAGAACCGAGACACCCAAGGCCTGGGTCTCCTTCCTTCTTCCCCCTTAGCCTTTATCCCCCTGGACAGATCCCCGATTGGCACACCGCTCTGCAGCGGGAGCTGTCCTCCTCAGGTGGAGAGGAAGGAAGCTGGAGGTGGGAACCCCACCCCCAGGACACGCGCAGCCCCGAGACCCCACCGTCCTTCGGGGGCGCCAGGGTTGGCTCTGCTGCCGGAGAGACCCCTGGGTCTGGAGACGGTGGGCTCAGGCAGAGGGGAACAGGAAGGCCAGGTCCGGGGGGCGCTCACTGCGGGCACAGCCTGCCCAGCATCCTCGGCCCCTTCCCGCGGGGGGGACCCGAGCCTGCTCAGGCCCCAGGGCCGTGACACCAGCCCCAGTCCCCGAGGCCCGAGGGGACAGGGTCAGCGGTTCTTCTGCCTTTTTCTCTCCCTCCCTCCATGTTTATTTTCCATTGGAATATATAGGTGAGTTACAATGGCGTGGGATTTTTTTTTTTTTTTTGGTGTACAGAAACTTAGTTCATTTATGCTGCTGCTAAGTGGCTTCAGTCATGCCCGACCCTGTGCGACCCCATAGACGGCAGCCCACCAGGCTCCGCCGTCGCTGGGATTCTCCAGGCAAGAACACTGGAGTGGGGTGCCATTGCCTTCTCCAGTGCATGAAAGTGAAAAGTGAAAGTGAAGTCGCTCAGTTGTGTCTGACTCTTCGAGACCGCATAGACGGCAGCCCACCAGGCTCCGCCATCCCTGGGATTCTCCAGGCAAGAACACTGGAGTGGGGTGCCATTGCCTTCTCCATAGTTCACTTATACATAGACATATACGTGTTCTTTTCTGGTTCTTTCCCATTTAGGTTATTGCAGAATGTTGAGTAGGGTTCCTTGTGCTCCGCAGTGGGTCCTTGTGGATTCTTTTATAGATAATAGTGTGTCTATGTTCTCTTGTCTGCCGACTTCTCCCTGCCCCACACCTTTCCTTCTTGTTAACTGTGGTTTCTTGCTTTAGTCTGTGAGGCTGCTTCTGTTTCCTAAGCAGGTTCACGTGCATCCATGTTTAGATTCCAGCTCTCAGTGGTATTATGTGACTTGTCTTTCCTCATCTCGCTGACTTCACTTCGTGCGATCATCGCTTCGTGCGATCATCGCTTTGTTTCCCCGAGGCTGAACGCGGCATCTTTCACCCCTCTTTGAGGCAGGGCGATACCGCCTGTGTCTGTGTGCCCCACCTCCTTTATCCCCGCTCTGGCCTTCTGCACTCAGGTTGCTTCTGCATCTTGGCTGTGGGACCCAGTGCTGTCATGATCCCTGTGGTGCGGGCGTCCTGTAAAGCTCTGGTTTTCTTGGGATCCACGCTCGGGCGTGGGATGGCTGCGTCACATGTGTGGTGGGTGCTTAGCTCTCTCCCGCTCCAGTGTAGGGAGCTGGTGATGGACGTGATGAATCGGTACATTGTAGAACCCGGTAGACGGTGACCAATGCAGGGGAGAGGAAAGGAGGGGAGGGGAGGGGAGGATGACTGGGGACCGAGGAAGGCGTGTGGTAAGGAAGGCGTGTGATGCATTCTTAACAGGCTCATCAACTACCTTTTTTTTTTTTTGGCTTTTACCGCAGTTGGTAGGGGCCAGATATTTTTACTTTCTTTTTAAAAACACTTTTCTTGGCATATAGTTGCCTCGCCACGCTGTCAGCTCCCACCGTGCCGCAGTCAGCCGGCTGTCTGCACGCCCACACCCCCTCCTGGATCCCCTTCGGTGGGCGCGGAGCGCTGAGCGGGGCGCCGTGTGCTGGGCAGGAGGCTCTCGTTAGGCAGCTGCTCACACAGGCCCACAGTGTGTGTCCATCTCGGCCTCCCCGGCCCTCCGCGGCCCCTCTTCCCCTCTTCCTGTCCGTACGTTTCTTCTCTTCCTGTGTTTCTATTTCTGCTTTATAGTTAAGATCATCTCTGCCAGTTTTTTCAGACTCCACATGTATGTAATTCATATGCGATATGTGTATTTCTCTTTCTGACTTGCCACACTCTAACACACTGTAGGTCCCCCCAGGTCACCAGGCGCTAAGATGTGAGCAGAGACTCTGAGGGGACAGAGGGAGCCAGGCAGAAGTGGGGTGGGGAGTGGGGGGAGCATTCTAGATGGGGTGGGGGGTGCTGGCTGTTTCCAGGGCCCCAGGCAGTGGTAATTGAAGGGTAATTGCTTTGCAGACTTTTGTTTTCTGTCAAACCCCAGCATGAGTCGGTCATAGGTATCCACATGTCCCCTTCCTCCCACCCCATGGGTTGATTCAGAGCCCTTGTTTGAGTTTCCTGAGCCGTACGGCAGATTCCTGTTGGCTGGCTGTTTCACACGTGGTCATGTGAGTTTCCATGTTACTGTCTCCACACATCGTGCCCTCCTCCCCTCTCCCTGTGTCCACACGGCTGCGCTTTTAACAGGAGCTGCGGTTTTACAAAGGAACATGTTTCCAGTGTGGTCAGGTTGATGAGCTGGAAGGTATGACATTCAGTCTCTCTAATCCCACACCTGGCAGAGAAACGGTTGGTTCTGCTGAGATCACCCGTGGTTCTGAGCTTGTTTTCCAGCCGGGCAGAATCTCAGCATCCCGCCCTCACTGTTTTATTTCAGAAATGTCAGAGGGGTGCAGACTCGGAGATCCAAACCAGGAAGAACCAGAGATGCTGGAAGAGACGGGTTTGTAGACTTCACGATGATCGCAGACAAGCTGCTCAGAACGCTCATTCCGTGCGTTCTACTTTTGCCCCTCCCTTGAAATTGCCTTTCAGTTATAGTCTGCCAGAAACTAGCCGATCTGACCTTCCCATGAGGCCTGGACGAGCAACAGGCCGCCGCTAACCAGACGTTCTCACCGGGTCCCTCCAAGGGCTTATCTACAGTGTCCGTCTCTGGACTCTGCGCTGCAGTGATAGGGCGCTGTATTTTATTTTATTTTTGTACACAATTGTAACAGGTATTTACAGTTTAAAATATATATATATCAGCTATATTCCCATGTTGTACACGGCATCCTTGTAGCCTGTCTTAGGAACAGGAGTTTGTACCTCCCCACCTCCACCCTCTGTATTGCCCCTCACCTTCCCCCTCCCCACGGGGAAGCTGTTCTGTGTCTGTGAGTCTTCTTCTCTGTCATATTCACTAGTGTGAATTTTTTAGATGTCACGTATGAATGATACTGTATGTAGGTCTTTGTCTGACTTAGTTCACTTAGAATAATGCCTCCAAGTGCATTCCATACTGCTGCAGGCGGCATTATTATATTCTCTTTATAGCTGAGTAATGTTCCGCTACACACGCACACGCACACACACACTCTAGGTCTTTCTTATCCATTCTTCTGTTGATGGACATCTAGGTTGCTTCCACATCCTGGCTGTTGTAAATAGTGCTGCTGTGAGCGCTGGGATGCATGTATCTTTTTGGGCTGTGGCTTTCTTCAGATATATGCCCAGATGTGGGCATGCAGTAGTTTTTTTTTTAAAGGAACCTCCACACTCTTCTTAGTGGCTGCCTATTTCCATTCCCCACCCACAGTGTGGGAGGGCTGCCTTTTCTCCACACCCTCTCCAGCATTTATTTCTCCTGGACTTTTTTATGATGGCCATTCTGACCAGTGTGAGGTGATATCTCATTGTGGGTTTTGGTTTTGGTTTTTTAAGCTTTTCATTTCACATTCGAGAACAGCTTCCCCACTGGCTCAGGGGTAAAGAATCTGCCTGCCAATGCAGGAGACTCGGGTTCGATCCCTGCGTGGGGACAATCCCTTGGAGAAGGAAATGGCAACCCACTCCAGTGTTCTTGCCTGGAGAATCCCCTGGACAGAGGAGCCTGGTGGCGACAGTCCACGGGGTTGCAGAGTCAGACACGACTGACTCGGCAACCGCGGAGCGACCACAGTGGATTAACAACGCTGTAACAGCTCCAGGCGGACTGCAGAGGGGCTCAGCCATACCTATACCTGTATCCATTCTCCGCCCAAACCTCGTTCCCGCGCCCTGTAGCTCCGACTTGCATTTCTCTGGTCCTTCGTGATGCCGAGCATCGTCTCAGGCGCCTCTGGGCGGTCTGTGTCGCCTCCCTTCCCTTTCAGCCCACAGAAGAGGATACAGGCAGAGGCTGAGGAAGAGGATCCTGGCCCTGTGGGCCCGCACGCCCTGGCCGGAGGACCACATCTACCTCCGGCACGTGACGCAGCGGGAGCACGCGGAGCTCCGGGGCCTCCTGCGCCCGCGCGGGGCCGGGGCACCGCCGCTCAGCGTGTTCCTGGAGGGCGGGGCCGGCGTGGGCAAGACCACCCTGGCCACCAAGCTGGTGCTGCACTGGGCGGAGGGCGTCCTCTTCCGGGGCCGCTTCTCCTACGTCTTCTACCTCAGCGGCCACCGGCTGGCCGAGCTCGGCAACACCAGCCTCGCCGGCCTGCTGGCCCTGGACTGGCCGGACTCACAGGTCCCCGTGGAAGAGTTCCGGGCGCACCCCGAGCGGCTGCTGTTCGTCATCGACGGCGCGGAAGAGGTGACCCTGGGGTCCGATGGCTCCGCCGGCCGGCCCGGCGCCGACTGGTACCAGGAGCTCCCGGCGGCCAGCATCCTAGTCCGCCTGCTGAAGAAGGAGCTGGTCCCCGAGGCGACCTTGCTCGTCACCGCCGGGCCCCCCGGGGGCCGCGCCCTCCGGAGGCTGCTGCTTAGCCCGCGTCGCGTGAGCATCCCGGGCTTCACCGAAGGGGACCGCTGGGAGTATCTCAGGAGGTTCCTCGGGGACCTCGACGTGGCCGAGGCGGCCTGGCGCCGGATGCGGGGGTCGGAGACCCTGGTCGGCTCGTGTGCCGCGCCGCTGGCGTGCTGGGCCGTGTGCGCCGGCCTCAAGCGGCAGCTGGCCGGCAGCCCGGCCTCGGCGCTGGGCGCGCCCACCCCCACCAGCCTCTACGCCGGCTTCTTCTGCAGCCTCCTCTCGGGGGCGGAGCCGGGTCTTCTGGCCTGCAGCTCGGCCGGACAGTGGAGGGCCTTCTGCTCGCTGGCCGCCGAGGGGCTGTGGCTGGCCGCCTTCACCTTTGCGGGAGACGCCCTGGAGCGCCGGCGCCTGGAAGCCCCTTTCATCGATGGTCTCCTGCGGCTGCAGATTCTTCGAAGGGTCAGCGATTGTGAGCACTGCGTGACGTTCGCTCACCGGAGCTTCCAGGCGTTCTTCGGGGCCTTGTTCTACGTGCTCTGGGGGACCCGAGGCTCGCTGGGCGGGGTCCCCCGGCATCAGGAGATGAGGCAGTGGCTGAACGACGCCTTCGCTGACGCCAACGCCTACTGGCGTCAGATGGCGCGCTTTTTCTTCGGTCTCTTAGGAACAGAGCTGGCCAGGCAGCTGGAAGAGGCCTTGGGTTGCCAGATGTCCCCCGGGGTGGCGCATGAGGTGTTGGACTGGGCGGAGGAGCTGGAGACGTGCGGCGCCATCTCCGCGCACTTTGACTTCCTGTGGCTCTTCCAGTGCCTGCAAGAGACCCAGGACGAGAACTTGGCCCGGCAGGTTTTGAATCACCTCCCGGAGGCCGATCTGGACATTCAGGGCTGCGAACACCTCCGGGTCTCTTCCTTTTGCCTCCAGCACAGTCAGAAGTTACGAAAGCTGAGGCTCTCTGTCAGCGGCCGGGTTCTGGAAAAGAAATGGACTTCTGGCGTGGGAACTCCGGAGTGAGTATTGCAGATGCCCTCCTACTTAACTGACTTTGGCTCCCCTTCGCAGGCTCTGCCCACGTTCTTCCAGGAATCTTGGGGTCTGGTCTGTTGTGTTATCCGTGGTTTGTTGTTGTTTTTCGTTGTTGGGTTGTTGAGTCATGTCCGGCTCTTTGCAGCCCCATGGACTGCAGCACACCAGGCTTCCCTGTCCTTCACTATCTTCCTGAGTTTGCTCAAACTCATGTCCTTTGAGTTGCTGATGCCATCCAAGCATCTCATCCTCTGTCGTCCCCTTCTCCTGCCTTCAGTCTTTCCCAGCACCAGGGTCTTTTCCAGTGAGTCAGTTCTTCACATCAGGTGGCCAAAGGATTGGAGCTTCAGCATCAGCATCTGTCCTTCCAGTGAATATTCAGGGTTGATTTCTTTTAGGATGGACCAAGCATCCTAGATCAATTCCAGTCTGTGAGCACTTTTTCCTTTAGGTTTTATGTAGGATTCCCTGGGTTCTTAACTCATCTACTTAGGGGTAACTTTTGTATCTCAGACCCTGCATGTTGAAGGTTTGTGTACCAGGCATCATGAGATGATATCTACTTGTGTCAAACTGGTGCCCGAAACTCAGTGGAGGGGGGTCTGGTATTGTCACTCAGAGATAAAAGACTGGGTGGGTAAGTGCACAGTTCTCTTAGTCCATGTGGCTGTGAAGTAGCCTGGCCGGGGCCAGTGCCCAGCTCTATTTCAGAGCTCCAGACCTTCCCTGAAATGGCCCGTGGCTCTCCTCTGAGCATGTGTTGGAGCTAGAGTGGGGCCAGTGGTGTCACCAACATCTTAAAGCTTTCTCTGAGTTTGTCCCTTTGTCCTCCTGAAAGAATAATATTTTAAAATACTTGAGTTTCATCTGGTTCTTCTCCTGTGGCCTTTTTTATCCTGTCCCTGACACTTCTGGCTTCCTGGCTGGATGGTAAGGAAGCCTGGCTGTTCTCCTAAATTCAGGTCCCAGAAATGTTTTCTAAATTGTTATCTTGAAACAGGAGTTGCTATATATGTTCTCAAACCCTCAGATTTTCCAGAAGCACCAGTTCAGTTTTGAGTGAAGAAGCTGAAATGCTGAGTAGCTTCATTTCTTTGTGTTCACCTGACTGTGATATCAGTAAGGTGCTTGGTTTGGGGGTGTGACAGCGGGAGGCGAAGGGGACAAGAGAGGATGAGACGGCTGGATGGTATCACCCAGTTGATGGACATGAGTTTGAGCAAGTTCTGGGAGTTGGTGATGGACAGGGAGGCCTGGCATCCTGCAGTCCATGGGGTCGCAAAGAGTTGGGTGTGACTGAGTGACTGAACTGAACTGATACTTGTGATTATTTGTCCTATCCTGGAATCCCTAAAACTTCAATAGGTGACTATTTTGGTGATGTTCAGTATTGGGTCATGTAAGTGCTTTTACTGCAGGTGATTTTCCAAAAATAATCTCAACTTATTATGAGAATTAACACCCACAACATCATCCCTCATATTATGTGTGATCATCCTAAAGTGTAAGGAAGTTCCAGACGTTCCCTGAAGTAACGATCTTCTGGTGTTGAGATTATTTCTTGCTTCTCTACAGCACAGCTTCTTACTGGCTTTTTTCCCCTCAGTGGTTTTAAACGCTGTGTCAGTATTACTGTTGCTCAGTTGCTAAGTCACAGCCTGTCCGACTCTTTGCGGCCCCATGGACTGCAGCACGCCAGGCTTCCTTGTCCTTGACTATCTCCCAGAGTTTACTCAAACTGGTGTCCTTTGAGTCAACCATTCAACCATCTCATCCTCTGTCGTCCCCTTCTCCTCCTCCTTCAATCTTTCCCAGCATCAGGGTATCTTCCAGTGAGCTGACTCTTCTCATCAGGTGGTCAGAGTATTGGAGTTTCAGCTTCAGCATCAGTCCTTCTAAAGAATATTCAGGACTGATGTCCTTTAGGATGGACTTGTTGGATCTCCTTGCAGACCCTCAAGAGTCTCCTCTAACACCACAGTTCAAAAGCATCAATTCTTCGGCGCTCAGCTTTCTCCACAGTCCAACTCTCACATGCATACATGACCACTGGAAACACCGTAGCCTTGACCAGACAGACCTTTGTCGACAAAGTGGCGTCTCTGCTTTTTGGGTGCACGTTTCCATGTTCAGGGCCCCAGTGCGTCCTCTGTGAGGGTGTCTTCCTGCATCCTGTACTTCATTCTGGGTGCTGGTTGAGTTTCACTGCCTCTCATCAGCGTTCTCTCTCGTTTCCCCCGCGAAGGATGAGGGCTGCCGATATCCTGATGTATCAGTGGGAGGATATTTGCTCGGGGTTGTGCAGCGGGAACCTGAGCGAGCTGGACCTGAGTAACAGCAAGCTTAGCACGGCCTCCGTGATGAGACTCTGTCTCAAGCTGGGAAACCCACGGTGCAGACTTCAGAAGCTGACGTAAGTGTGAGACGCTCACGGTGTGAAGAATGCAGTCGGGGAACAACCCAACTTATTTTATCTTTTGATGACGGTCACAAGTATCTATCAGCCTGAAAGTGAGCTGGGCGCTTAGGAGAATAAAATCAAGGGACTTAGAGTCATGAAACTCGTACTTAGGCAGAGTTGACTGAAGTTTTTTAAAAAATGGCCATCTGATGGAGTAAGAAGTGGCAAGCTGGTCAGAGAGACTGGACCTTTCTAGAGCAGATTCCTTCAGAGCCATTAACAGCCCAGTTACTGTCATGAATTGTGGCTCTAGAATTAGTGTGTGGCATTGCCTTGTACGTGGCACCCTTTATTTCTACTTGGTTTGAGTCTGATCTTTTTTTGTGTGTTTTTTTTTTTTAAATTTTGCCACATTGTGTTGGCTTCTGCCAACAAGGTGGATCAGCTATAATTACTCATGCATCCGCCTCCTGCCTCCTTCCTCCCCCATCACAGACGGGGCTCCCTAGGCCACAGAGCAGCTTGTCACACCCCCCACCCTCCGCTGCCAACCTCCCACTGCTGTGTCCACAATTCTGTCTGCTTCTCCATCGCTGCCTGCAAATAGGTTCATCCGTGCCATCTTTCTAAATTCCATATATATGCGTTGACAGCAGTATTTGTTTTTCTCTTTCTGACTTTGTATAACAGGCTCTAGGTTCATCCACATCACTAGAATTAACTCAAATGCATTGTTTTTTTTACAGCTGACTGATACTTCGTTGTATTTAGGGACCACATCTTCCTTATCCATTCATCTGTCGCTGGACATCTAGGTTGCTTCCGTGTCCTTATTGTAAACAGTGCTGCAGTGAACACTGAGGGAACCTGACCCTTTAATAATTTAGCTCTGGGGCACCTGGGCGTCAGGCCCTGCAGCGTGTGCGGTCCTCCTGGATCAGGGATAGAACCTGTGTCCCCTATATTGGCGGGCAGATCCTTAACCTCTGGACCACCAGGGAAGTCCCAGAACAGTTACTTCTTGCCTTCATAGAGCTTACGTTATGGCGGAGAAACAAAGTTCTTTTTTTATTTTAAAGATTTGTGTGTGTGTGCGTGGACCATTTTTCAAGTCTTTATTGAATTTGTTGCAGTACTGCTTCTGTTGGTTTTTTTATTTTCTCACTGGAAGGCCTGTGGGATCTTAGTTCTCCAGCCAGGGATGGAACCCACACCCCTTGCACTGAGAGACGGAATCTTTAAATGCTGGGCCGCCAGGGAGGTCCCTGGGCAAACAGACTTCAGTGTTTATGAGATGGTGACTTCTCCCAAAGCAGAAGGAAACCAGTTCAGCAGCTCCGGGCGTGAAGAGGATGTTTTGTGTTTTTAGATGGGGGAGCCCCATCCCCGTCTTCCCTTGTTCGGAGTTGTCCGACTCTCTGAGACCCCATGGGCTGTAGCCCGCCAGGCTCCCCTGTCCATGAGATTCTCCAGCAAGAATTCTGGAGTGGGTTGGCCATTTCCTCCTCCAGGGGATCTTCCCGACCCAAGGGATCGAACCCGCATCTCCTGCATTGGCAGGCGGATTCTTTACCACTGAGCCACCTGGGGAGCCCCCACACACACCCGAGCATATAAAACAGACAGCTGGTGGGAGGCTTCTGCATAGCAGAGGGAGCTCAACTTGGAGCTCTGCGACCTGGGGCGGGATGGGGCGGGCGGTGGGAGGGGGTCCGGAGGGAGGGAGCCTGTGCACGCCCACGGCTGGTTCATGTTCATGTATGGCAGAGGCCAGCACAGCACTGTGAAACAATCGTCTTCCAATTAGAATGAAAATCGAATACAGTTCAGCACCGCGACTCCCCTCCGTGTCCGGGTTCCTCTTGTTTCACATCCTTCGTCCTGGCAGCTGGGGGCATGTGCAGTGCTGGAAAGATGAGCCTCGGGAGCGTCTCCTCTCCAGCACTCCGGTCCTGCATCTGTCCGCAGCTGGAAGTCGGTGTCGCCCGTGGAGGCTCTGAGGAAGCTTGGCATTCTGCTTCGTGGTAACCAGCACCTAACTCACCTGGACCTCAGCTCCAACAGCCTGGACACCGCTGTGTGCACGGGCTTGCTCACAATGCTGAGGCGCTCGGCCTGCAGCCTCAAGTATCTGTGGTGAGTCGCCGCGTTCCAGGTCTGTCCCTGACAGCTCGACTGGGTTTGAGGGCTCCCTGGGGGGGTGGGGGGGGCTGGGGTCAACATGCAGGAAACGGGTGAGAAGGGTAGCAAAGGGGGAGAACGCCTGGGGGTGGAGCATGCATGCTAAGTTGCTTTGGTCGTATCCGATTCTTTCTGACCCCGTGGACTGTAGCCTGCCAGGCTCCTCTGTCCCTGAGGATTCTCCAGGCAAGAATCCTGGAGTGGGTTGCCATTTCCTCCTCCAGGGTGTCTTCCCGACCCAAGGATTGAACCTCGGTCTCCTGCATTGGCAGGCGGGTTCCTTACCATCTGAGCCGCCAGGGAAGCCCCGGGTCTCTCTGATAGGTTGGAGTCCTGTGGCCTGAGCGCTGAGGTTTGCCATCAGCTCTTCACGGAACTCGGCAGGAACTCGAGTCTGAGCTTCCTCAGCCTGGCGGACAACGACCTCTCCCACGTTGAGCTGGAGAGACTGCGGGAGCCCCCGGGTACAGCCAGCTGTGCCCTGAAGGAGCTCTCGTAAGTCACCCCCAGTTCTGCAGAAAGCCCTTCCTTGCGGTGGGGCTGTGTCTGGGGCGCCTCGGGGACCCCTGTGTTGTGTCTCCCCCCTCCCCGGGTTCGTCCCGTCCCCCTCTTGCCTCCCGTCCCCTCCCCTCCCCTCCCCTCGGGCCATTCTCGGCTGCCCCTCTCCTCTGGGCCGTCACCCTCAGGCCTCCTGCCCCTCCCCTCCTCTCCCCTGTGGGCACCCGTCTCGTGCCTCTCCCTTCAGGCCAGTTTGGGCCCCCATCTCCTGGGGGCTCCGTCTCAGCCTCCCCTTCCCTCCCCTTGGGCAGGTCTCAGCCAACGTCCCTCTCGGCTGGTCTTGGCCGTCTTGACCCTCAGCTGCTTTTGTCTCTTTTGTCTAACCTCCTCCGGCTCCTGCCGACCTCCTGTAAACAGGCTGGTTTCCACCCAGGGGCGGTTTTGCCCGGCCCGGGACGTGAGGCAGTGTCTGGACACCTGCTTGTTTTCACCTGTGGGCAGGGAAGTCTGCTTTTGGCATCTAGGGGGTCAAGACCAGCTGTGATCAAGACCCTCCAGAGCCTGGAGCATGCGTGCTCAGTGTCCAGCCCTTGGTCACTCTTTGAGACCTCTGTCCGCGGGACTCTCCAGGCGGGAATACTGGGGTGGGCTGGCCATTTCCTCTTCCAGGGGCTCTTCCTGAGCCAGGGATTGAACCCGGGTCTCCTGCATTGGCAGGCGGATTGTTCACCACTGAGCCCCGTGGGAAGCCCCAGAGAGCCTTGGAGGGGCCCCCCAGTCAACAACCATCTGGCCCAGAGGTCAGCAGGACTGAGATGGAGAGATCTTATTTTTTTAAAAAACGTTTTATTTTGTATTGGGGTATAGCTGATTCCCAGACAATGTTGTGTTAGTTTGAAGTGAACAGGAAGGAGACTCAGCCAAATGTATGGATGTGTCCACTCTCCCCCAAACGCCCCTCGGATCCAGGCTGCCACCGGAGCCACATTCCCTGTGCTGTCAAGCAGGTCCTGTTGGTTCTCCATGTTAAACACAGCCATGTGTCCATGTCCATCCCAAGCTCCCTGACATCCCTTCCCCCATCCTCCCCGCCCAGTAAGTTCATTCTCTGAGTCCAAGAGTTTCCTTTTAAATTTAAAAAGTTTTTTGATACATATTTTATCTTTTTTATTATTTAAATTATGAAAATATGATAAACAGGTTTGGAAAACACAGAACAAAGTTACATATAGTTCCATTATGTATTATAATTGTTAAAGGAGATAAATGAAGATTTTTAGTTGGAATTTCAATTTCAAACTCTCAGGAATTAGAGTGAATGTACAGTTAAGTAAAGAATATAGCAGACCTGAAAAGCATGATGAACCAATTCGACACAGTTAAGATTTAAACGGGTTTGTGAGCCTCCTCCTGTTCTGTAAGATCGTCTGTGCCGTTTTTCAGCTTTCACATGTGAGGAACGTCATGCGGTAGAGAAGTCGTACCTTCGCCACCTCACTCTCCTCCTTGGTGCTTTCTCTTTATCTGACTTGATCTTTGCACGGTCTTGGGCCCCAGGATGGAGAGTAGGGGAGGAGAAAGGGAGCCGGGCGTGGAGGGGGCTCACCCGGCGTCACCCCCCCTGCAGGCTGGAGAAGGGGAACCTGTCAGCGGCCGCCTGTGAGGACCTGGCCTCGCTTCTCACCAGCACCCCCCGCCTGACTCGACTGTGCCTGGGACTGAACCCGCTCGGAGACGAGGGCACGCGGCTGCTATGCGGCTCTCTGACTCGGCCCGAGTGCGTCCTGCAGAGACTGGAGTGAGTCCCCCCTGGCTCCGTGTCCTGGGGGGGACCCTCCGTGGGGGCGGCCCGGCGGCTCTATCCCAGGTCTCTCTGTGTCACTGGGCTTTCCGGGTGACTCAGTGGTGAAGAACCTGCCTGCCAGTGCAGGAGACGAAAGAGCCATGGGTTTGATCCCTGGGTTAGAAGATCGCCTGGAGGAGGGCATGGCAACGCACTCCAGTCTTCTTGCCTGGAGAGTCCCCATGGACAGAGGAGCCTGGCGGGCTACAGTCCACAGGGTTGCAGAAGTCGGACATGACTGAAGTGACTTAACACATTTGTATAAAGCTCAAGAAAGCAAGACCAAAGATGCGTTTATGTTTTTGAGCCCAGCCATGAGTGACGGGCACGCCCTTGGTGCGCTCGACGCGTCAGTCTGGGCTGAGAGAGGGTCGCAGGGGCAGGGCCCGGGCGTGTCCCGGACGGGCCTCGCCCGAGCTGCAGTCCTGAGCGCCCGTCTCTGCGCTTCTGGTCACACAGGCTCTGGTGCTGCCGGCTCGGCGCGCCCAGCTGTAGGCACCTGTCGGACGCCCTCCTCCGGAGCCGGAGCCTGACGCACCTGAACCTGAGGAGGAACAACCTGGGAGATGAGGGAGCGAAGCTTCTGTGCGCAGCCCTCGGCCACGCGGACTGCGCTCTGCAGAGCCTGAAGTGAGTTCCGTCACTTCCTTGCGGTCAGAGGCCGAGAGGAGGGTCGTGTGACTCGGCCTGAGGTCAGCTGGGGTCTGAGGCCCAGGCCCGGTAGCCAGTCCCCAGAGGGCTCTTGGTTTTGTTGCAGGTGGGAATGTGCTGGTGGGTATTGGTTGTTGTTTAGTAGCTCAGCCGTGTCTGACTCTTTGCGACCCCATGAATCGCAGCTCACCAGGCATCCCTGTCCATCACCACTCCCGGAGTTCAGCCAAACCCATGTCCATCGAGTCGGTGATGCCATCCAACCATCTCATCCCCTGTCGTCCCCTTCTCCATCTGCCTTCAATCTTTCCCAGCATCAGGGTCTTTTCCAATGAGTCAGCTCTTCACATCAGGTGGCCAAAGTACTGGAGTTTCAGCCTCAACATCAGTGCTTCCAGTAAACACCCAGGACTGTAGGATTCCAACCTGTAGGATGCAATATTCTTTGATAGCAAAAAAAAAAAAAAAAAAAAAGAGTCTGGGTACTCTGGGGGTCAGTGTTACAGAGAGAAGTCCTGAACACAGACGAGCCCGTTGGTGGCCTGAGGGTGGCGGGGAGAGGGCTGCATGGCTGTTCCTTCTCCTTTCTTCCGATCACGAGTACGTGGGGCGCCCAGGCGTTCAGACCTCCTAACCAGCACCCTCCTCTTTCCAGGGCTCGGTAGAAGCCTGGTGTTGGAATCGCTTTCTTCCTTAGAAGGTGGGCTGGAACATGCAGAGAGGAAGGGTTCGAGGGTTGCTTTTCCCTCATTTGTACTTTCTTTTTTCCTCTTGCAGCTTGTCACACTGTTCTCTCACGGTGGCGGGCTGCCGGGAGCTTGCTCAAGCCCTCAAGTGCAATGGGCGCCTGAAGGTCCTGGACGTCGGGAACAACGCCATTCAGGACGGCGGGGTGAAGGAGCTGTGCGGCGTCCTGAAGAGCCCGAGCTGTGTGTTGCAGACGCTTGGGTGAGTCACTGCTTTTTCTTTCCTTTTTTGGGGGTTACCTTTCCTTCTGGTAAAACATTGAATTTACAGAAAAGGTGCAAAAGGGTTACAAAGAATTACAATTACCCTTTGAGCAAGACTCAGTGGTGGTTTACATTCTGCCTGGAAGATTTATTCTGCAGTCTCTCTCTCCCCTCTCCCATCTCTCTATCTGTAATCTCTATCATCTAGGTATCTGTGTATCTATTATCTGTGTAACGTCTGCTATCTATGCCTTTGTGTGCCGTCTCCTCCGTCACTTTTGCCTTTTATGCCTAGTAGCTAGCTGGTATTTTCAGATTTTTGTATTTGAAATTTAGAAATAAGATGGAAAAAGTGTAATGTTGTCATGTTACTTTTGTCCTTTTAAGGGCCTTATAAATGAACACTTCCACTTTATACTGAAATTATTTCTTTCATATTCGGGCAGGCTAAGCTTCAGTTTCCTCACCTGTCAGGTGGGGTTTAAGATACCTCCTGCCTTTTGCAGGATTGGTGTATGGATTAGACGTTACGTGTCAACCCTTGGAAAGTGTCTGGTATGCGTTAGCAAGTCTGTTTCAGCAGCACGTGTGCTGTGTGCATGTCTTCAGTCGTGTCCAGCTCTTCGCAACCCCGTGGACTGTGGCCCACCAGGCTCCTCTGTCCATGGGATTTCCCGGGCAAGAGTACTCGAGAGGGTTGCCGTTCTCTTCTCCAGGGGATCTTCCGGACCCAGGGATCGAACCTGTGTCTCCCTTACTGGCAGGCGGATTCTTTACCACTGAGCCGCCTGGGAAGCCCTTCAGTAGCATGTTTCCTCCTAAATCCTGAATCCCTTTTGTCTGTAACTCCTCCATCTTGGAGGACCATCTTTCACACTTCTGTCCCACCACCCCTAGGCTGGAGAAATGCAGTTTGATGGCTGCTTGCTGCCGGCCTCTGTCCTCTGTTCTTGGAAGCAGTAAAAACCTGGAGAACCTGAACCTTTTAGGAAACGACCTGGGGCTGGACGGAGTCAGCAGGCTGTGGACGGCCTTGAGAAAGTCGACGTGCAATCTGCGGAAACTCGGGTAATCCTCCGACTCCTACACGGGGAGGTGGCTGTTGGGATGGAGATGAATGGGACGAGGTCCTAATGCGAGCCTACAGTTCAGTTTCCCAGGGCGTCCGGTTTCCCAGGGCGTCCGGTTTCCCAGGGCGTCTGGTTTCCCAGGGCGTCCGGTTTCCCAGGGCGTCCGGTTTCCCAGGGCGTCCGGTCTCCCAGGGCATCCAGTTTCCCAGGGCGTTTGGTTTCCCAGGGCGTCCGGTTTCCCAGGGCATCCAGTTTCCCAGGGCGTCTGGTTTCCCAGGGCGTCCGGTCTCCCAGGGCGGTTCTGGCCGGCAGAGCTTCTGGGGTCATGCGTGGTGGTCTGTATCCACATTGTCCAGCAGGGAGCCGCTGGCCATGCACAGGTACTGGACACTTGAAATGTGGTTCCTGTGATGGACAAGCTGACTTTTTAGGCTTTAGGCTGAATTAACCAGCCATGTGTGGCTGGTGGTCCCGCCTGGATGGCGCAGGCCTACGCACTTGGGTGTTTTGGGGAGTGAGTCCCCTACTTTTCTGATCCTGGCGCCGACTGTGTCTCACTCAGACGTTCACTCAGCGACTTCCTCCCCAGTGCTGACCTTGGCCGAACACGAGGGCATGGCAGTTGGTGTGACACACGGTTCTGGGCCTTCTCATCGTGGTGTGTGTTTGTCTTTGGGAAAAAACAAATCAGAGAAAGCAGGGTTACCTGCCATGAATGCTGGGAGGGAAGCTTCGGGTTGTGGTGGAGATCAGGGTGGTGAGGGAAGGCATGTCTGTGGGGGTCCCAGCGAGGCTGGGGGTACGAACCGTGTGTCAGGCAGGGAAGACAGACAGTGACTGCAGCTGAGGGAGGCGTGTGCTCCCTGGAAGTCAGAGGAACGTGTGCAGAGCCCCGAGGTTGGACCGAGCTCTGTGTGACCCTTGGGGGCATTGAAAGAAGAGCGTTTGATTTTTTAAACTTTTAATTCTCTATTGGAATATAGCCGATGGACAATGTTGTGATAGATTCAGATGAGCAGTGAAGGGACTCAGCCATCCATATATGTATACCCACTCTCCCCCAAACTCCCCACCCATCCAGCCTGCTGCGTGACACGGAGCAGTTCCCTGCATCTACAGGAGGTCCTTGTTATCCATTTTAAATACAGCCGTGCGAACATGTCCATCCCAAACTCTCTATTTTCTCGCCACTGGCAACCGTAAGTTCGTTTGAAAGAAGAGCATTTAATTAGAACACTTCCCACCTTGTTCAATATCCTGGAGATGAGGTCAGAAAGATAAACTGTGGTTTTACTTATTTTTTTTTTTTTTTTTGAGAAAGACCTTACACTAAGTACGTTTTAGCAGGAATCCTCTTCAATACCAGGGAACCTTGCCCACTTTGAGAAGTTGGTCAAACTCTGTCCGTTGAGGATTTCGTAGTGTCAACTTGATAACTAAGGTGTACGTGAAACATTTTGTTGGAGGATAGTTGCTTTACCATGTTGTTAGGTTCTCCTTCGCAGCAAAGTGTATCAGCCGTCTGTTCCCTACATCCGCTCTGTTTTGGATGTCCTTCCGATTGAGGTCGCCAGAGTATTGAGGAGAGTTCCCTGTGATGCACAGTAGGTTCTCATTAGTTACCTATTTTATACTTAACATCAATAATATATATGTGTCAGTTCCAATCTCCCAATTCTTCCCACTCCACCATCCCCCCTTTGCGTGTCTGTTTGTTCTAAATGTCTGTCTCTACTTCTGCTTTGTAAATAAGATTGTATACACCAGTATTTTTCGGATTCCACATATTTGCATTAATGTATGGTATGTTTTCCTGACTGACTTCACTCTGTTTGACGGTCTCTACGCCCATCCACATCTCTGCAGATGCTGAGTCATACATTTTTAAAAATGGAAGTATGGCTGATTTATAATTGTGCTGGTTTCAGGTGTAAAGCAAAGTGATTCAGTTATGCATACTGTGTCTATTATATCTATTCACATTCTTTTCCCTTGTGGGTTATTACAAAATTTTGAGTATAGTTTTCTATGCTGTGTATGTCCTTAGTGGTTGTGCTTTTCACTGGAATACTGTCTTATGTTTGTTTCATCGTCCTTCCTGGGGATTTCGCGTCTCTCTGCTTTGTGCCTGGGCGTTTCCATGGAAAGGAGCTCTAGTGCCTTGGAATCTCTCTGCGTGACGCTGGAGGTAGAGAGAGATCCATGGGATGGTAAAAGTTGGCTTCTCTTTGGGACACCCATCTTAGCATCTCATTCTGTCTCCACCTCTTCTCCTTCTGTCTCTATGTTTGCAGGCTCGGAAAAGACTTGTGCTCTGCAGTGAGTGCCGACTTGGAGAAACTACGCGAGAAGGGGTGCTTTTTGAGAGTCAAGCCTCAGTGGGACTTTAACGACCCTGAAGAGAGATGGTGGTGGTGACCCAGGGAGGAGACCCCACAGGCTCACCATGGCCCGTCCTGGGAGAACAGCCTCCCGGACGCGCGTGTTGCTCAGGAACTTCCGTTCATGGGGACGAATGAGCCAGTGCCTCCAGAATGCCCCTTCCGTCTGTGACAGGCAGCGTGTCAAATGCCCAGTCTCCAGAATCCTAACCCAAGTCTGTATTTGGCCCAGGATCCTACATTGGCTTGCCTGTAAGTTATTTTTTTCCCCTCATTGGTGTAATAATTTAAATTCTTGGGGCCATTAAGAGGATTAAATAAAGCAAAGGATATAAAAAAAAAGTCTTGAAATAAAAAACTTCATTTCTCATGGATTGAGAGGTGGGATAGATGTAGTTATAATTCCACAATTATAATACTGTGATGAAATTAGCCTGATGGACTCCTCGACTGATTCTTTTTTGTTTTACAAATTGTATTTATTTGTTTTTTAACATTTTATTTTGTATTGGACTATAGCTGATTAACAGTGTTGTGATAATTTCAGGGGGACAGCCATAATACACATGTATCCACTCTCCCCCAAACTCCGCCGCCCACCCCCCCCATCCAGACTGCTACATAACACTGCGCAGAGATCCCTGTGCTCTGCGGTAGGTCCTTATTGGTTATGCATTTTAAATACAGCCGTGTGTACATGCCCATCCACATTCCTGGGGGACGTGGGGTAGACTGATTCTTAACATGCAAATAGACCCAGTTTCGGCCTTTGTTTCTTGTTGTGAAATATCCCAGGCTGTGTTTACATCTAAAGCATAATCCACCAATTCCAACGAAAATATTGAACGTGGATCCCACACAGGATATGATGTGACATCGATGGTGTCATGCATGACAAGTATATGAACAGTAGGAACTTACAAAATGGTCATTTTCTCTCCCTTTCCCTAACACCCAAGATTCTTTCTTATCCTTTTCAATAAGCAAGTGCTACCAGTGGTCTCAGGGCACAGTTGGAGATTTTATTTTGATTTTAATGATTTATAAAACACCTTCATTTTTTTGTTGTTTTTTCAGTTGCTAAATCAAGTCCAACTCTTTGCAACCCCATGGACTGCAGCACACCAGGCTTCCCTGTCCTTCACTGTCTCCCAAAGTTTGCTCAAACTCATATCCATGGAGTCGGTGATGCTGTCTGACCTTCATAATGTGTCTGAATCCACAAAACCCTGTAGGTAGGACATCCCTATTTTACCGATTTCAACACAAGTGTACTGAATGTGATTTGTAACAGACCACAGAGAACGTGAGTCAAATAATTGAGCTTTAGTGATCCAACTCTACTCTTTTAAGAACCAACATGTCTTACAAGATCCAGTGGGATCTTGTGGTAAGTTGAATCCCATGACCCTTTGTCCATGTGCCCTCACTATTAAAAGAAACTCAGTCCTTAACATTTTCTGCCTTCTGCACCTCCATCTACCTGTTGTTTGCAGATGAAACCCGTGACAGACACACTGGGGAGAATAGACGACCTGAGTGAGAAAGTGGCGTCCAGGTTGTGCGCCGAGGGCTTCCGGCGTGTCCAACTCTGCAGTCCTGTGGGCTGTAGCCCACCAGGCTGCTCTGCCCACGAAATTCTCCAGGCAAGAATGCTGGAGTGGATGGCCGGGCCCTCCTCCAGGGGATCTCCCCAACCCAGGGATTGAACCCATATCTCCAACATCTCCTGCCTTGGCAGGCGGGGTCTTCACCACTGGTGCCACCTGGGAAGTGTCAAGGAACATGCTTTAAAAAAAAACCAAAGGTCTAGATCACTTTGGGTTAATAGTAATTAGAATGGGGATATGTTTCTGTTTATTTAAAATTTTATTTTAGGGACTTCCTGGTGTCCCAGTGGCTCAGACTCTGAGTTCCCAGTGCAGGGGGCCTGGGTTGAACCCTGGTCAGGGAACTAGATCACAACCAAGATTGAAGGTCCCATGAGCTGCAACTAAGACCCAGCACTGCCAGATAAATAAGTAGTTTTTAAAAATTTATTTTATTATAGTTGATTTACAATGTTGTGTTCATTTCCATTGTACACCCTAGTGACTCAGCTATATGTATATATACATTCTTTCTCATATTCTTTTCCATCATGGTTTATCACAGAATACTGAATATATTTCCTTCTGCTATTCAGTAGGACCTTGTGGTTTATCAACTGTATATATAGTAGTTTGCACCTGGTAATCCCAAACTCCTAGTCCATCCCTCCCCCATAGCCCCACCCTTTGGCAGACACAAGTCTGTTCTCTGTGAGCCTGTTTCTATTTCACAGGTAAGTTCCTTTGTGTCATATTTTAGATTCCACATGTAAGTGTTGTCATATTTATCTTTCTGCATCTGACTTTCTTCTCTTAATGTGATGAGCTCTGCATCCATTCATGTCACTGCAAATGACATTATTTCATTCTTTTTCATGACCAAGTAGTATTCCGAGTGTGTGTGTGTGTGTGTGTGTGTGTGTGTGTGTGTAATCGTATCTTCATCCATTCATCTGTTGATGGACATTAAGGTTGCTTCCATGTCTTGGCTATTGTAAACAGTGCTGCAGTGAATATAGGGATGCATGTATCTTTTCCGAGTGTAGTTTTGTGTGGACGTTTGCCCAGGAGTTGGATTGCTGGATCATATGGGAACTCTAGTTTTTTAACAACCTCCATACTGGTTTCCATAATAGCTGGGCCAATTTGCATTCCCACCAACAGTGTAGGAGGGTTCCCTTTTTTCCACACCCTCTCCAGCATTATTGTAGACTTTTTAGTGGTGGTCATTCTGGTAAATGTGTGGTGGTACTTCATTGTAGTTTTGATTTGCATTTCTCTAATTATTAGTGATGATGAGCATCTTTTCATGTGCTTATCGGCCATCTTGGTGTCTTCTTTTGGAGAAAGCTCTTCTGCCACTTTTTGATTGGGTGTTTTGTTACTGAATTGTATGAGCTAATTGTATACTTTAGAAATCAAGTCCTTCTCAGTCCTGTCATTTGCAAATATTTTCTCCCACTCTGTAGCTTGTATTTTTGTTTATGGTTTTCTTTCCTGTGCAAAAGCTTGTTAGTCTGATGCAGTCCCATTTGTTTCTGCTCTTATTTCTGTCGTCTTGGGAGACTGACCTAAAAGACCATTGGTACGTTTTATGTTGTTAGCATTTTGTCTATGTTCTCTTCCAAGCATTTATGGTGTCTTATCTCTATAAGTCTTTAAGCCATTTTGAGTTTATTATTGAGTATTGTGTGAGAGAATGTTCTAACTTCATCGATTTATATGTGGCTGTCTAGCTTTCCCAACACCACTTGCTGAAGCACCTGTATTTTCTCCACTGTATATTTTTGCCTCCTTTGTTGAAGATTAACTGACCTAGGTGTATGGGTTTATTTCTGGGCTCTATTCTGTTCCATTGATCCATATTCTGCTTTTGTGCCAGGGCCACGCTGTTTTGATTACTGTAGCTTCGTAGTACTGTCTGAAGTTTGGGAGGGTTGGGACCTGTTATTTCTGGACTTGGGGAATCAAAAGCAGGTTTACCTACCTGGAGAAGGAGTGGTGATTCGGGAAAAGAAGTGATGGGATCAAAGGGATTTGCATGACCCTTTACTACAGACTCAAAATCTGGTCCCATGCCATAGTCTACTCGAAGCTTGATTTAAACTTCAGGCTCTGGGAGGGGGGACTGGGATGGGGAATACATGTAAATCCATGGCTAATTCATTTCAATGTATGACAAAAACCACTGCAATGATGTAAAGTAATTAGCCTCCAACTAATAAAAATAAATGGAAAAAAAAAAGTAAAAACAAATAAACTTCAGGCTCTCTTGAACCGTGAAACAGAAGCTCTGTGTCCTGAGAGCAGTGGGTTGGAAGGAAGGAGAAGTCGAGGAGCAGGAAAGTGATCTGCTTAATGGACACAGTGATTGACTGAACATCGGTGCTGCTAGACTTGGATGTTTCAAGCCGGATTTCTTGGGATGAGTAGAGTATCAATAGGGAAATACCCATTTGGAGGTTTACTGATGAAGACAAATATATCTTCTGTCCAGCTGGTGGTTTCTTCTTTCATTGATCCCTACATATTCATTGATTGCTGTTCTTGTTCAGTCGTGTCCAACTCTGTGACCCCATGGACTGCAGCATGCCAGGCTTCCCTTTACTATATCATCCTTCACTATCTCCTGGAGTTTGTGCAAACTCATCTCCACCGAGTCGGTGATGCCATCCAACCATCTCATCCTCTGTCATCCCTTTCTCCTCCTGCCTTCAATCTTCCCCAGCATCAGGCTCTTTTCCAATGAGTCAGTTCTTTGCATCAGGTGGCCAAAGTATTGGAGTTTCAGCTTCAGCATCAGTCCTTCCAATGAATATTCAGGCCTGATTTCCTTTAGGATGGACTGGTTGGATCTCCTTGCAGTCCAAGGGCCTTTCAAGAGTCTCCTTCAAAACTACAGTTCAAAAGCATCAGTTCTTCAGCATTCAGCTTTCTTTATGGTCCAACTCTCACATCCATATACGACTACTGGACAAACCATAGCTTTGACTAGATGGACCTTTGTTCGCCAAGTAATGTCTCTGCTTTTTAATATGCTGTCTAGATTGGTCAGAGCTTTTCTTCCAAGGAGCAAGCGTGTTATAATTTCATGGCTGCAGTCACCATCTGCAGTGATTTTGGAGCCCCCCAAAATAAGTCTGTCACTGTTTCCGTTGTTTCCCCAACTATTTGCCAAGATTCAGGAGCAGAACCTGGGGGTTCTAGGACCCCTCAGGAGCAGCAGGAAGGGGAAACCGTGGGAAAACATGAGGCCAAGACATCTGAGACTTGCATCAACCACAGGTGAAAATCATCATGGGCCCTGGTATACAAAGTGAAAACAGAATTCAGCAGGTGTAAGATGATGAAGGTGACCACCAGCATCAGGACGGTGCGGGTGGCTCTGGTCTCTGGGGGGCATCTGCGGTGCCCAGTGGGGGTGTGGATATACTGAACCCTCTGGTTGTGTCTGAGCAGGAGAAGCACCATGGAGCCACTGGACCAGACCATGAGGGTAATAAACACGGCATCAGAGGTGGACCACAAGTAGACAAAGCCTGCTTTAGAAGCTGGGGATGAGCAGAACCACTTGCCTTGGGCATCAGTATAGTTGTGCTCATCCTGTGGACCAGAGATGCTCACGGGAATCCAGAAATTCATTAAGAGACTGAGCACCCAGCAGACCCAACAGGAAGGACCAGTGACCCTGGGGGCCCTTCCTCTGAGCATCACCCACTCCGCTCTGCTGGGGGTGAGAGTGAAGGACTGATAGGTGCTCAGGACGCAGGTGGAGCACAGGGTGGTGCCGCGAGCCACCCTCTGGACGTAATACACAAACTTACACCCAAGGCCGGACAGGGGCTTCCTCAAAACAAAAGCAGCCATTGTGTGTGGAACCCCAGCAGAGAGAACCAAGGAGTTGGCCATGGCCAAGTGGGTGACAGCCGTCTGCGGGGGTCTCTGTCTGTGTCCAAGCAAGACGGGAGACATTACAGAAGAAGAGGATGACGTTGGCCAGAGCCCTGGTCCCAACCTGGAGCAGAAGTAGGGCTTTCAGGAACGTTTCCCCTGATTCTTTCTGGCGGGGGTGGGGGGGAGCATCTTTCTGAATGTGGCTTTCTCTGGTGGCTCAGACAGTAAAGAGTCCGCCTGCAATGCAGGACACACAGGTTCAATCCCTGAGTTGGGAAGATCCCCTGGAGAGGGGAATGGCAACCCACTCCAGTATCCTTGCCTGGAGAATCCCATGGACAGAGGAGCCTGGCGGGCTACAGTCCATGGGGTCGCACAGAGTTGGACATGGCCGAGAAACTAGCACTTCTGCTTGCTCACACCCTTCCGAGCACACGTGGAGAGGGTTCCAGAGCCGTCTGGCGTGAAGAGCAGGATTCGCTCGTGCAGACACAGAGAGTCTTATGTGACCTTGTACGCCGGTCCTGGACCTTCTGTTCTGAAAAGAGGGACACTGTCATACTCCACAGCAGGGACTTAACCTGCAGAAGTACACCAGTGACACCTATTTCACATTTTATCATTATTACTTTGTATTTCTTTCTGTTTACTTTTATATTCTGACTCCCTACACAGATGTAAATCCATGAGTTTAGAAGCCATGCCTATGTTGGTAAAAAAAAATATATATGTGACTGACACATAATAATAAATTAAATTTAATAAATGTGTAGTTGGTAAACAAGTGAAAGGAGACAAGAACAAAAATACACTGTTGTTCTTCAGTCGCTTAGTCACGTCTGACTCTCTTGACCCCATGGACTGCAGCACGCCAGGCTTCCCTATCCTTCACTGTCTCCCAGAGTTTGCTCAAACTCATGTCCGTTGAGTCTGTGCCTGCATGATATTTATAATTCATTTTCATCCTCCCTACCATTATCATGCCTGAAGAAAATTAAACAGAAAGGCAAAAAATATACATATTACAGGTTTACAGAACTTATTAAAGCTTTCAGAGAATATAGTTTCAGCTGTGGAGAAATCTAAATTATACATTGATGTGATAGTATACAAAACACCCATCATAAAATTGGTAGCACTCTGACTATACAGGCTGCTGAAAGTCCCTCAGATAATCTATCTGGTATGGAAAATAACCTTAGTTTGCAAAGAATTTTAATCATTAATAATTTTGCAGGTCTTGACTTGCTGGAGAGTGGAGAGATCTGTGGGGAGATTTTTCCAAAGCAGTCTCCAGCCTGCCTCAGGCCGTATGTAAACATAAACACTTCAGTCAAAACATCCAGGTGTACACCTTCAATAAGTACAATTTTTGCTTGTCAATTATGTCACCAGAAAGCTAATAAAATACTTTGGTTGTTAGACCCAATGCACAGACAGATTGCTTTACATCTTCATTAGTTTTTGTTTTTGTAAAAATAAGAATCCTGCTAAACTTGGAAACGAATATGATAACTAGTCTTTTTTGTTAAGATTTTTTTTTGATGTGGACCATTTTTAAAGTCTTTATTGAATTAGTTACAATTGTTTCTGTTTTTATGTTTTGGTTTTTTGACCTCAAGGCATGTGTGATGCCTTAGCTCCAGGACCAGGGATGGATCCTGTATCCCCTGCATTGGAAGTCTTAACCACTGGACTGCCAGGCAAGTCCCAACAGAAAGATTTTAAGGAACAATCTAACTTTATACATCCAGGAACTAAAAGAAAAAAAAATACTAAGCCCAATGCCACCAGAAGGAAAGAATTAACAAAAATCAGAGCAGAAGTAAATGAAATACAGACCAGAGAAATAAAAGATCAGCAAAGAAGAGAGCTGGTTTTTTGAAAAGATAGCTGGTTTTTTGAAAAGATAAACTCTCCACCCGGTAGGAATGTGAGGGATGATTATAACATTCAAGGTCAGGCTCAGAAGGCATTTCCTTACTAGTGTTTCTTGTTCTGAGTTCAGCTGAATTTACTTCCCTTAAAAAAAATTTTTTTCCTTTTATCACAACAATTCACATCCTTCCTTTTTCCTGGAATTCCCTTCTTCCCACTACTTCAACTGTCTTGCTTCTTCAGACTCCAGCCCACTTGGTTTCACTTGCTCACAGTCACCTGATGATAATCCTCAATGACAGTTTCTGATTTGCTATCTCAGTCTCAAGATGAGATGGGGAGGAAGGTGGGAGAGGGGTTCAGGATGGGGGACACATGTACACCTACGGCTGCTTCATGTCAATGTATAGCAAAAACCACTACAATGTTGTAAAGTAATTAGCCTCCAATTAAAAAAATACATAATAAACAAAGAAAACTTGAATGAGAAGATACTAGAAGAAGCAAAACTGGGTAAGATCATTGACATAAATACAGATGTTACCTTGGGAAAGAAGCTGAAATTCTTGCTCCATTGGAAAGAAGATGAACTTTCTTTAACATTCCACTGTTCCTATACCTACCTCCCACTGATGCTGCTGCTGAAATGAAAGTCACTCTCTGAGGAGGAAGTGATTTTCCTGTTGTACACTGACACCAGAGAATTTGAATAATAAAATGTCATTTACTAAAAAAAAAAAAAAAACCACCATAAATCTATGTTTGTTTTTTTCTTTGCTTGTTTTTACTCCACCCTTCTCTCTCTGGGCTCCCCTGGTGGCTCCGATGGTAAAGAATCTGCCTGCAATGCAGGAGACTCGTGGTCAGTCCCTGGGTCGGGAAGATCCCCTGGAGGAGGGAATAGCAACCCACTCTTCTGCCTGGAGAATCCCACGGACAGAGAAGCCCGGTGGGCTACAGTCCACGGGGTTGCAAAGAGTCGGACGCGACTGAGCAACCAACAGTTTCTCTTTCAATATGTTGAGAGTCGTACGGGAACAAGTACAGCTCACCTTGTTGACTAATAGAGTCTCTGCCCACAGTGTCTGGACACTAAACATCCCGTGAGCATCAGCTGCTGCTATTCCACAGCATCTCCAGCAACAGGAGGAGGAAATACAAGGTGTATGGATTCTGATTTCTGCTTTGAATTATGATTACCTGCAACTTCCATGGCCTTCCTAGAAAGCTACGTTTCACTGTGGCCCCAGTCATAACAGAAGAGACCTAACCTCGTATTGGATCTCTTCCTTTTGCTCTGACCTTTGGCCCTGTTGCCTGTGCTGAGCTGCGCTGGTTTGAGAAACAACGCTGCCTGCATGCGTGCCAAGCTTCAGTCGTGTCCAACTGTTTGCAACCCTGGGTGTGGACGCTCAGAGTGAGGCAGAGTCAGCCTGTATCCTGCAGTCTCAGCTTCAAACTCCTCTCCTGCTGGAGAGCCTGCTCTCCCGTTTCCTGCCCTGAGACTGAACACAAGGGCGCACTCACCTGCCTGCACTTGGCTCCACGCTCTGTGCAGGGAAGTGTCAGTCAGGATGGGCCCCAGTTATAGGGACGGGGTCCCTGGGCCCGATCTCCCCACAGAGGAGCCGTTATCATGTCATCTGGAGCGGAGGTGACACTGTCTGCACGGAGAGTCTGGGGCGTCTCCAGGGAGGAGCAGATCCTACCCCCAGTGCTCCTCACCCTCACCCACGCCTGGGACCTGTGACGACTCCTGGCAATTACTGAGAAGGTCCACAAGGGCAGCTGAGCAGAGGGCAGGGAGAGTTTTCTGTGTTCCCTGTGGGAGAGCCCAAGTGTAGAGTGAAAGTCATAACGGGGAGGGACACTCACAGAGCACCAGGGCCCCCTTCACTGTTTCCTGCTGGGCATTTTCCTTCATGGTCTCACTTTTCCAGACTGTTCCAAAGTGTGTTCTCACTGATCATCAACATGTGATCTGGAGGCTGGGCTTTCTCCTCTGTTTGAGTTCCACAGCCCTTTCTATTTATGGTCTCGGGTACACTTAATATGAAAATGCCCCCTTGAAGCCAGGGTTCCCTCCTCAGAATCCTCAGGTCTCCCTTGTGTCCACATGGCTCTGCAAGGACTCTGTCATCTGTTTCGAGTCGCCCACAGACCACTCTCCTCGAGTCTGTCATTGGATCTCCAGCCTGTCCCTGTGTTCTAGTCCATGAGCCTGGTAACATGCATTCCTAGACATTGCACACAGGGCTTAGCAAGATGAATTTATTAGGACAATATTAGAGAGACTTTAGAATTATTTGAATTGATCACTGTAATGATCAGTTGGGAGTCGGAAGTTTGAACTGGCGTCTGGATCCTTGAAACCTGCTCCATTAGGTGCGCAGCAGGCCTGGGATCATTCTTCCGAGGGAGCACAGAGAAGGAGCACCACGCACACTCTGCATCAGGCTCCTGTGGAGAACTGGTGCATGAAGGCAGCAGACACGTCCACGTTTCATAAACATGGGTTTTCCAGGATCAGCCAGGCAGACAGAACATCTACCGCTTCTATACAGTTGCACTTTCACGGCCCCTGTCTGGGACAGTGTGCTTGATAGTCATTCTAGCATGCTGAATCACTACTCACCATGGGGATGTTGCTTGACACAAACACGTAGAGATAGCTTGGACCTACTATGTGCCATTCCTCGGCTAGGTAATGAAGATACAAAAAGAATTACCAATACCCTGGATCCTGATGTTTGAAACCCAAGACTCATCAGCAGACTTCTGGCTGAGCTGGTGGAAGCGTCCAGATCTGAGCCATCCAGGGTGGACACCCCAGTCCCAGGGGGCCACTGAGCTGCTGACATGGGCTCATCCGGACTGAGAGGGGCTCAGGTGTCACACACACACTGGATCTGCCTTCTGTGCTGAGGTGCTTCTATGTTGGGTGCATATGTATTTACAGCTGTTTCATCTTCTTGGACTGATCCTTGGGTCATTATGCAGTGTCCTTCCTAGTCTCTTATAACAACCTTATTTTAAAGTCTATTTTGTCTTAATAAGTATTGCTACTCTGACTTTCTCTTGGTTTTCCTTTGTGAGGAATATCTCTTTCCATCCTGTCACTTTCAGTCTGTGTGTCTTTAGATCGAAAGTGAGTGCTTTGTACAGCATGTGTATGGTATGTTTCTTTATCCATTATGGTCGGAGCATTTCAAGTCTTACACATTCTTTGAAATGACCATAGTAGTTCTAACCAGATTATAAGAATTCGTGAACCTATATGTAATGACTAGAGCATTCTATACAAAGAGTTACACATTAAGACTACCTATTTTAAAAATGCAATAATAAATATGCCACATTTCCCTAAAAGACAGTATTAGAGAAAAGAACTCAGAAAATAGTGATTAGCATAAGACAAAGCCCAAAGATTCTGCACAACAGTGATGAAAACTAAACATTTATGTGACAAAGAGGAGTGGACACCTTCTACTATTCCTTCCTGTTACTCCATCCATCAAACCAGTGATATTTACTGAGGGTCAAATATAGAAAGAAAGTCCAGGTTCAAAGGTAAAATGATCCATTGTACAATATTGATAATTATGTGTGGCATTACAACATATTAAAGAAATATAAGTGAAACAAAGACACAAACGAGTGTAGAAAATCTCCTCCATTTTCCAGTTTCATAGCATCATCATGAAATAAAATCTCCCCACCACTCAGGACTGATATTTATTGGGACCAATATTGGAATAAGTGCCTATCAATGTACATCAGGTGTCAGTCAAACTAATATGGAAATAAAGTGTGTGGACACACTTCAAATGATACCAACTAAAGGACAGTTCTTTCAGAGAATTACACTGTCCGAGAGGGTAACTGATTTATTTCCTCAACGTTTCTGTGAATGGTCTTTGAGCTGTTATTTCATGGTGTGACTTTCAGGTCTCTCAAGGCACTGCCAGCGTTGATTTGACTTCTAAGCTGATGGGATTTTATGTAGAAGTCCGGCATTGAGCACACATGTCAGAAGGCACAGGGAGTCCGCTGGCTGCCCGCTGGCTGGGACCTGGTGCTCTCATTGCTCAGGGCACAAGCTTTATTCCTGGTCAGGGACTAGATCCTGCACACATGCTCAAAATTTTAAAAAGAAAGGAAAGAATTAGTAAATAGAAAAAAGGTACAAACTTTGCTTTATAAGTAATATAATTATGGAGAGGTGGTATACAAGATGTGACAACAATACTCTATTGCATATCTGAACGTCGCTAAGACAGCAATCTTAAAAGCTGTCACCACAAGACGAACCTTTGTAACTATATGCAGATATGATATTAACTAGACTTGTGATGTTTTGCATTCTATACAAATACCCAAAGAAGGGCAATGCCAAAGAATGCTCACACTACTGGACAACTGCGCTCATTTCCCACACTGGTAAGGTTATATTCAAAATCCTTCAAGTCAGGCTTCAGCAGTATGTGAACCGAGAATTTCCAGATATACAAGCAGGGTTTAGAAAAGGCAGAGGAACCAGAGATTAAATTGCCAACGTCCGCTGGATCACAGAAAAAGCAAGGGAATTCCAGAAAAACATATGCTTCTGCTTTATTGACTACACTATATCACAACAAACTGGAAAATTCTTAAAGGGATGAGAATACCAAACCGCCTTACCTGCCTCCTGAGAAACCTGTATGGAGGTCAAGGTTTAACAGTTAGAACCTTACATGGAACAATAGCCTGGTTCAAAACTGGGAAAGAAGTATGTCAAGGCTGTATATTATCACCCTGCTTATTTAACTTATATGCAGAGAACATCATGTGAAATGATGGGCTGGATGAGTCACAAGCTGGTATCAAGACTGCTGGGAGAAATATCAGCAGTCTCAGATATGCAGATGATACCACTCTAATGGCAGAAAGTGAAGAGGAACTAAAAAGCCTCTCGATGAGGGTGAAAGAAGAGAGTGAAAAAGCTGGCTTAAAACTCAACATTCAGAAAATGAAGATCATGGCATCCAGTCCCATCGCTTCAGGGCAACTAGAAGGAGGAAAAGTAGAAGCAGCAGCAGGTTTTGCTTTCTTGGGCTCCAAAATCACTGCAGATGGTGGCTGCAGCCATGGTATTAGCAGATGCTTTCTTCTGGGAAGAAAAGCTATGACAAACGTGATCAGCATATTAAAAAGCAAAGACATCACTTTGCTAGCAAAGGACTGTATAGTCAAAGCTATGGCTTTTCCAGTAGTCATGTACGGATGTGAGAGTTGGAGCATACAAAAGGCTGAGCACCGAAGAATTAATGCTTTTGAATTGTGGTGTTGGAGAAGCCTCTTGAGAGTCTCCTCCCTTGAACTGTGAGGAAATCAAAACTGTCAATCCTAAAGGAAATCAACCCTGAACATTCACTGGAAGGACTGATGCTCAAACTGAAGCTCCAATACTTTGGGCACTTGATGTGAAGAGCCGACTCACTGAGAAAGACCTTGATGCTGGGAAATATTGAAGGCAAAAGGAGAAGAAGGTGGCAGAGGATGAGATGGTTGGATGCCATCACCGATTCAATGGACATGAATTTGAGCAAACTCTGGGAGATAGTGGAGGACAGGGAAGCCTGACATGCTTCCATAGCAGTCCATAGGGTTGCAAAGAGTCAGATACAACTTAGCGACTGAACTACAACACACAAATACTGTATTATCCTGTTGTACAACCGAAACTTCTGTAATGGTATGTGCTAATTATACTTCAAAATAAATAGTGCTCAGTAGATAGTTATAAAATAGAGAACTTGTAGCTAATATTTAAACTTCTTCATACTTACTATTTCAGCCATGATGCCTAAAAACCCAAGGGCAGGACCTGTAAGTTTTAGGACCCCTCAGGAGCAGCAGTATGGGGCAAAAAGTGGGGAAACATGAAGCCAAAATGTTAGCGGTATGAAGCAACGATATATGAAGACCTAAAAATGCAGCAATATGAAAAGCAAAAATGCAATCCAGCAGGTAGAAGGTGACAAAGGTGACCACCAGCATCAGGATGGTGCGGGCGGCTCTGGTCTCCGGGGGGCATCTGTGGTGCCCAGTGGGGGTGTGGATGTACTGCACCCTCTGACGGTGTCTGAGCAGGAGAAGCACCATGGAGCCACTGGACCAGACCATGAGGCCAATAAACACGGCATCAGAGACGGACCACAAGTACAGAAAGCGTGCTTTTGGAGCTGAGGATGAGCAGAACCACTTGCCATGGTTATCAGTGTAGTTGTTTGTGTCCTGTGGACCAGTGACTGTCACAGGAACATAGATATTCATTAGGAAACTGAGCATCCAGCAGGTGCAGCAGGAAGGACCAATGACCTTGGGGGCCCTTCCTCTGAGCATCATCCACTCCGCTGTCCTGGGGGTGAGGGTGAAGGACTGATAGGTGCTCAGGATGCAGGTGGAGCATAGGGTGGTGCCGCGAGCCACCCTTTGGATGTAATACACAAACTTACACCCAAGGCCGGACAGGGGCTTCCTCAAAACAAAAGCAGCCATTATGTGGGGAATCCCAGGAGAGAAAATAATCAAAAGGTTGGCCACAACCATGTGGGTGATAATCACTTCTGTTGGTCTCATCTTGCGGTCAAGCAAGATGGGACAGATGCTGTGGAAGAAAAGGGTGACATTACCCAGAGCCCCAACCACCATCTGTAACAGAGAGATCATTTTCAGAACCACCTCCCCTGGGTTTCTCAGGGCATCTCTGTGAACAGACATGGAGAGGATGTCAGAGTGTCCTGGAGTGGAAAGGGGGCTGAGCTGGTGATGATATCAGTTTTCTTACACAATCAAAGTGGAAAAGGATTCTTGCATTTTCTGTCTCCTGAGAAGGGAGACATTGTCATGCTCCACAGGAGGGTCTCAACCTAGAGAACATATGCATGGTGTCAGTTACAATTTCCCACTTACTATTTTGTATTTATTTCTGTTCATTTGTATAAGCTGATGCTCCACTAGCCTGTGAGGTCCAGGAACTTGAGAACCATGTCTCTCTTGATCAATAACATGACTGACCAATGCACGCGTCTGTGCACACCAAGTTTCAGCTGCATCCAACTCTTAGTGACCCCGTGGACTGTAGTCGACTGGGCTCCTCTGTCCATGGGATTCTGCATGAAAAATACTGGGAGTGGGTTGCCATGCCCTCCCCAGGGGATCTTCCCGACCCAGAGATCGAACTTGAGTCTCTTATGTCTCCTGCATTGCAGGCGGGTTTTTTGTGTTTTTTTTTTTTTTTTTTTTTTACCAAATAGCACCACCTGGGAAGCCCTGGTTGACCAATAATTGGTATTAAATAATATGTCCTGAATATATGTATTACAGGTGACATGAGAGAAAGACAGTGATATACTCTCCCCCTTTAGAATGTATGATCATTCTATTATACTAACATATTAACTTTGAAAAATAAAACAGTATTACTGAGATTATAGGAGAGTCTGACTAAATTTAATACAGTTGTCATTGAACCAGTTGTTCACGTTTGAGAACTCACAGCTCATCAGAGATACAAAAGAACAACAAAACATCAGTCATGCAGTTTTGGCTTCTGCTCCCTCATGGAAGTCAACAATCTGTCCTAACAATAATTAAAACACAGAATACTCTGTAAATTCTTGGATTCCTAAGACAGGTGAGAACAGAGGGGAAATCTCTGCTTCCAAGATTGGAGAGATGGACAGTGAATAGAGGGGATCGAGGTTCTTGGAGCACAGGTTCATGAGGGAAACACCTCGAACCCAGGGCAGAAAACCCTGCACTATAATGGATTTATGATGGATTTATGTAGGCTCCATGGGTTGCTGGAGGCCCCATGTGGAGAAGTCTGGTAATTAGAAACTCAAGGAAGACCAAGTCATAGGGAGATCCCCACAGTTCTGAGTTTTGTGATATTTCTTTGAAGAAAAAATCAGTGGAAAAAAAATCAGTGGAAAAATCTCTTTGTGCTTGCAGTGGGGGTTTGAAGGGGAAGAACCATTTTGAAATATATTCAGAGCATGAGGTTCTTCTTAATCTGCCTTTAGGAGAGGTTTGTTAACAAGAGTTTGTTAACTGGGGTCTTCTCAGAGCCTGAGTGACCTGGGAAGGGAAATACCCAGCATCCAGCCCACACTAGCCATCCTGCCCAATTGACTGAGGAGAAAAAAAGCAGAGAAACGCTGGTGAGGTTCACAGTCCAGAAGCACAGGCTCACGGAGAGACTGGGACTTCATCGTAGGATGTAGAATCTCCCCTCTCCCCTCACCTCACCACCACATCACTGAAGGTTAACAGTTCCTTTTCCCCAGAACATCATGTCCAGATATCAAGAAAAAACTCCTAGGCATACTATAAGGCAGAGAAGAATTTGGAGACACAGAGCAAACTTTAGATTCAGACATGGCAGGAATGAGCAAATGATCAAACTTTCTGGACTTCGTATGTGCTGTGACTAAGCACACAAAAGCCAGTGGAAGCAGCAGGAGCTAATGCGATGCTGAACCTTCAGAGGAGAATGTAAGTCACTTCACCCCAGGTCAGCACAGAAATCGGGGCTGGTCTATGCAGGCCTCCTAAGAGAACAAGAAAGCCCTGCTAAGACAGTGCGTCATGTGCCCAGGGCCATGGACATAGGAGTTGGGAGCTCGGCCCTGCACAGAGGGACACAGGGAACTGGGGAGAGCGGAGCAGGCCGCGTCCAGTGCAGAATCATTCAGCCTCTTCTCAGAGCTCACCTCGATGGGAGTTCTCAGTCTTAGCCAGGACTGCCGCCTGGGGTCCTTCTCTGTATTCACCTGTTAAAACAGGTCTGCTTGAGGTGTTATTAAAAAAAAAAGTATCACCCACTTTTGTTAAGCTACAAAAGCCAGTCATATTCTAATTTCTAAGTAAAAAAAAAAAAGTGTACACTGGTTATTTTCCATCACTCACATCTCTTGGCAGACTTGAAAATTACCTGAATTTCATCTCACTGCAAATTTTTTTCCCTTTCCATAATGCCTCAGGTTAAGGAAGGACAGTTGGGATTTTTTCCATATTCTTGAGAAAAATATGTGGATCACACGCAACACAAAACCCACACAGAATGGAGAGAGTATCTTTGCCGAAATTAGTGAAAACCTTCATCCAACTGAAGAGGGACTGAAAATAGGAAAAATGTGTCTGTCATTACTAAGCAGTGCAATTCTGTGTATTTCTGTGTGGGCACGTGTGGGTCTGTGTCATCAGGGTTTATTTCATGCTATAGGGTTTTTTAGCTCTAATGAACTCAGCACAAAAATATGTCCGCATATATTCATACCAACCCTAATCTATTAGGTCTGAGAATATCAACAGACTTCCTTTAAACATGGTTGAAGGTCTCAGTGGCTCTGGTCACACAGGACTTGGCACAGATTCCGCAGTCACCCCTCCCTCTTCCCCTCAGTGTCAGGGGCCCCAGGACACAGGATTTGCTGTGAACTCACGGCTCTGCTCCCACTCAGATACCCACCCCAGCACATTCCCACTGTCCACCCATCCAGCCAGGGCATGGACGGGGCAGCTCAGGACGAGGCCGGGGAGCACCTGTCCTGCCCAAGGTGCTGACAGCACAGCTCTGGGCGCCTCTCCTGCTGGAGAGCCTGCTCTCCCGTTTCCTGCCCTGAGACCGAACACAAGGGCGCACTCACCTGCCTGCACTTGGCTCCACGCTCTGTGCAGGGAGTGTCAGTCAGGACGGGCCCCAGTTATAGGGACGGGGTCCCTGGGCCCGATCTCCCCACAGAGGAGCCGTTATCATGTCATCTGGAGCGGAGGTGACACTGTCTGCCTGGAGAGTCTGGGGCGTCTCCAGGGAGGAGCAAATCCTACCCCCAGTGCTCCTCACCCTCACCCCCGCCTGGGACCTGTGACGACTCCTGGCAATTACTGAGAAGGTCCACAAGGGCAGCTGAGCAGAGGGCAGGGAGAGTTTTCTGTGTTCCCTGTGGGAGAACCCAAGTTTAGAGTGAAAGTCATAACGGGGAGGGACACTCACAGAGCACCAGGGCCCCCTTCACTGTTTCCTGTTGGGCATTTTCCTTCATGGTCTTACTTTTCCAGACTTTTCCAAAGTGTGTTCTCACTGATCATCAGGATGTGATCTGGAGGCTGGTCTTTCTCCTGCGTTTAAGTTCCAAGACCCTTTCTATTTATGACCTCAGGTCTGTTTAATCTGGAAAATTCTCCCTTTGAAGCCAGGAGTTCCCTCCTCAGAATCCTCAGGTCTGCTTTGTGTCTGCATGACTGCAAGGACTCTGTCATTTGCTCCATGTCACCCACAGACCACCTCTTTTGAGTCTGTCATTGGATCTCCAGCCTGCCCTTGCATTACAGTCCATTAGCCCTGGCAAGATGCACTCCGGGACATGCAGACAGGGGTTGGGGAAAAGAATTTATTAAAATTATATTAGGCAGAAAATGTTAGAATTCTCTAAATTGATCCATGGATGATCAATTGCTAGTTGGAAGTTTAACTTGATAATTGGATGTTTGAAACCTGATCCATTAGGTGGGCAGTCAGCCTGGTGTTTCTCCTGGGGGCCATGGAGCAGAAGGGACACCATACACCCTCCCCATCAGGCGCCTTCTATGGAGAACTGGTGCATGAAGGCAGCAGACACGCCCTTTCATAAACAAGGGGTTTCCAAGATAACCCTGGTAGATAGAACATCTACCGTTTCTGTTTAAAATGTGTTTATTTTGGCTGCAGGAGGCTTCTGGGGCGGTGCACAGCCTTCCTCTGATAGTGGAGAGCGGGGGCTACTCTCTAGTTGCAGTGCCTGGGCTTCTCGCTGTGACTTCTCTTACTGGAGCTCGGGATCTAGGGCACAGTGGCTCAGTAGTTGTGGGGCACAAGCTTAGCTGCTTTGTGGCATGTGGAATCCTCCCAGACCAGAGATGGAACCCATGTCCCCTGCACTGGCAAGCGGATTCTTAACCATTGGACCACCAGGGAAGTCCTACTGCTCCTATAAAGTTGTACATTCATGGCCTCTGTCTGGGACAATGTGCATAAAGGTTTTAATATATTGAATGATTATTCACTATGGGGACATTGCACAATACACACACATAGAGACAGTTTGGACCTACTATGTACCATTCCTCAACTAGGTAATGAAGATACAAAGAGAATCACTAACACTTCAGGTTTTGATATTTGAAACCCACAACTCATCCCCAGACTTGTGGCTGAGCTGGTGAAAGCATCCAGCTCTGAGCCGTCCAATGTGGAAGTACCAGTCCCAGGGGGCCAGTGAGCTCCTGACACGGGCTCATCTGGACTGAGAGGGGCTTGTGTGTCACACACACACTGGATCTGCCTTCTGTATTGACGTGCTCCTATGTTGGGTGCATATATATTTACAATTGTTACATCTTCGTGGATTGATCCTTCAGTCAATATGTAGTGCTACTGTCTTTTGTAACAATCTTTATTTTCAAGTCAATTTTGTCTGAATAAGTATTTCTCTGATTTTGTTTTGATTTGTGTGGAATAACCTTTTCCATTCCATCACTTTCAGTCTATGTGTGTCTCTAGATGGAAAGTGTTTTGTAAATAGCAGGTATATGGCTCTGTTTATCTAATCAGCCTGCCTGTGTCCTTTGGTTGGAGCATTTCAATTCTGACATATTATTTGAAACAGTCATAATAATTCTAAGGAGGATATAAGAAAAGTTGGAAACTCATATGTAATGGGTACAGCAATAAATACAAATAATTATACATTAAGACTACTAAGTTCTACAATGGAATATTAAAAGTGCCACATTTTCCCAGAAAAACATAATATGACAAAGCAACACAGAAAACAGCGACTGGGATAAAATGTAAAACGAAGTCTCAATATTCTGTGTTTCGGTGATGAAGACTAAATGTTTAAGTGAAAAACATGGAAAGGGAAGCTTCTCTTCCCTCCATCATGACTTCATCTGTCTCATCCATCTCATTTACTGATGGTCAACCACGACCAACCTAGACAGCACATTAAAAAGCAGAGACATAACTTTGCCGACAAAAGTTCATCCAGTCAAAGCTATGGCTTGTCCGGTAGTCAGGTATGGATGTGAGATTTGGACTATAAAGAAAGCTGAGCACCGAAGAACTGATGCTTTTGAAGTGTGGTGCTAAAGAAGATTCTTGAGAGTCCCTCGGACTGCAAGGAGATCAAACCAGTCCATCCTAAAGGAATCAATCCTGAATATTCATTGGAAAGACTGATGCTGAAGCTGAAACTCCAATACTTTGACCACCTGATACAGAGAACTGACTCACTGGAAAAGATTTTGAAGCTGGGAAAGATTGAAGGCAGGAGGAAAAGGGCACAACAGAGGATGAGATGGTTGGATGGCATCACTAACTCAATGGATATGAGTTTGAGCAAGCTCCGGGAGTTGGTGATGGACAGGGAGGCCTGGCGTGCTGCAGTCCATAGGGTCACAAAGAGTTGGACATGACTGAGCGTCTAAACTGAACCATGTAAAGAAAATCCAATGTGAAAAATGATACAACCCATTGAATAAACATTGATTTTTGTGTAATACTACAGCACATCAGAGAAATGAGTGAAAAACAACAACACAAAAACAACACCTTCTCCATTTCCCGGGATTCTTATCCTCACCTATAAAATAAAACCTCCACCCCCTCTGGAGTAACGTAACGTAGAGCAATGCTGGATTATGTGTAAGCGTATATCGGTTATGAGCTACACCACAGGGAGATGAACTTTGTGAAAACACTTCAGATGTTCCTGAAGAAAGGAGGTTTCTTTCAGGCAGCTGCACTGGCCAAGGGGAAAACTGGTTTCCTCAGTAATGGCTGGAATCTTTTTCAAGTTGATAATCTCATGGATTCACTTTCAGACCTCCCAAGGCAACAAAAGCACTTATCTATTTGACCTACAAAGTTATTTGGATTTCATGTAAAAATTTGTATTGAGTACAAACATCAATGGTACCAACTTCTAATTATAAAATAAATTAGTCATGGGTATATAAACATACAGTATGGAGACAGTAGTTAACAATACTGTATTGTATAATGAAAAGTGGTAAGAGAGTCAATCCTCAAAGTTCTTGTCACAAGAAAATTTTTGTAGTACGTAAGAGGTGGAAATGGAGACATTTTATTTTTGGGGCTCCAAAGTCACTGCGGACAGTGAATGCAGCCAGGAAATTAAAATACGCTTGCTCCTTGGATGAAAAGCTATGACAAATCTAGACAGTGTATTAAAAAGCAGAGAACATCACTTTGCCAACAAAGGTCCATATAATTAAAGCTATGGTTTTTCCAGTAGTCATATATGGATGTGAGAGTTCGACCATAAAGAAGGCTGAGTGCTGAAGAATTGATGCCTTCAAACTGTGGTGCTGGAGAAGCCTCTTGAGAGTCCCTTCGACAGCAAGGAGACGAAACCCGTCAATCCTAAAGGAAATCAACCCTGAATAGTCATTGGAAGGACTGATACTGAAGCTCAAATACTTTGACCACCCGATGTGAAGAACTGACTCACTGGAAAAGACCCTGATGCTGACAGAGACTGAGGGCAGGAGGAGAAGAGGGCAACAGAAGATGAGATGACTAGATGGCATCACCAACTCAATGGACATGTGTTTGAGCAAATTCCGGGGGATAGTGAAGGACAGGGAAGCCTGGTATGCTGCAGTTCACGTGATTGTGAAGAATCGGACATGACAACGTTGACAACAACGTGGAGGCAGATAGATATTAACTGGATGGTAACGATATTAACTAGACTTATTTGACTTATCATCTGTAACATATACAAATATTCAATCATAATGTTGTAAGACCTGAAGTGATATAATGTCACATTAATTATGCTTCAGTAAAAGTGGGTATAAAATATAATTACAGAAGAAAGGAATTGGCTATTATTGAAGCTGTCTACTACATATCTAAGGGGCTTCCCAGGGACACAGTGGTAGAGTCCGCCTGCCAATGCAGGAGATGCAGGAGACATGGGTAGAGCCCTGGTTTAGGGAAATCCCCCAGAGGAGGAAATGGCAACCTGCTCCAATATTCTTGCTTAGAAAATTCTATGGACAGAGGAGCCTGGGGTTGCAAAGAGTCAGACGTGACTGAGAGATTGAACATGGATGCATTACATATTTAGCTATTTAACCATTTTTTCTAACAACTCAAGAGCAGATCCTAGGAGTTCTAGGATCCCCCAGGAGCAACAGGAAGGGGGAAACAGTGGGAAAACATGCAGCCAAGACACTCGAGGTCTGTATAAACCATAGGCAAGATCTAAAAAGGCAGTGATATAAAAAAAAAGATAGAATTCAGCACATAGAAGATGACAAAGGCGAGCACCAGCAGGATGGTGTGGGTGGCTCTGGTCTCCGGGGGCATCTGCGGTGCCCAGTGGGGGTGTGAATATACTGCATCCTCTGGTGGTGTCTGTGCAGGAGAAGCACCACGGAGCCACTGTATAAGGAGCTGTGGGTGAGCAGAACCACTTCCCTTGATTGTCAGTATCATTTCTTGCGTTCTCTGGACCAGTAATCAAGGGAAGGCAGATATTCATTAAGAAACTGACATCCAGCAGGTGCAGCAGGAAGGACCAGTGACCCTGGGGGCCCTTCCTCTGAGCATCACCCACTCCGCTCTCCTGGGGGTGAGAGTGAAGGACTGACCAAAACAAAAACTGCCATTATATGGGGAATCTCAGAGAAGAGAAAAATTAGGAGATTGGCCAGGGCCAAGTGTGTGAGAATCATGTCTGTGCGTCTCTTTTTCCAGCCAAACAAGATTGGAGAGTTGCTGTGGAAGAAAAGGATGACATCACCCAGAGACCCAACCACCACCTGTAACACAGAAATGGTTTTCAGAACCACCTCCCCTAGGTTTCTCAGGGCATCTCTGTGAACAGACATGGAGAGGATATCAGTGTCCTGGAGGTGGAAGGAGGCTGTGCAGGTGATGACATCAGCAGTTGTCTTACAGAACCAACATTGGGAAAGAATTCTTGATCTTTTCCTCTCCTGAGAAGGGAGACACTGCCACACTCCACATGTGGGGCTCAACCTGTAGGACGCATGTATGACATCAGTTATACTTTTCACTATTAGTATATTTATTTCTACTATTTGGCACATTCTTATTCTCCACCAGCATGTAAGTTCCATGAAGTTAAGAACTACATCCGGACTTCCCTGGGGTCCAGGGGTTAAGAAACCGGCTTGCAATGCAAGGACATAGGATCAAACATGTATCAGGGAACCAAGGTTCCACATACCGAGGAGCAAGTAAGCCTGCATGCTGCACCTAAGACCCAAGGCAGCCAAATAGATAAATACATATTTTTAAAAAATGACCACATTTATCTTGTTTGCCAACATGGTCGATGCATAATAGATATTACAAAATATGTACTGTGTATATGACTATGTGACAGGAGACAGAAAAGCAGATACACTAAACCTCTTAGAGACATTCCTGCCTATTTTAAGAATTCATTAAGAAAAAAATAGCAAATTGCAAAAGTATTGGTGAACTTATAAGACTGTCCAGCTGATTTTAATACAGTTTCAAGAGAGTCAGTTATCCACACTTAAAAATCATATTTCTTCAGAACTAGAATACACAGTATAACTTAAAAAATCAGTTGTGGACCTCCACTTTCTAGTTCCTCATGTAAGGAGCTTGGGAGTCACCTCTCTGTCCTAACAAGGAGAACAACAAATAGGCTGAAAATTCTTGAATCAGTAAGAGAGGTGAGAGACAGGGGACACCACTGCCTCCACAAGGGAAGGGACAGCAGGTAAAGAGAAGGAACCAAGATTATATTGGAGCAGAGATTCATGAGCAGAAACCCCTCTGGAACAAGCCCTGGATAGGAAATCCTGCATCATAATCAATGGATTGATGGGGACTTGGTGTGTAGGAATCTGACAGAATCTCCAGGAGGACCACTCATCCCACAGTTCTGTGAGTCTGGTGATATTTCCCTCAGTTAATATAACAGAAATCCACCAGATCATTTGGCGTTCTATATCTGCTGTGACTAAACATGCACACAATCCAATGGAAGCAGCAATAATTAATGCGACGCTGAATCAGCAGAGGAGTGTGTAACTCACCTCACCCCAGGTCAGCACAGAAGTCAGGGCTGGTCTGTGCAGGCCTCCTAAGAGAATGAGAAAGCCCTGCTAAGAGAGTTCGTCATGTGTCCAGACCATGGGTCCAGCTGGGACCTCGGCCGGGGACAGAGGGACACAGGAAACTGGGGAAGGTGGAGCAGGTTGCGTCCAGTGCAGAATCACTAAGACTTTTCTCAGAGATTGCCTCTGATGGCACTCAGTCTTAGCCACGATGACCACCTGGGGTCCTTGTCAATACTGGCTCACAATGTCTGAACTACTACAACAAAACATCACCCACTCAGAGGATTATAAACAACAGAAATTTACTGCTTACAGTTCAGGAGGTCAGAAGTCCGAGATCAAGGCTGCAGCATGGTCCCCGGCAGGGGAGAGCTGCACTCTTGATTCATGACTGGTGCCTCTTGCTGTGTCCTCAGGTGCTGGAAAGAGTCATGGAGCTCTCTGAGGTCTCTTTTATAAGGGCACTTAAATAGTTCATGAGGTCTCCACCTGCCCAAAGGCCCACATCCTAACACCATCATGTTTGGGGTTATGATATCAATACATGAATTTTGGGACAGAAATGCTCAGACAATTCCATGGTTCAAGGTACATTCCACTGTATTTGAAAATATTAAATTCAGCACTGAATTATTACAGACAGTATTATTCTAATCCTATCACCAATCTTTAAAAAATATTTTATTTTGTATTGAGGTATAGCCGATTGACAATGCTATGATGGTTTCAGGTGAACAGTGAAGGGCCTCAGCTATACATATACAGGTATCCATTCTCCACCAAACTCCCCTCCCATCCTGGCTTCCAGATCAAATTGAGCAGAGTTCCCTGTGCTATACAGTAGATCATTTGTTAGTTTTCCATTTTAGTACTTCCAATTCTTTAAAAAGGGCATAAATTGCTTATTTTCTAGCATTTGCACTGTTTCCACAGAGTTGAAAATTCATTAGATTTCATCTCACTACAAAGTCTTTTTTTCTTTCTCCTTCTGCTCCAGAATAAAGTAGACAGGGGGGCATTTTCCCATTCAATCAGAGAGACATAAATACGAGCAATATCTATACACACAACTTAAAAACACCCAGAACTCTGACAGAATGTCTTAGCAGAAATTATAGCCCACAGTCTAATTTGTTAAGTCCTGAGAAGTCACTAGACCCCTTTACACATGGTTGAGAAGCTCAGTGGCTCTGGTCATGCAAACTTGACACAGATTCCACAGTGACTCGCCTCCCTTTTCCCCTCATTGTCACGGAACCCAGGGCACAGGGATTCGCAGTGAACTCAGCGCCTTGGTCCCCCTCAGATACACTGTTGTTGAATTATTACAACATCCAAGACCTGGAAATAATCTAAGTGCCCACTGATAAATAAATAAAGAAGCTGTGGTGTATTATACAACGGGCTGTTTTTCATTGGAGGATAGTTGTGTTATAATGTTGTAACACATGTTTTTATTGGAGTATAGTTGTGTTGCATTGTGTGCTTTATAATATTATTTAGTTTCTGCTGTACAGCAAAATGATTCACTTATATGTATACTTATCCCCTCTTTTCTTCACCTTTAGGTCACCACTGAGCATTGAGTAGAGTTCCCTGTGCTATACAGTAGGTTCTCATTAGTTATCTATTTTACACATCGTAGTGTACACATGTCAGACTAATAGTATTACTCACAAATACTGAATCATTATATTACCCATGAAACCGACATAACGTTATATCAGTTATATTCCAATTTTAAAAACTGCAAAAACAAAAGTTGGACACTATGTTATACAAAAATGATCTGAACTGGATCACCAGCAAAGTCCCTCAGACAAGTCTTAACAGATTTAAGACTGAAATCCCAAGAAGTATCTTTTCTAACCCCCATGATATGAAACTGCTTCTGCTAAGTCACTTCAAACTAGATGCAGATAACTGCAGGAAAATCAGAAAATTCTCAGATACGTGGAGATGAACGACCACCTCTAGAGCAAACAGTGGTCAAAGAAAAATCCAAAAGGAAATAAAAGACCTTGAGACAAGAATGAGTGGAAACATAGCAAACAGAACGTTATAGGATTCAGCACAAGTTGTTCCAACAGGGACGTTTTCACAACAGAAGCCTACATTAAGAACAAAGATTCTAGTAATCAAACTAACTTTTTACCAAAAGGATCAACAGCAACCAAAAAACCACCAAAATACCACCACCAGCCCCTCCCCCGCCCCCAAAACCAAACCCCAAACTAAGGAAAAGTTAATGGATACAAGGAAATAAAAAAAGAACAGAGTGGAAATAAATGAAATAAAGACCAGAAAAACAGTAGAAAATACCAAGGAAACCACGAGCTGGCGTTTGGAAAGATGAACATTCCCCTTGTCACTGAGCACCGGCAGGAACGTGAGGAGGAAAACAGTGACGTCGGACACCTAAGGCGTTTCTAACCCCACGGCTGCCCTCGCCCTTTTCCCACCAGAGTGGCATTCCTTCCCCTCAAAGCAGGAAAGCCGCCCTGGACTCACCTCCCAGCTCCTAGTCGCCCCTCCTCCTGGAGCCCCTCTTCCCGCTACTTCAACAGTCTCGTCCTTCAGGCTCAGCCTTCTGGCTCCACCTGCTCAGAATCACCTCAGGAGCCCCCTCAGTCAACCATGACGGACTCTATCTCTTCACCTCAAGATGAAATTCATACCTTTTTTGTTCGTTTCCTCCTCTCTGCTCTCTCTTTCTGATAAATCGACAGCTCTCGGAAACAAGAAATACTCTCCAGGCAAAAGTAGCGGCCGCCCGTCTAGCAGCAAGGCTCCCGGCCTGCCTCGCCCTCAGTTGTGGCTTGTCTGCTGGAGCTGCTGTGTGCAGGCATCACCTCTGATCTCGCGAGAGTTTACCGTGACGAGGACCTAGACTCCTACCCCTGCTCTCGCGACATTTCCTAGACTCTTGCCGCTGCTCTCGCGACAGCTCCTGAAAGAGGACCTGGACACGTGCTCCCGCTCTCGCGACAGTTCCCGAGGCACAGGCCTGTTCGGGTACTTCTGATCTCGCGGTAGCTCCTGCGGCTAGGAGATGGACGTGTTCCCCTGATCTCTGGGCAGTCCCCGAGGAAAGGCCCCGGAAAGGTGAGTGGACTGTGGGTCCTGCCGTGCATGACTGTACGGTGACTTCTACCTGCGCTGTGTCCTGTCCAGCCTCCATCAGGCTGCGGTGGCCCATCCTGGGGGTGCCCTCAGCCTGGCCCTCCTAATGCGGCTGCTCCATGAATCCGATGAAACTGTATCCGCAGAAGCTCTGACATGAATTTCAGGCACAGTAACTCCTCATAGGATCCGCCGAAACCCCCCCTCATGTCTCCCTACATCACTGGCTCCCAGTGACTCCTGTTCATGCCAGTCCCTTCATCCTCTTGCATCTCTCCTCCCACACACATGGCCCATGACCTTCCTGTGAGGCTGGGTATTTACTGGAGCTTGGGAGATGTGGTCAAACCTACCGGATGCACATATCCTGGGAGACACAGAAATCAACCTCACAGGTGAGGTGCCTCCCTTACATCAACAGTCACGATCAGAAGGACACACCTGCCCCCACACAGTCCATGACCCCCAGCCCCACACAGTCACACACGGGGGGCACCACCACAGCCAGAGTCAGAAACGAACTCACAGCAGGTGCTGGCAGGGCTCTTCTTTCATGAAATACCATTAAAGGCAGTTCTGTCTCTCTTTTGCTCCTGAGCACTTTTTGCTACACTAGCTTTCTTGTATCATTTGGTTTTAACTTCTGTGAGTAAAAATGCTTATAATACAGTGGAAGCAGCAGGAGTTCTGTTGTGTTGACAGGAGTGCATAACTCTTCACAGGTGAGCCCTGAAATCAGCGCTGATGTGTAGCCCAGTGCTGAGGGAATGCTTAGAGGCATCGTCGTGAGCTGTGGGCAGCGGGACTAACGGAGCCTGGAATAAGGTCCCGCGTGGAGATACAGTGAGAAAGGGGGCAGGGGGACTCCTTCCCCTGCAAGCACAGATCTGTGAGGTCTGCTACAACGAGCAGAGTCCTTGTTAACAACAGGGAGGAGCTCAGTGACTGGATCATTCAAGGCTTGGCACATATTCCAGAGACCTCATCCCTCCTCTCTCATCTTTAGAGACTCCAGGGCACAGGGATCTGTGGTGGACCATCCGCCTCTGCTCCCGGCTGAGACACTCCCGGGCACACAGTCACCCTCTTCCCAGCAGAGCATGGATGTGGATGCTCAAGTGAGGCCGTGTTGCCCCTGTCCCGCCCAGTGTGAGTTAAGTCTTAAGTCCCTCTCCTGATGAAGGCAACGTCTCTCTCTCTCCCAGTCTTTGCCCTGAGATTGAAGAGAAGGAAGCACTCACTGTCTGGTCTTTGCTTCAGAGCTCTGTGCAGGGATGAGGCTCATCTCACTCAGGATGAGCCCCAAGCACCTGAGGTCATGGTTGTAGGGACGGTATTTCTAGCCTTGGTCTCTCCACAGAGATTCCATTATCATGTCACCTGCTGTGTGGGCGGCACTGACTGCATGGGGAGTCTGGGGCGTTTCCAGTGAGGAGCAAATTTTATCCCCTGTGTAAATCATCTTCTTCCTCCTTGCGTGATTAAGGACATCTTTTGGCAGTCAGTGAAAAGATCCGAATGGGCAGCCAAATAGCTGGCAGAAAACTTTTTCTGAATTCCCTGTGGAAAACGGTAGTTCAGAATCAAAGTTGTCATCAGGTACTATAGTATCACTTGAAGGTGCATCGAACTTTTTTTTCTTTTACCACACTTCCAATTGGGCTTATTCCTCAAGGTATTTTCTTTATATATAGGCAGGTGTTTACCAATTCTGTTTTGGTAACAGTGTCTTTGAGATTTAATCCACGTACCATATAATTTACCCATTTAAAGTGTACCACTCAGTGATCTTACTTTATTCAGAGAGCAGTCTTTGTTGCTGTTGTTTAGTCTCTAAGTCTTGTTGGACTCTTTGCGACCCCACTTTCTGTAACCCTCCAGGCCTTTCTGTCCATGGGATTTCCCAGACAAGAATACTGCAGTGGGTTGCCATTTCCTTCTCCAGGGGATCTTCCCCACCCAGGAATAAAATCCATGTCTCCTACTTTAGCAGGTGGATTCTTTACCACTGTGCCGCCCAGGAAGCCTGTTGTGGTCTTTACCACACTCATTTTAGGAAATTTTCATCAACCTGGAAAACAGCCCAAATCCTTTATTTTTCTTCTTTTTTCAGATTCTTACAATTAAACTATATATTTTATATTGAACTATAGCCAATTAACAATGTTGTGACTGTTTTAGGTGGACCGGAAAGGAACTCAGTCGTACATGAATATGTATCCATTCTCCTCCAAACTCCCCTCCCATTCAGCCTCCCACATAACACTCAATGCATTTTCATGTCTCAAAAATAATGAGCATCATCACTGGAATCCCAAGTCTAGTATTCTTATGACTTTATTTAAGAAATTTTGGGTCCCCTCCTTGGAAGTCCAGTGGTTAGGACTCCACACTTCCAATGCAGAGGGTGCAGTTTTGATCCTTGATTGGGGAACCCAGTTCCTACATGTCAAACAGCCAAAAGATTTTTTTTTCTGGTATAGGAAGTATTTATTACTCTCATGTACAGAAAGCTCAATAGTCTACATTTAGCCCAGTTTGGTGGCCTGTTCTTTGACCATTGCCTTTTCTACCTTGGCAACGGGAGCCACTGATTTGGGACCCAGGACACGGCCTCCCCAGTGATGGTGGATCTCATGATATCTGTTGTTGTAATAGGTGCTGACAGCTTCTACCAGCTCAGCCGAAGCGGCCTTGTCGTCCAAGCTGACTTGTGTAAAGGCAAGAGTAGTGCAAGTCTTCTTGTGCACTAGATGCCCTGGCCTGGCCTTCCCTTGGACCGCCATCTCTTTTTATTATTAATATTTTTAAAATTTTTTAATTGGAGGATAATTGCTTAAAAATGTTATGTTGGTTTCTGCCATATGACAACGTGAATCAGCTGTATGTATATATACATCCCGTCTGTCTTGAGCCTCCCTACCCACCCTCCCCTCCCCTCTAGGTCCTCAAACAGCACTGAGTTGACTTCCCTGTTTTGTGTGGCAGCTTCCCACTAGCTATCTGTTTTACGCATGGTGTTGTGTGTATTTCAGTGCTACCCGTTCATTTCATCCCATGCTTGCCTTCCCCCTGCTGTGTCCATGAGTCTGTTCTCTGCCTCTGCGTCTCTATGCCTTCCTGGCAAATAGGTTCATACGCCATTTTTCTATATTCTATGCCTGCCTGGCAAGTAGGTTCATAGGCCATTTTTCTACATTCCATATATGTGCGTTAATATATGATATTTGTTGTTCGCTTTCTGATTTACTTCACTCTGTATAACAAGTTCTAGGTTCATCCACTTCAGTACAACTGACTCACATTAAAGACCCCCATTCTTTTTTTTTCCATTTATTTTGACTAGTTGGAGGCTAATTACTTTACAATATTGTAGTGGTTTTTGCCATACATTGACATGAATCAGCGGTGGATTTACATGTACTCCCCACCCCGGTCCCCCCTCCCACCTCCCTCTCCACCCCATCCCTCTGGGTCTTCCCAGGGCACTTGTAGAGACCCCCATTCTTACTGTACCCGACAAGCAGGAGGGCCACCAGTTCTGTGCCACATAGTAGGTTACCTGGTTTATATACAATAGTGTGAAAAATGAAGTAGAGTTGAAGTTACTTCTATTCAATTATTTTAAAGATAAAAGTAATTCATAGGCAGTTAATTCCTTATTGTTTAAGAGGAGGTTGTCTATCACTAAATATACTTCTACTATTGATCACATTTTATTACCTTCTATACACATTAATAAGAAAAATAAGAAGTAAAATTATGATATTTTTAGATAAATAGATATTGAAACAATCCACTCATAGTAGAACTAACTCCTTAAAAGCTAAAGGGAATTCTTCACCCAGAAGACAAATTGTACCAAAGAAAAAAACACTTACAAAAAACAACTACAAGCATTGGAAAAGGCAATCATATTGACACATGCATAAACTCTACTTTCTCTTCATTTCTTGTTTTTTATAAGGCACAACTATCTCATGACAGCTAAAACCATAGCATTACTTGTCAGTAATAATGTATATAGATACACCATTTGGGGATCCTTACATGATGACCAAACTATCACTGAAAGATAGTTATACATTAACACCTTAAATTTTAAAATGGAACTTTATAAATAACACACTAAAAGGAAGGCAGAAAAACAGAAAAAAATTGGACAAATAGAAACAAATCCCAACTTTTACAAAATGCAATCATGAAAACTATATATTCAAGTGGCAAATAAAAAAGGCAGATACTAGTCTTTTCTTCAGCTCACACCATCCATCTAATCGACTAAATTTATTGAGGGTCTACCATATAAACAATCCAGGTTTAAAGGAGAAGCAAGCCGTTGAACAGCACTGATTTTCTGTGTAACACTACAGCATATTGGAGAAATAGAAGTGAAATAAAGTTACACGGTAATATAGAAAAACATATTCTCCATTTTCATGTGTATTACCTTTATCTCAGAAATCAAATCTCCACCCACACAAGAATCATTTATGGAGATCAACATTGGATTATGTGCCAGTGTGTGTCCAGTATTAGCCGCAACGCACAGGGATAAAATTTGGTGAAACTCTTGAAATGTTCCTAAAGAAAGATTTTCTTCAGACAGCTGCATTGGTCAAGGGTGAAATGGTTTCCTTAGTAATGGTTTGTACATTTCTCAAGCTGATAATTCATGGATTGACTTTCAGATCTCCTAAGGCATCTCTGGAATTAAATGAACCTTCTCAGCTCATTGGAAATTATGTATAAATTTGGTGTTGAGTATAGACATCAAAAGGAATCAACTTCTAGTTATAAAATAAGCAAGTCAAGGGGATGTAGTGAGCCACATGGTGAATATAATCAATTATATTTCATTGCATATGTCACTTCAGTCATGTCTGACTCTTTGTGACCCTGTGGACCATAGCCTGCCAGGCTCCTCTGTCCTTCTAATTCTTCAGGCAAGAATACCGGACTGGGTTTCTGTGCCCTCCTCCAGGGGATATTCCTGACCCAGGGATTGATCCCACATCTCCTGCATTGGCAGGTGGGTTCTTTACCCATAGCGCCACCTGGGGAGCCCAGCATGTGTCAGAGTCAAACACTACAAGAAACTAAGAACATGGCATCTGGTCCCATCGCTTCATGGCAAATAGAAGGGGAAAAGTGGAAACAGTGACAGATTTTATTTTCTTGGGCTCTGAAATCACTGTGGATGGTGACTGCAGCCATGAAATGAAAAGACTGGATGAAAAGCTATGACAAGTCTAGACAGTATATTAAAAAGCAGAGACATCACTTTGCTGACAAAGGTTCAGATAGTCAAAACTATAGTTTTTCCAGTAGTCATGTATGGATGTGAGAGTTAGACCAAAAAGAAGGCTGAGGGATGAAGAATTGATGCTTTTGAACTGTGGCGTTGGAGAAGAACGTTGAGATTCCCTTGAACTGCAAGGGGATCTAAGTAGTCAATCCTAAAGGAAATCAACCCTGAGTATTCATTGGGAGGACTGATATTGAAGCTGAAGCTCCAATACTTTGGCACCTGATGCAAGGAGCCGACTCACTGGAAAAGACCTTGATGCTGGGAAAGACTGAAGGCAAACGAGAAGGGAGTGATGGAGGATGCAATGGTTTACTAGCATCACACTCAATGGACATGAGTTTGAGCAAATTCTGGGAGATAGTGAAGGACAGGGGAGCCAGGTGTGCTGCAGGCCATGGGATTGCAAAGAGTTGGATACAAGTTAGTGACTGAAGAACAACAAGAGAGTCAACCTTCAAAGTTCTCATCACAGGGACTTCCCTGGTGGTTAGGACTTGGATCTTCCACTGCAGGGGGTGCTGATTTGATCCTTGGTTTTGGAACTAAGATCCCACGTGCCCCACAGCCAAATAATAACAAAAACTAACTGAATAACATCAGTAAGCATGGCAAAGTTCATATCACAAGAAAGAAATTTGTATCGTCTGTGAAGGTGCAGGGATCATAACTAGACTTACTGTGATCATTCTGCAACATAAACAAGTGCCCATTTATTGTGTTGTCTATCTGAAACTAATGCAAGGTTAGGTGTTAATCATACCTCAAAAAAGTGGATACTGAGTACTTGCAGAATAATTATGGTAATTATTATTGAAGGTGTCTACTAGATATTTAGCACTTTAAGCACGCATTCTAAAAAGTCAAAAGCAGAACCTACGAGTCCTAGGGTCTCTAAGCAGCAGCAGGAAGGGGAAATGGTGGGAAAACAGGAGCCCATTGCGTTAGAGGTCTGCATCAAACATGGGCGGATTCCAAAGAAGGCTGTATTGTAAAAAGACAGAACGGAATTCAGCAGGTAGAAGGCGACGAAGGTGACCACCAGCATCAGGACAGTGCGGGCGGCTCTGGTCTCCGGGGAGCATCCATGGTGCCCAGTGGGGATGTGAATATACCACACCGTCTGGTGGTGTCTGAGCAGGAGAAGCACCACGGAGCCACTGGACCAGACCATGAGGGTAATAAACACGGCATCAGAGACGGACCACAGGTAGCCTAAGCCTATGACATTACCTGAGACTGAGCAGAACCAATTGCCCTGGGAATCAGTAGAGTTGTGTGTGTCCCACGGACCAGTGATTTTCAGAGGAGCAAGGATGGACTTTAAGAGACTGAGCATCCAGCAGGTGCAGCAGGAAGGACCAGTGACCCTGGGGGCCCTTCCTCTGAGCATCACCCACTCCGCTCTCCTGGGCATGAGAGTGAAGGACTGATAGGTGGTTAGGACGCAGGTGGAGCACAGGGCGGTGTTATGAGCCACTCTCTGTATATAATGCACAATTTTACACCCAAGACTGGACAGGGGATTCCTTGGAATAAAAGCTGGCATTGTGTGGGGAACCCCAGGGGCCAGAAGAACCAGGAGACTGGCCACTGCCATGTGGGTATGAATCATGTCTGTCGATCTCTGGCTATGGCCAAGCAAGATTGGAGACATGCTATGGAAGAAAAGGATGACATTGACCAGGGACCCTATCACTATCTGTATAAGATATGTGATTTTCAGAGCAGCCTGACTTGTGGTTCTCAGGGCATCTTTTGTGAAAAAACATGGAGAGGATGTCAAGAGTGTACTGGAGCAGAGAGAAGGCTGTGCTGGTGATGACATCAGCTGTCTTCTTACAGAACCAACACTGGACAAGGATTCCCACATTTTATTTGTCCTGAAAAAAAAAAGAGTCTCACAGTCTAGAGAATGACTTTACCAGGATAACATAATCCAGACACCAGTTAAAGCATTCACCATTATTTATTTGGTTTTGCTTTGTATTTACTTTTACATCCTGATGTTCAATCTCCATGCAGGGTCTACAAAGTGATGGTTATATTTATTATGTTCAACAGCATTGTTGGTCTAGTTCACCCATTTTTGTCACTATTCACATAAGTAGAAAAAAAATCCCAAAATTTTATGCAACCATAAAATACTCTCAAATACTCTAAACATCTTGTGAAAGAAGAACAAAGCATTGAGCTCCCTCACTTTATATGTCAGATCTATGGTAACAGAAGCAGTATGGTATAGGCATAAAAACAGATCAATGGGACAGAATAGAGAGAGTGCCGAAGTAAATCTATGTGCCTGTGGTTAATCAGTTTTCACCAAGGCACTAAGGATATATAATTGTAAAAGGATAGTTTCTTTAATAAGTGGTGTTTGGAAAACTGGAAATCCACACCTAAAGATTGAAACTGAGAGACTAGACCTTACAATTCTGACCAGAAGAAAAGAACTGTAACTATATACATAATAGATGTTAATGAGACACAGTGTGATCAACTGCAATATATACAAACAGTGAATCATTATTTTGTACCCATAAAACTGACATAATGTTATGTCAATTATATCTCAATTTCAAAAACTGAAAAAGAAGCTGGACGCTATTTTACACCACACACAAAAATGATCTGAACTGGATTAAGATTTGGTTATAAGATCTGAAACCATGAAATTCCTAGAGGAGAGAAGTAAGCTCCTTGACATTGGTCTTGGTCATAATGGTTTGGATTTGACAACAAAAGCAAAGGTAAAGGAGTGGAAGTGTATCATGTAAGAGCCTCTTCAGAGCAAAGGAAATCATGAAAAGGCAGCTACGCAATAGACAGTATTAGCAAACCACATACCCAGTAATGAGTGAATATCCAATTTGGGCAGATCCCCAAATAATCCAGTTTAAAACAGGCAAAGGAGGGTTAAAGGCTCAGACTTTACACCCGGTAGTCACTTAATGGCTCACCAGCAAAGAATTCGCCTGAAATGCAGGAGCTGCCGGAGACACAGTTTCCATCCCTGGTGCGGGAAGATCCCCTGGAGGAGGAAAGGGCAACCCACTCCAGTACTCTCGCCTGGAAACATGGACAGAGGATCCCCGTGGGATCATTTGGGACATGGCTTTTCTTAACAGTGCTCCATGAAACTTCCTTGGTGGTCTAGCGGTTAAGAATCTGCCTGACAATGCAGAGGACACGAGTTTGATCCCTGGTTCAAGAGGACCCCACATGCCCCGGGGCAACTAAGCCCGAGTGCCACAACTCTGAGCCCACACTCTGGAGCCAGGAGCCTGAACTACTGAAGCCCGCACGCCCTAGAGCCCGAGATCCACACCGAGAGAAGCCACGGCAGTGAGAAGCCTGTGCACTGCAACTAGAGGGTAGCCTCACCTCCACTCACTAGAGAAAGCCTGCCTGCCGCAACGAAGACCCAGTGCAGCCAAAACTAAATAAAGGAATAACAGATGTTTTTAAAAATTAAAAAGGGCTCCATTATTGCCCCCAGGATTATACTTCAAACCACTGACACCCATTCTCTTATGTGGACACTTTCCCATTTGATGAAGCCCATAAATCAGGTTTTTCCTCAATTAAATACCTCAGTTAAATAGGATGGATTTTTTAACAGCAAGGCCTTCAAACATGCTTTTAAGAACTAGACTTTTCTGGTTTTTTTAACAATATCTCAGATTGAACTTATAGCTTTCCAGTTAGTTTTTTTTCCAAGTCAGTTCTTGGAAGATATTTTTATATCTTTTTTTTTTTCTTTTCTTTTTGGGAGATATTTTTGAAGGGTGTAAAGAAAATGTAAAGGGGTCTGGTTGATGGCTGAAAGGGAGAGAGAATTTTAAGAAGTCACCAAGAGCAGACTATGAAGAGCTCCGAGCACTGGAATTTAATTCTACTGGCATGGGGAGCGCCACAATCAGATACTACATTGAAAAGCATGAACTTGGGGCTACGTGGATGGTGAGTGGGGAGGCAGAGATAACTGGGGAGATGCTGGAACCATGAGGCAAGAGGAGCTGTGGTCTTTACCAGAGCACTGGCGGAGAAATGGGGATAAAGGATGGACTGAATCTGGGGGATGGAATATACAGCATGATGACTATAGTTAATAATCCTGTTTTGCATATTTGAAAGTTGCTGAGAAAGTAGGTTTCAAAATCCTCATCAGAAGAAAAAAAATTTTGTAATTGTATATGGTGACAGATATTAACTAGGCGTATGCAGTGATCATTTCATAACATGTACAAATATTGAATTATTATGTTGTATACTTGAAACTAACACATGTTATATATCAGGTATACCTCAGTATAAAAAAATGGACTACGAATGCCTTCAGAAAGTAGAAAGGGCAGGAGATGAGACTGGATGGGAGCATGAGGGAGATGAGTAGTCAAAGTGTGGGGTCCAGGTTTCCAGGCTAGAGGGATGGTGGCATCAACCACTAGGATGGCAGACATAAGAAATATAGCTGGGGCAAGGGTGGGAAATATATGTTAGTTTTTTTTAATTAAAATTTTTTTAAATTATAGAATACATTATCATTGTACAAATGTCAACACAAAAGAATTAAAATTCCTTTATCCACCCCCCCCCCAAAAAAATGGGCAAAGGACCTGAACAGACATTTTTCCAAAGAAAACATACAAAGAGTTAAAAGGTACATGGACAGGAGTTCAGCATCTCTAGTCATCAGATCAAAATTTCAGTGAGATAGCATCTCTCACCTGTTAGTCTGTCTGTTCTCCAAAGACCAAGAGGCAACACACTGGTGAGGAGGTTGAGAGAAAGAAACACTTTACACACTGTTGAGAATGTAAACTGGTACATCCTTGTGGAAGATGTTATGGAAGGTCCTCAGAAGTTAAAACCAGAACTACCATATGCCAGAAGTCGTGCTTCTAGGATAGATCCAAGGAAAAGGAATCAAGATCAGGAAGAGATACCTGCCCTCCATGTTCACTGGTACATTATTACAACAGCCGAGACGTGGAAAAAACCCGCGGGTCTACCGATGGAAGAGCAGATGAGGAAGCTGTGGTGCATCACACGGTGGGATATGTGTTTATTCCAGCTCTGTTGCTTTGCAGTGTCGAGTTCCTTTCTACTGTACGGCAGGGTGCATCAGCTCTACATGTATACTCACCCGCTTCTATCAGATTCCCCCCCGTGTGGGCCACCACAGAGCACTGAATACCGTTCCCTGTGGTCTGCAGAAGCTTCTCACTACTTGTCATTTTATACATAGGGGTTGGAGAAGGAAACGGCAACCCACTGCAGTATTTTTGCCTGGGAAGTCCCATGGGTGGAGGAACGTGGCGGGCTGCAGTCCCTGGGGTTGCAACGAGTCAGACACGACTGAGCGACTAAACAGTAACGGCAGCTGCTGAAGTTAAAAAGGCTGAGGGCATCTGCCATTCACTTAGATAGAGGAAAACGTGAGCAGCACTGGCGTACATGACACAAATGCAGAGAGAATCGCAGTGAAATATCATGGCAGAAGTTCCTGAGCCGACTACATCCAGTGAAGGAAAATGTGAAGGTGGTTGTTACAGGACAGCCTTTCTCTCTGTGTTTCTGTTTGTATGTGTCTGTCACTGGATCTTATTTTAGGACTTTCAAGTTCTAACCCAAACTCTGTACATCAGTTTATCTCACCTTACTCACATCCAACACTAATCAGTTAGGTTCCAGGAGGTCACTAGAACCTTTTATACAAGATTGAGAAGCCCGGAGCTCTGCTCATACAGAACTTGGCACAGATTCCACAGTGACCCTCTGCCTCTTCCCCTCAGTGTCAGGGATCCCAGGACACAGGATTTACAGTGAACTCATGTCTCTGGTCCCACTCAGATACAACCCCAGCACATTCCCACCTTCCACCCATCCAGCCAGGGCATGGACAGGGCAGCTCAGGACGAGGCCGGGAGCACCTGTCCTGCCCAAGGTGCTGACAGCACAGCTCTGGGCGCCTCTCCTGCTGGAGAGCCTGCTCTCCCGTTTCCTGCCCTGAGACTGAACACAAGGGCGCACTCACCTGCCTGCACTTGGCTCCACGCTCTGTGCAGGGAAGTGTCAGTCAGGATGGGCCCCAGTTATAGGGACGGGGTCCCTGGGCCCGATCTCCCCACAGAGGAGCTGTTACCATGTCATCTGGAGCGGAGGTGACACTGTCTGCACGGAGAGTCTGGGGCGTCTCCAGGGAGGAGCAGATCTTACCCCCAGTGCTCCTCACCCTCACCCACGCCTGGGGACCTGTGATGACTCCTGGCAATTACTGAGAAGGTCCACAAGGGCAGCTGAGCAGAGGGCAGGGAGAGTTTTCTGTGTTCCCTGTGGGAGAACCCAAGTGTAGAGTGAAAGTCATAACGGGGAGGGACACTCACAGAGCACCAGGGCCCCCTTCACTGTTTCCTGCTGGGCATTTTCCTTCATGGTCTCAGTTTTCCAGACTTTTCCAAAGTGTGTTCTCAGTGATCATCAGCATGTGATCTGGAGGCTGGTCTTTCCCCTGAATTTAAGTTTCACAACACTTTTTATATATGATCTCAGTCTGTTTAATCTGGAAAATAATCTCTTTGAAGCCAGTGTTTCCCTCCTCACAGTCCTCAAGTCTCCCTTGTGTCCACGTGACTCTATAAGGAGATTATAATTTGTTCTAAGTCACCCATGGATCCCCCTCCTAGAGATTCTCATTGGACCACCAGCCTGTCTCTAGGTTCTGAGCCATTTGAGTTGGATAAGAGATAAAATAGACTTTGTCAAGAGACAAAGAAAAACACACATAATGAACAAGGGACAAGCAACCAATTGAAGAAAAAGATATAATAATTTTAAATATATATGCACCAACATTTGTTGGTGTTCAGTTGCTAAGTAGTGTTTGAGTCTTTGCGACCCTATGAACTGCAGCACACCAGGCTTCCTTGTCCTTTGATATCTCCCAGAGTTTGCTCAAATTCATGTCCATTGAGTTGATGATGTCATCCAACCATCTTATCCTCTGTTGTCCCCTTCTCCTCCTGCCCTCAATCTTTTGCAGCATCAGGGTCTTTTCCATTGAGTTGGCTCTTCCCATCAGGAGGACAAAGTATTGTACCTTCAGCTTCAGCATCAGTCCTTCTGATGAATATTCAGGGTTGATTTCCTCTAGGATTGACTGGTTTGCACTCTCTGATGTCAAAGAGACTCTCAAGAGTCTTCTCCAGCACCACAGTTTGAGCATCAGTTCTTCACAGGAGCACTTCAAAGTATAAGTCAAATATTGATAGACATAAAAGGAGAAATCAACAGAAACGCAATCATAGGAGAGGATTTCAACTTTCCACTTACATCAGTAAATAGATCACCCAGGCGGAAAATGAAGGAGAAAACACAGACTGAAAGGAACACGTTAGACCTTAGTGTCTATAGTTGATATATATTGAGCATCCATATGAAAGCAGCAGAATACACAATGTCTTAAATGGCACATAGGTTGTTCTACAGGAGGTTTACAAGCTGGGTCATAAAGCAAACTTCAATAAAGTTAATAAAATTGAAATGATCTCAAAAGTCTTTTCCAATTGTAATGCTATGAGACGAGAATCAACTAAAAGGAAGAACCTGAAAAAAATAACACCAAACACGTGGAGACTAAACAACATGCTACTGAAAAACCAATGGTTTGCTGAAGAAATCAAAGAATAAATAAAAAATCCTAGAGACAAATGAAAATGAAAGCATGATGATTCAAAACCTATGGGATTCAACAAAAGCAGTTCTAAGAGGGAAGTTTATACAGATACAAGCCACAAAACTAGAAAAAAAAACTAAGCAACCTAGTATTACACCTAAAGCAACTTGAGAAAGAAGGACAGCAAAACCCACAGAGAGAAATCATAAGGATCACAGCAGAAATAAATAAAATGGAGAGAAAAGTAAGTGATAGAGGAGATCAGTGAAACTAAAAGCTGGTTCCTTGAAAAGAAAAACAAAACTGATTAACCTTTAGCCAGATTCGTTAAGAAAAAAAGGGAGAGATCTCAATCAATAAAATCCAAAAAGAAAAATGAGAAAGTACAACCAACACCCCAGAAATTTAAAAAAAATCTTAAAAAACCACTTAGGTCTATAAAATGGAAAACATGGAAGAAATGGACAAATCCTTTGAAAGGTACAACTTTCCAAGACTGAACCAGGAAGAAATAGAAAATATGAACAGACCAAATACCACAATGTCCAAAGAAAAGACAAAATAAAACACAGGAATAGTAAGATAGGACAAACAGAAAATAAATCCCAAGTTGCTGTTTGCAAGGATGAAAATGAAATATTCAAGTGACAAATATGAAGAGGAAAGCCTCAAGTCTGTCCTTGCAATTATTGTGTCTGCCTAAACAATAAAATTTAATGATGGTTGACTATGTAAAGAAAACCCAGGTTTAAAGGAGAAGGTAATGTAGAAAAAGACCTTCTTCACTTTTCAGGTTTCTTATCTTCACTATGAAATAACATCTCCACACACCATGGATTAATATTTAATGAGACCAATAACTGAATCATGGGCCAATGTATGCCACGTATTACCCACAACTAATGGAGATAAAGTTTGTGGAAATTCTTGAAATGATCCACAAGAAAGGAGTGTTCTTTCAGAAAGCTGCCATGGTCAAGGGTGAATGGCTTCCTCAATAATAACCTGTGTCTTTTCTCAGCAGATAATTTCATGGATTGACTTTCAAATACCCCAAGTTAGCACCTGCATTAAATTAACCTTCTTTGTTCATTGGATTTTACGTACAAATATCAACAAGCATCTACAGCTAGTTACAAAATAATTAAGTCATGGGAATGGGATGTCCAGCATTGTGACTATAGTTGATTACACTGCATTGCATTGTTGGAAAATGCTGAGGGATTCAAACTTTTAAGTTCTCATCAGAAGAAAGCGTTTTTACCATGTGTAGGGAGGGATGCACAGTTGGTAAGGAGAATTGTGGTGATCATTTTGCAACATATACAAGTATTTATATAGTGTAATATTACTTATTCATTATGACTAATGTAATGCTACTTATTTATTATGACTCAATTAAAAAACTTGGTACTGAGTAGTTACAGGATAATTTCTGTTATAATTCAAGCTGTCTGCTAAATACAATAAATTTAAAGTGAGAACTTTAGTCACACCTGCTAACAACTCAAGAGCAGATCCTAGCAGTTCTAGGATCCCTGAGGAGCAGCAGGAAGGGAGAAATGGTGGGAAAACAGGAAAGCAAGACATCAGAGGTCTGTATCAACCATTGTCGAAAATCAAAAAAGGCAGTGATATAAAAATCAAGAATAGAAGTCGCCACATAGATGATGACGAAGGTGACCACCAGCATCAGGATGGTGTGGGCGGCTCTGGTCTCCGAGGGGTATCTGTGGTGCCCAGTGCGGGTGTGAATATACTGCACCCTCTGGTGGTGTCTGTGCAGGAGAAGCACCATGGAGACACTGGACCAGACCATGAGGCCAATAAACACGGCATCTGAGGTGGACCACAGGATGACAATCCCTGCACTGGCACTTGAGGACGAGCAGAACCAATTGCCCTGCATATCCGTATAATTGTGCCTGTTCGGTGAAGCAGTGATTTTCACAGGAACATAGATGTACATTAAAACACTGAATACCCAACAGGCGCAGCAGAAAGAACCTGTGACCCTGGGGGCTCCTCCCCTGAGCAGTGACCTCCCTCCTCTCACAGGGGTGAGCGTGAAGGACTGATAGATACTCAGGACACAGATGGAGCACAGGGTGGTGCTGTGAGCCGCCTTCTGTAAATAGTACACAAATTTGCAGCCGAGACTAGACAGGGGCTTCCTTGACGTGAAAGCTGCCACTGTATGGGGGATGCCCGAGGAGAGAACAACCAGAAGGTTGGCCACAGCCGTGTGCGTGAGAATCATGTCTGTGGGTCTCTTCTTATATCCAAACAATATAGAAGAGATGTGGTAGAAAAAAAGGATGACATTGGCCAGAGACCCAACTCCCATCTGTAAAAGATACATGGTTTTCAGAGCTGCCTGGCTTGTGGTCATATGGACATCTTTCTCAAAAGACATGGAGTGGCTGTCAGAGGGGCCTGGAGCAGAGGAGAGGCTGTGCAGTGATGATATCAGCAGTCCTCTTACAGAACCAGCTAGGGAAGGGAGTCTCACTCTTCAGCTCTCTTGAGAAGAAAAGACACTGTCATACTTCAGAGAAATGGTTTCACCTAGAGAACATACATTTGACATTAGTTATACCTTTCACCATCATAAACTTTTATTTACTCCTATTGATTCGTGTATTCCTGTTCTCCACACGCGTGTGAGTAAGGTCCATGAACGTAGGGACCATGTCTGTCTTGTTCAACAACATTCTTGACCCATAATAATTTTTAAAATATATAACAAGTATATGAATAAGTGACAGGAGATAAAGACAAACTCTACCCCTTTAGAATTCACGATCATCTTGCTTATTACAAGAATGCATAGGGTGATGTCATGGTGATGTCACCAACATGGCCACACAGGAGGCTCCTTCCTCCCATGGACACAGCGAAAATGCTCACACATGGATCAGTTCCTTTGAGAGAAATGCAGAATGACTTGTACATTGAATGACTTGTACATATCGGATGAGTTAGAAATCCCCATGTCAAAATGGGTGGGGAATTCTGGGACACCTGCTCACCATGAACCCCACGCCCAGCACAGTGCCTTCCAATCACAATGAAACCCCCAATGCCTTGCTTCTCTGTCACGGATCTGAACCTCATACCAGCACTCTAACTTTTTAAATTAATTTATTTTGGTTGGAGGCTAATTACTTTACAATATTGTGGTGGTTTTTTGCCATACATTGACATGAGTCAGCCACGGGTGTACGTGTGTCCCCCACCCTGAACCCCCTTATGTCCCTCCCCAGCCCATCCCTCTGGGTTGTCCCCGTGCACCGGCTTTGAGTGCCCTATTTCATGCATCGAACTTGGACTGGTCATCTGTTTCACGTATGGTAATATACATGTTTCAATGCTATTCTTTCAAATCATCCCATCCTCGCCTCCTCCCACAGAGTCCAAAAGTCTGTTCTTTATATCTCTGTCTCTTTTGCTGTCTTGCATGTAGGGTTATCATTACCATCTTTCTAAATTCCATATATATGCGCTAGTATACTGTATTCACGTTTCTCTTTCTGACTTGCTTCACTCTGTATAACAGGCTCCAGTTTCACCCACCTCATTAGAACTGATTCAAATGCTTTCTTTTTAATATCTGAGTAATATTCTATTCTGTGTATGTACCACAACTTTCTTATCCATTCATCTGCCAGTGCACATCTAGGTTGCTTCCATACCCTGGCTATTGTAAACAGTGCTGCGATAAACATTAGGGTACACGTGTCTCTTTCAGTTCTGGTTTCCTTGGTGTGTATGCCCAGCAGTAGGATTGCTGGGTCGTATGGCAGATCTATTTTCAGTTTTTTTAAGGAATCACCACACTGTTTTCCATAGTGGCTGTACTAGTTTGCATTCCCACCAACAGTGTAAGAAGGTTCCCTTTTCTCCACACCATCTCCAGCATTTATTGTTTGTAGACTTTTTGATAGCACCCATTGACTGGCATGAGATGGCACCTCATTGTGGTTTTGATTTCCATTTCTCTGATGATGAGTGATGTTGAGCATTTTAACTTTAAAGGCTGGCCTCAGAGGAAGAGGCCCTCAGATCACTTAGTTCTGGTAGCCAGTGCAGCGGACATCGCTGAGCCCCACGGGACTAAGGAAATAAAAGAGCAGTGGTGAAACGGACCTACTGCCACTCCCCATGGCCTCAGCCCCAGGCTCAGTGCAGATGGACATCGCTGAGCCCCACGGGACTAAGGAAGTAAAAGAGCAGTGGTGAAACGGACCTACTGCCACTCCCCATGGCCTCAGCCCCAGGCTCAGTGCAGATGGACATCGCTGAGCCCCACGGGACTAAGGAAGTAAAAGAGCAGTGGTGAAACGGACCTACTGCCACTCCCCATGGCCTCAGCCCCAGGCTCAGTGCAGATGGACATCGCTGAGCCCCACAGGACTAAGGAAATAAAAGAGCAGTGGTGAAACGGACCTACTGCCACTCCCCATGGCCTCAGCCCCAGGCTCAGTGCAGATGGACATCGCTGAGCCCCACGGGACTAAGGAAATAAAAGAGCAGTGGTGAAACGGGCCTACTGCCACTCCCCATGGCCTCAGCCCCAGGCTCAGTGCAGATGGACATCGCTGAGCCCCACAGGACTAAGGAAATAAAAGAGCAGTGGTGAAACGGACCTACTGCCACTCCCCATGGCCTCAGCCCCAGGCTCAGTGCAGATGGACATCGCTGAGCCCCACGGGACTAAGGAAGTAAAAGAGCAGTGGTGAAACGGACCTACTGCCACTCCCCATGGCCTCAGCCCCAGGCTCAGTGCAGATGGACATCGCTGAGCCCCACAGGACTAAGGAAATAAAAGAGCAGTGGTGAAACGGACCTACTGCCACTCCCCATGGCCTCAGCCCCAGGCTCAGTGCAGATGGACATCGCTGAGCCCCACGGGACTAAGGAAGTAAAAGAGCAGTGGTGAAACGGACCTACTGCCACTCCCCATGGCCTCAGCCCCAGGCTCAGTGCAGATGGACATCGCTGAGCCCCACAGGACTAAGGAAATAAAAGAGCAGTGGTGAAACGGACCTACTGCCACTCCCCATGGCCTCAGCCCCAGGCTCAGTGCAGATGGACATCGCTGAGCCCCACAGGACTAAGGAAGTAAAAGAGCAGTGGTGAAACGGGCCTACTGCCACTCCCCATGGCCTCAGCCCCAGGCTCAGTGCAGATGGACATCGCTGAGCCCCACGGGACTAAGGAAATAAAAGAGCAGTGGTGAAACGGACCTACTGCCACTCCCCATGGCCTCAGCCCCAGGCTCAGTGCAGATGGACATCGCTGAGCCCCACGGGACTAAGGAAGTAAAAGAGCAGTGGTGAAACGGACCTACTGCCACTCCCCATGGCCTCATCCCCAGGCTCAGTGCAGATGGACATCGCTGAGCCCCACAGGACTAAGGAAATAAAAGAGCAGTGGTGAAACGGACCTACTGCCACTCCCCATGGCCTCATCCCCAGGCTCAGTGCAGATGGACATCGCTGAGCCCCACAGGACTAAGGAAGTAAAAGAGCAGTGGTGAAACGGACCTACTGCCACTCCCCATGGCCTCAGCCCCAGGCTCAGTGCAGATGGACATCGCTGAGCCCCACAGGACTAAGGAAATAAAAGAGCAGTGGTGAAACGGACCTACTGCCACTCCCCATGGCCTCAGCCCCAGGCTCAGTGCAGATGGACATCGCTGAGCCCCACAGGACTAAGGAAGTAAAAGAGCAGTGGTGAAACGGACCTACTGCCACTCCCCATGGCCTCAGCCCCAGGCTCAGTGCAGATGGACATCGCTGAGCCCCACAGGACTAAGGAAGTAAAAGAGCAGTGGTGAAACGGACCTACTGCCACTCCCCATGGCCTCAGCCCCAGGCTCAGTGCACATGGGCATTGCTGAGCCCCACAGGACTAAAGAAGTAAAAGAGCAGTGGTGAAACGGACCTACTGCCACTCCCCATGGCCTCAGCCCCAGGCTCAGTGCACATGGGCATTGCTGAGCCCCACGGGACTAAGGAAATAAAAGAGCAGTGGTGAAACGGACCTACTGCCACTCCCCATGGCCTCAGCCCCAGGCTCAGTGCAGATGGGCATTGCTGAGCCCCACAGGACTAAGGAAATAAAAGAGCAGTGGTGAAACGGACCTACTGCCACTCCCCATGGCCTCAGCCCCAGGCTCAGTGCAGCAGGAATAGGCTTGGGCACCCACCACCTCTTTTGAGTTGGACGGCACACACTGTCCACTGCTGCCTGAGGCTCTGGCATCTAACCCTGCATCCAGTAGCTGACTGGGATGCTCTTGGGGAACTGAAGGAGCAAGTGGACACTGTTTCCACATTCTCCCTCTGGCTTGATCCAAACGTAAAATCAAGCCTCCAGCGTCTGCCTGGAAAGGGCCTGTCCACACATCTTATGCCCCAACCTTTGTGGCTGACCCCCAAGGGGTGGACCCTCCAATCACCTTGCCCCAACATCAAGGGTACTCAGCCTACTTGAGTCCCACAGGACTATGTAATACAAAAAATCAGTTTTCACTGGTCACACATAGACCTAAAGAGAAGGGATGGAAAATACAGTCCAGGGAAATGGAAAAGAACGTAGGAGTAACTGTAGTCATCTCAGACAAAATAGACTGTAAGCCAAAACATGCAACAAGAGACAAAGGAGGCCATTACGTAATGACAAACATCAATTCATCAAGGAAATAGAACAACTGTAAATGTCTGTAAGCCCAAACTTGGAGTACTTCAATATATTAAGCACCTGTTAACAGAAATCAAGGGGAAAATAGGCAATCATACAATGATAATATGGACATCAATTCCAGACTCAGCGATAGGGCGATCATATAGAAAATCTATAAAGAATCATTGGATTTAAACTACATATGAGATCGGATGTACTTAAGCATCCAACAGCAGCAGAAAATAGTCTTCTCAAGTGGATGTGGACCATTCTCCATGTGAGTCGTAACATATTTAAGAAGACTGAAATCATTTCAGGCATCTTTTTCAACCACAATGATATGAAACTTCAAAACAATTATTAGAGGAAAATAGGATAAATCACTAATGTGTGGAGATTAAACTTTGTGGATGAAATGAAAAATCAAAAAGGAAAAAAAGATTTCAGAGAAATGAAAGTGGAAATACAAGATAACAAAACTTATGGAAAGCAGTTTAAGAGCTGAACTGATAGCAATGGACATCTATATGAACAAGGAAGAAAAGTCTCAAATAAACAGAATAGCCTTATGCCTCAAAGAACTATAAAAGAATAACAAGTTCAGCCCAAAGGGAAGAAACTTTGAGGTTCTTTGAGGTTCACAGCAGAAATATTGGCATAATTGAGAGGCGTTGTGAATTTGGTTCCAGACCACAGCAATAAAGTCAATGTCATGAAAAAGTGAATCATACACGTTTTTGGCTTCCCAGTGCACATAAAGGTTATACTTGAGATTGCAATCATCACCCCAGTCCATAGACAAGCCTCCTATAAAGTTCTCACTCAACCTCAGAGCGCCTAAAGGATAAAGCAAACATTACCAGACCAAAAGTGAGAAACACAGTCACAGTGGGGACTGCAATACCCCCACTTTCATCAGACAGAAAATCAACATGGAATCACTGGACCAAGCTACACATTAGAACAGTTGGACCTTATAGACCTAACCTGACCCATCTACCCATCAGCAGTAAAAGACACATTTTTCTCAAGAGGACAGAACAGTCACCAGATCAGAGCACATGTTTGGACCCAAACAGGTCTTTTTTAAAAAAGTCTTTATTGACTCTGTTATAATGTTGCTGCTGCTTCTTTTTTTTTTTAATGTTTTGTTTTTTTGGCCAAGAGGCATGTGGGATCATAACTCCTCGACTAGGGGTCGAACCAGCATCCCCTGCTTTGGAAGGCAAAGTCTTAACTAGTGGACCACCAGGGAAGTCCCCCAAAAAAGTCTTTAACAGATTTAAGACTGAAATCACATAAAGTATCTTTTCCAAAGACAGTGATATGAAACAAGTTGCCAATAACAGCAGGAGAGTTGGAGCATTCACAGATACATGGAGATAAACAACCACTCCAGAACAGACTGTGGTCAAAGAAAAATCCAAAGGCATGTTTGGACAACAATGAATGGAAACACACAAACTGAAATTTATGGGATTTGGCACAAGCTTCTCTAAGAGAGATGTTTTCACAACAAATGCCTAGATTAAGGAAAAAAAGATTCTAATGATCAAGCTAACTTTTTACCACATGGAACTAAACAAGACAAAACCCAAACAGGCAAAAGTTAGCAACTACAAGGAAATAAGAAAGAACAGAGTGGAAATAAAAGAAATAAGGGCCAGAAAAACAATACACCCATGGCTGATTCATGTCAATGTATGGCAAAAACCACTACAATATTGTAAAGTAATTAGCCTCCAATTAAAATAAATACATTATTTAAAAAATAAACAGAAAAACAATAGAAAATACCAAGGAGACCACGAGCTGGCGTTTGGAAAGATGAACATTCCCCTTGTCACTGAGCACCGGCAGGAACGTGAGGAGGGAACAGTGACGTCGGACACCTAAGGCGTTTCTAACCCCACGGCTGCCCTCGCCCTTTTCCCACCAGAGCCAAGGCATTCCTTCCCCTCAAAGCAGGAAACCCGTCCTGGCCTCACCTCCCAGCTCCTAGTCGCCCCTCTTCCTGGAGCCCCTCTCCCCGCCACTTCAGTGGTCTGGTCCTTCAGGCTCAGCCTCCTGGCTCCACCTGCTCAGAATCACCTCAGGAGCCTCTGCACCCACAGGTGCGTGGGGACTAGACTGGGAAAGTCACTCTCTCTGTGTAACAGGACAAGCTGGAAGCAGCCTTTCTTAGAAAGAAAGCAGAGAACCCCAGAGTCCTGTTTTCCAACCCCTTTTCTGATGACACACCCCTGCTTTCACAAAACACAATCTAAAGGCAATCTGTCTCTCTTTTGCTCCTGAGCACTTCTTGCTACACTGGTTTCCTCATATTGTCTTGGTTTTCTTTCTTTTTTTACTTTTGTGAATAAAAATGCTTACAATACAGTGGAAGCAGCAGGAGTTCTGTTGTGTTGACAGGTGTGCGTAACTCTTCACAGGTGAGCCCTGAAATCAGAGCTGGTATGTAGCCCAGAGCTGAGGGAATGCCGAGAATGAGCTGCTTAGAGGCATCGTCGTGAGCTGTGGGCAGCGGGACTAACGGAGCCTGGAATAAGGTCCCGCGTGGAGATACAGTGAGAAAGGGGGCAGGGGGACTCCTTCCCCTGCAAGCATAGATCTGTGAGGTCTGCTACAACGAGCAGAGTCCTTGTTAACAACAGGGAGGAGCTCAGTGACTGGACCATCAAGGCTTGGCACACGTTCCAGAGACCCCATCCCTCCTCTCTCATCTTTAGAGACTCCGGGGCACAGGGATCTGTGGTGGACCACCCGCCTCTGCTCCCGGCCTGAGACACTCCCGGGCACACAGCCACCCTCCTCCCAGCAGAGCATGGATGTGGATGCTCAAGGGAGGCCGTGTTGCCCCTGTCCCGCCCAGTCTGAGTTAAGTCTTAAGTCTCTCTCCTGCTGGAGGCAACGTCTCTCTCTCCCAGTCTTTGCCCTGAGATTGAAGAGAAGGAAGCACTCACCTGTTTGGTCTTTGCTTCAGAGCTCTGTGCAGGGACGTGTCACTCTGGATGAGCCCCGAGCACCTGAGGTCATGGTTGTAGGGACGGTATTTCTAGCCTTGGTCTCTCCACAGAGATTCCATTATCATGTCACCTGCTGTGTGGGTGACACTGACTGCATGGGGAGTCTGGGGCGTTTCCAGTGAGGAGCAAATTTTATCCCCAGTGTAAATCATCATCTTCCTCCTTGGGTGATTAAGGACACCTTTTGGCAGTCAGTGGAAAGACTCGGATGGGCAGCCAGATAGCTGGCAGAAAACTTTTCTGTATTCCTTGTGGGAAAAGGGAATTCAGAATCAAAGTTCCATTGGGCACTATAGGGACGGTTTAAGGTGCAGCAATAGCTTCTTTTAAACTATACTTGTAATTGGGGTTATTCCTCAAAGCATTATATGTATTTGCTTTTTTTGTCAGGTGTTAGTAAATTTTACTTTGGCAACAGTTCTTTGAGATTTAATTCACATACCATATACCTTATCCATTTAAAGTATACCACTCATCTACAAGCAATAAATGCTGGAGAGGGTGTGGAGAAAAGGGAACCCTCTTACACTGTTGGTGGGAATGCAAACTAGTACAGCCGCTATGGAAAACAGTGTGGAGATGTCTTAAAAAACTAGAAATAGAACTGCCATATGACCCAGCAATTCCACTCCTGGGCATACACACTGAGGAAACCAGAATTGAAAGAGACACGTGCACCCCAATGTTCATCGCAGCACTGTTTACAATAGCCAGGACATGGAAGCAACCTAGATGCCCATCAGCAGACGAATGGATAAGAAAGCTATGGTACATATACACAATGGAATATCACTCAGCCATTAAAAAGAATACATTTGAATCAGTTCTAATGAGGTGGATGAAACTGGAGCCCATTATACAGAGTGAAGTAAGCCAGAGAGATAAATACCAACACAGTATACTAATGCTTATATATGGAATTTAGAAAGATGGTAATGATAACCCTATATGCAAGACAGAAAAAGAGACACAGATGTATAGAACAGACTTCTGGACTTTATGGGAGAAGGTGAGGGTGGGATGATCTGAGAGAACAGCATCGAAACATGTATATTATCATGTGTGAAACAGATCGCCAGTCTCGGTTGGATGCATGAGACAAGTGCTCCGGGCTGGTGCACTGGGATGACCAGAGGGATGGGATGGGGAGGGAGGTGGGAGGGGGGTTCAGGATGGGAAACACATGTAAATCCATGGCTGACTCATGTCAGTGTATGGCAAAACCCACTACAATATTGTAAAGTAATTAGCCTCCAACTAATAAAAATAAATGGAAAAAAGAAAACAAAACCATGAAGTATACCACTCAATGATCTTAGTTTATTCAGAGTTGTGGTCTTTGTTGTTGTTTAGTGGCCAAGACGTGTTCGACTCTTTGTGACCCCATAGACTCTAGCCTGCCAGGCTCCTCTGTCCACGGGATTTCCCAGGCGAGAATACTGGAGTGGGTTGCCATTTCCTCCTCCGGGGATTCTTCCCAACCCAGGGATCGAACCCACATCTCCTACATTGCAGGCAGAGTCTTACCACTGAGCCACCAGGGAAGCCCATTGTCTCTACTGCACTCAGTTTTAGGAAATTTTCACCAATGTGAAAAGAAAGCCCATATCCTTCATTTTTTTTTTTTGGTTTGTTTCAGATGTATTATTAAACTTCTTATTTTGTATTGAAGTATAGCCAATTAACAATGTTGTGACAGTTTCATGTGGATAGCAAAGGGACTCAGTCATACATATTACATGTATCCATGCTCCCTCAAACTCCCCTCCCATCCAGGTTGACACATAACACTCATGCATTTTCATGTCTCCACAATAATGAGCGTCATCACTGGAGGGTCTAGTGTGCCTATGACTTTATTTACAAAGTTCCGAGGGACTTCCCTGGCAGTCCAGTGGTTAGGACTCTGAGCTTCCAGTGCAGGAGGCCCAATTTCCATCCCCAGTTGGAGAACTAAGATTCCACATGTCAAGCAGCCAAAAAAAAATTTCTTGGTGGGGGAGCGGGGAGTGGCAAAAGAAGTATTTATCACTCCCATGTATGGAAAACTCAATAGTGTACATTCAGCCCAGTTTGGTGGCCTGTTCTTTGACCCTTTTCCAGCTTGGCAGTGGGAGCCACTGACTTTGGACCCAGGGCATGGCCTCCCCAGTGATGTAGATCTCCTCGTATCTGTCACTGTAATTGATCCTGATGGCTTCCACCACCTCAGCCAGAGCACCCTTGTGGTCCAGCTGATGTGTGTGAAGGCAGCGGTGGTGTGCATCTTCCTGTAGACCAGACACCCTAGTCTGACCTTCCCCTTGAACCTCCATCTATTTTTTTAATTAATGTATTTATTTTAATTGGAGGCTCATCACTTTACAATATGGTAGTGGTTTTTGCCATACATTGACATGAATCAGCCATGGGTCTACCTGTGTCCCCCATCGTGACCCCCCTCCCACCTCCCTCCCCATCCCATCCCTCTGGGTCATCCCAGTGCACCAGCCCTGAGCACCCTGTCTCATGCATCGAACCTGGACCGGTGATCCATTTCACATATGGTAATATTCATGTTTCAATGCTATTCTCTTAAATCATCCCACCCTCGCCTTCTCCCACAGAGCCCAAGAGTCTGTTCTTTACATCTGTGTCTCTTTTGCTGTCTCACATATAGGGTCATCGTTACCATCTTTCTAAATTCCGTATATATGTATTAATACACTGTATTAGTGTTTTTCTTTCTGACTTACTTCACTCAGTGTAACAGGCTCCAGTTTCATCCGCCTCATTAGAACTGATTCAAAAGTATTCTTTTTAATGGCTGAGTAACATTCCACGGTGTATGCGTACCACAGCTTTCTTATCCATCCGTCCGCCGATGGACATCTCGGTTGCTTCCATGTCCTGTGGGAGGAGAGGCGCTTTATAATGTGTGGGTCTCTGCCATGCCGCAGTGTGAGTCAGACGCAGGTATGTGTCCTCTGCCTCACGAGCCCCTCCCCCACTCCCTCCCCCTCCCCCACTCCCTCCTCCCCCCACTCCCTCCCCCACTCCCCCTCCCCTCCCCCCTCCCCCTCCCCCACTCCCTCCTCCCCCCACTCCCTCCTCCCCCACTCCCCCTCCCCCTCCCCCCACTCCCTCCCCCCCACTCCCTCCCACCCCCTCCTCCCCCCACTCCCTCCTCCCCCCACTCCCTCCCCCACTCCCTCCCACTCCCCCACTCCCTCCTCCCCCCACTCCCTCCCCCTCCCTTCCCCCCTCCCCCTCCCCCCACTCCCTCCCCCTCCCCCACTCCCTCCTCCCCCCACTCCCTCCCCCACTCCCCCTCCCCTCCCCCTCCCCCTCCCCCACTCCCTCCTCCCCCCACTCCCTCCTCCCCCCACTCCCTCCCCCTCCCTTCCCCCCTCCCCCTCCCCCACTCCCTCCTCCCCCCACTCCCTCCCCCACTCCCCCTCCCCCCACTCCCTCCCCCTCCCCCACTCCCCCTCCCCTCCCCCTTCCCCCTCCCCCACTCCCCCCTCCCCCCACTCCCTCCCCCTCCCCCCCTCCCCCTCCTCCACTCCCTCCTCCCCCCACTCCCCACTCCCTCCTCCCCCCACTCCCCACTCCCCCTCCCCCACTCCCCCTCCCCCTCCCCACTCCCCTCCCCCACGCCCTCCCCACCCCGCTGCTCTAGCTCACCGCAGAGCGCTGACCTGAGCTCCATGCGGTGCAGAGCGGCTTCCCACTGGCTGGCTGTGCACGTGTCAGCGCTGCTCCCTGAAGTCATCCACCTTCTCCCCACCCTGCCTGCCCACAAGTCTGCTCTCTACGTCTGCGCCTCTGTTCCTGCCCCGAAACCGGCTGTGCCCTGTGTGTGTGTTAATGCACGATGTTTCTTTCTCTGTTTCTGACCTACTCTGTTCAGCAGGCTCTCACTTCATCCATTTCAGTTCAGCCGACTCGCGTTCGGGAACCCCATCCTACTGTACCCTGTGGGCAGGGCGGCCGCCAGCTCTGTGCTGTTTATATAGTAGGTCCTTATTAGTTATCTATTTATATACAGCAGTGTGAAAAAGGAAGTAGATTTGAAATTGCTTCTAATCAATTATGTTAAAACTAAAAATAAGTCATAGGCATTTAGCTCATTACTGTTTAAAAGGAGATTGTCTATCGCTAAGTATACTTTTCTTATTGGTCACATTTTATTACCTTTTCATACACTTTAGTAGGAAAAACAGTAAGTAAAATAACAGTACTTTTAGATAAACATTGAAATAATTCACTCATATTAAAACAAATTCCATAAAAGTTAAAGGAAATTCTTCACACAAAAGGTAAGTTACACCAAAGAGGAAAACACTTTAAAAAAAAGAACTACGACCATTGGAAAACGTAATCATATTGATACATGCATAAACTATACCTCTTCATTGCTTTTTTTTGTATAAGACACAACCAGTTCATGACAGAGAAAGGTCATAGCATTAATTGTCAATAATAACACATGCCTGCATGCTAAGTTGCTTCAGTCAAGTGCAACTCTTCGTGACCTACTGAGCTGCAGCCCGCCGTGGGGTTCTCCAGGCGAGAATACTGGAGGGGGCTGTTACGCCCTCCTCCAGGGGATCTGCTCCACCCAGCAATCGAACCTGCGTCTCTCACATCTCCTGCATTGGCAGGTGGGTTTGGGAATCCATACTTGATGGCTGAAACATCACTGAAAAATAGCTATACCTTAAAACCTTAAAGTTTTAAAGTGGGACTTAAATAATTACACTCCAAAAAGATGGCAAAAAAAACCAAACAGAAAAAATAGATTGGACAAATAGAAACAAATCTCAGGTTGCAAAATGCCATCAAGAAAACTATATTTTCAAGGAACAGATTTTTTTTTTTAAAAAAAGCAACTTCTGGTTTGTCCTTCAGATTACATGATTAATCAATTAAGTTTATTGAGGGTCCTCCATGTAAACAATCCAGGTTTAAAGGAGAAGCAAGCCTTTGAACAACATGGATTTTCTGTGTAACACTACAGCATACTGGCGAATTAAGAGTGAAGTACAGTTACAGGAAATACAGGAAATTTTCCTGTGTGTTGTCTTCATCTCAGGAATCAGATCTTCACCCGAAAAAGACTCATATTTACGGAGACCTATATTGGATTGCGCACCAGTGTGTCGGGTAATAGCCTCAACACATGGAGATAAAGTTTGTGGAAACTCTTGAAATGTTCCTGAGAAAGGAGGTTTCCTTCAGACAGCTGCATTGGTCAAGACGGAAATAGTTTCCTCAATAATGGTGGGTAGGTTTTTCGAGCAGATAATTTCATGGATGGATTTTCAGCTCTCCTAAGGTATCGCTGCATCCAATGAACCTTTTCAATTCAATGGAGTTTATGTAGAAACGTACTGAGTGCTCAGCTGCTCAGTCGTATCCGACCCTTTGCAATGCCATGGACAGAGGAGCCTGGTAGGCTACAGTCCCTGGGATTTTTCAGGCAAGAATACTGCAGTGGGTTGCCATTTCCTCCTCCAGAGTATTGAGTGCAAACATCAAAAGCTATCAACTTACAGAATAAACAACTCAAGGGGGTAGAGTGTACCTCATGGTGAATATAGTCAATTATAATCATTGAATACTTGACAAATGCTAAGAGACTTGACCTTCAAAGTTCTGATGGGGACTTCCCTAGCAGTCCAGTGGTTAAGACTTCAAGCTTCTGCTGCAGGGGTGCAGGTTCAATCCCTGGTCTGGGAACTAAGATCCCACATGTTGCATAGCCAAATAATAACCAAAAACTAACTAAATAAATGTGGCAAAATTCTGATCACAAGAAAATAATTCGTATCATCTGTGAAGGTAGAGGGATGGTAACTAGACTTACTGTGGTCATTTTGGACACAAATATCCATTCATTATGTTGTCTATCTGAAATTAATATAATTGTACATCGATTAACAAAGAATGATACTGAGTACTTACAGAATAGGTACAATTATTATTGAAGGTGTTGACTAGATATTTAGCACTTTATTCATACATTCTAATGACTGAAAAACAGAACCTAGGAGTTCTGGCAGCCCTCAGGAGCAGCAGGAGTGTGGAAATAGTGGGGAAACAAGAAGCCAAGACATTAGCGACCTGGAGCAACCACAGACGAAAATCTGAAGAGGCACTGATATGAAAAACAAAACTGTAATTCAGCAGGTAGAAGATGACATAGGTGACCATGAGCATCAGGATGGTTTGGGCGGCTCTGGTCTCCAGGGGGCATCCGTGGTGCCCAGTGGCGGTGTGAATATACTGCACCCTCTGGCGGTGTCTGAGCAGGAGAAACACCATGGAGCCACTGGACCAGACCATGAGGGTAATAAAAATGGCATCAAAGATGAACCACAAGTAGCCAAAGCCTGTGACAGTACCTGAGGCTGAGCAGAACCAATTGCCTTGGGAATCCGTAGAGTTGTGTGTCTCCCATGGACCAGTGATTTTCAGAGGAACAGGGATGTATATTAAGAGACTGAGTATCCAGCAGGTGCAGCAGGAAGGACCAGTGACCCTGGGGGCCCTTCCTCTGAGCATCACCCACTCCGCTCTCCTGGGGATGAGAGTGAAGGACTGATAGGTGGTCAGGACGCAGGTGGAGCACAGGGTGGTGCCGCGAGCCACCCTCTGGATGTAATACACAAACTTACACCCAAGGCTGGACAGGGGCTTCCTCAAAACAAAAGCAGCCATTGTGTAGGGAACCCCAGAGGACAGAAGAAACAAAAGATTGGACAGGGCCATGTGGGTGAGAATCGTGTGTGCAGGTCTCTGCTTGTGGCCAAGCAAGACTGGAGAGATGTTGCGGGAGAAAAGGATGGCATTGGCCAGAGACCCAACTCCTAACTGTGTCAGATACGTGGTTTTCAGGGCTGCCTGGCTTATGGTTCTCAGGGCATCTTTGTGAAAAGACATGGAGAGGACTTCGGAGTGGCCTGGAGCAGACAAGAGACTCTGCAGATAGAGACACCAGCAATCTTCTTATGTAACTCACAGTGGACAAGGATTCCCACATTTTACTTCTCCTGAAAAGAGAAGACTCTGTCATAGTCCAGAGAAATGAGTTTACCTGGATAACATGTTCCTGATAGCAGTTAAAGCATCCACCATTATTATTTTATATTTTTAAATTTACTTTTATTTAAATTTTTTAAATTGGGGGCTAATTGCTCTACAATGCTTTGATAGCTTCTGCTGTAGAACAGTGTGAATCAGACATAAGTATACGTGTATAAATATATATCCTCTTCCTCTTGAGCCTCCCCTGTCTCCCAACTGTACCCCTCGAGGTCATCACCGAGCTGAGCTCCCCGTGTTATACAACAGCTTTCTATTTGCTTTTATATCCTGATCTCCTATCTCCATGTAAGGTCTGTCTGTCAACTTTGGAAACATGTCTGCCTTCTTCAGCAACATTGTTGGCTTAGTTCAACTATTATCAACGTCATTATTCTCAGAAAAAAAATAACAAACAAACAAATTTGTAGGCAGTCAAAAAAATACCCAAATGGTGAAAGAATCTTGAGAAAGAACAACAAACCATGAAACTTCTTTATTTCAAACTGTATGTCAAATTTATAGTAACAGAAACACTATGGTATGGGCATTTAAACAGACAGATCAATGGAGCAGAATAAAGAGGCAAAAACAAACCCAAGCTCCACTGGTTAATTAAATTTTGACAGAGGCACCAAGAATATATAACAGAAAAAGGACAGTTTCTTCAACAAGTGCTGTTTGGAAAACTGAACATCCACATCTAAAGACTGAAACTGGTAGTCAAAAACCTACCAAATTCTGACTGAATGGAAAAAAATGTAATGCATGTGTAAGAGATGTTAATTAGGCTTACTGTAACCAACTGGCTGGCGGCATAGATAAATACTGAATCATTATTTTATACACATGAATCTGATAGAATGTTATGTCAGTTATGGCCCAATTTTAAAAACTAAAAGAAAAGCTGCAGACTATCTTACATCACACACAAAAATAGCCTCAACTGGGCTAAGACTGGGATGTAAGAGTTGAAACCATGAAACTCTGAGAGGAAAGAAGTGAGCTCCTTGACACTGATCCTGGTCATAATGGTTTGAATTTAACGACAAAAGCAAAGGTAAACAAATGGGAGTGTATCACACAAGACCTCAGCAGAGCAAAGGAAACCATGAAAAGGCAGCTATGCAGTAGGAGACAATGTTGGCAATCCACATACCCAGTAATGAGTGAACATCCAAAATATAGAAAGAGTTTATGGAAAAACCCAAAACCCGGTTTAAAATGTACAAAGGACTCAAATAGACATTTTCCCAAAGACAGCAAACAAAGGGCCAGGTGCTCAATATCTCTCGTCATCAGATCAGAATCCCAAAGTGATAGCGTCTCTCGCTTGTTAGTGTCTGTTCCGCAAAAGACATGCGGTAACAAATTGGCAGGGATGTGGGGAAAAAGGGACACTTACACACTGTTGGTGGGAACGTAAGTGGGTACAGCCTCTGCGGAGAATGTTAAATTTCCCCAGAAACTAAAACAAGGTCTGCCATACGACCCAGCAGTCCTGCTTCTAGTATATATGTACAAGGGGATGAAATCAAGATCCCGAAGCACTTTCTGGACCCCTGTGTTCATCGCTGCAGTGTTACAGGAGCCAAGACGTGGAAGCAGCCCGTGTCCACTGATGGATGAACAGATTAGGAAGCTGAGGCGCTTTATACAGGAGTATAACTCAGTTTTTAAAAGGTGGAAATCCTTCCTTTTGCAACAGCATGGATAAAACCCGAGGACACTTTGGTGTGTGAAATATCCAGACACAGATATCTGCCATTCCCTTCTCCATTTCTCTCAATTATAGACAAAATCATTAAAAAAAAAAATCAGTCTCATAGAAAGAGAGTCGAATGGTGGTCGCCTGGGAACTGGGGTTGGGGAAAGGGGAGAAGATGGTAATGGGGTACAATCTTTCAGTTATAAGGTGAACAAGGTCTGAGGGTTAATGTAGAACCTGGTGACCACAGGTGATGACACCTAATATGTGAGGCAGCAGATGCATCAGTTCAGTCAACTGCGGGCTCCTTCAAAATGTGAAACTGGAGCCCATTATACAGAGCGAAGTAAGCCAGAAAGATAAAGACCATTACAGTATACTAACACATATATATGGACTTTAGAAAGATGGTAACGATAACCCTATATGCAAAACAGAAAAAGAGACTCAGATGTATAGAACAGACTTGTGGACTCTGGGAGAAGGCGAGGGTGGGATGTTTCAAGAGAACAGCATTGAAACATGTATATTATCTAGGGTGAAACAGATAACCAGCCCAGGTTGGGTACATAAGACAAGTGCTCGGGCCTGGTGCACTGGGAAGACCCAGAGGGATCGGGTGGAGAGGGAGGTGGGAGGGGGGACTGGGATGGGGAATACATGTAAATCCATGGCTAATTCATTTCAATGTATAACAAAAACTACTGTAATGATGTAAAGTAATTAGCCTCCAACTAATAAATAAATAAATAAATAAATAAAATAAAAACAAAAAAAACCAAAATGTGCACTTATATTAAATCATGATGTACATTTTAGATTCACTGCCATTTCAGTAATCGATTATGGCCCATCGCCTCTTTCCTCTTGGGCTGAGTATTTGCTGGGGTGAGCGATGTGGCCATCGCTAGTGCTTGTCCATTCTGTGGGCCACACAACGATCACCTCACAGGGTAAGTGCCTCTCTGAAACCGATAGTTATCACCCGGAATTGCAGGACACACCTGCCCCCACACGGCCCGTGACCCCCAGCCGCACACAGTCCCAGCCGGGGAGGCACCATCACAGCCGGGGCAGACGTGAACCCACAGAAGGGGCCCCTGTGCTGAGACAGGCGCACACGGTCTAGTGCCTGCTGCCCCCGGGGGCCCCTCTGCACCCGCAGGTGTGGGCGGAGCAGCCCGGGCATGGAGGTGTCCGTGAATTTGGACAGGTAGTGAAAAAAGCTAATCACTCAGTCATGTCCGACTCTTCACGACCCCAGGGACTGTAGCCCTCCAGGCTTCTCTGTCCACGGGATTCTCCAGGCAAGAGTTCTGGGGAGGGCAGCTGCTTCCTTCTCCAGGGCATTTTCCTGACCCGGGGGTTGGATCTGGGTCTCCTGCCTTGCAGGCAGCTTCTTTACCGTCTGAGTCACCACAGAAGCCCAGTTTGGACAAGGTGGGAATCCTATTCACAAAGGGCCTCCCACTTAATATAAGCATCTCCAAAGGCTCTTCTAACACCCTCACTCTTTAAGGTAGAGGATTTCAACATATGAATATTTGTGGGACACAAACATCAACTTGTGGCGCGGCCCAGAGTACGTTTCACTGTATTTCCAAATATAAAACATTGAATCATCACAGAGGCTACTCCTTCAATTCCTAAGTCCAATCTTTTCAAAATCTAACAATGCTTATTTTCTAACATTTACACTACTATGGCAGGTTGGAAAGTTAACTGGATTCTGTCTCAATACAGATTCTTTTTTCTTTCCCCTGCTGCTCATCGTAATAAGGCTGAGGCCATTTTGCCATTCAGTTAGAGAGAGGAAGACATGAGTCACACTGACATACATAACATGAAACACAGGGAGAACTATGAAGGCAAATCATGGCAGAAATTACTGGGCCGGCTTCATGCAGTGAAGGAGGATGTTGGTGTTACAGGGCAGCCTTTCTCTCTATGTTTCTGTCTGTATGTGTCTGTCACTGGATCTTATTTCAGGACTCTCAGGTTCTAACCCAAACTGTTGCATATCAACCTATTCCATCATATTCACACCCAACCCTAATCAATTAGGTCCAAGGTCAGTAGACACTTTTATACAAAGTTGAGAAGCTCGCTGCTCTGGTCACACAGGACTTGGTAGAGATTCCATCCACGGTGACCCCCTACCTGTCCCCCTCATTCTCAGGGGCCCCAGGACTCCGGATTTGCCGTGAACTCACGGCTCTGGTCCCACTCAGATACACACCCCAGCACATTCCCACCTTCCACCTGCCATCCAGCCAGGGCATGGACGGGGCAGCTCAGGACGAGGCCGGGAGCACCTGTCCTGCCCAAGGTGCTGACAGCACAGCTCTGGGCGCCTCTCCTGCTGGAGAGCCTGCTCTCCCGTTTCCTGCCCTGAGACCGAACACAAGGGCGCACTCACCTGCCTGCACTTGGCTCCACAGGGAAGTGTCAGTCAGGACGGGCCCCAGTTATAGGGACGGGGTCCCTGGGCCCGATCTCCCCACAGAGGAGCCATTATCATGTCATCTGGAGCGGAGGTGACACTGTCTGCACGGAGAGTCTGGGGCGTCTCCAGGGAGGAGCAGATCCTACCCCCAGTGCTCCTCACCCTCACCCACGCCTGGGACCTGTGACGACTCCTGGCAATTACTGAGAAGGTCCACAAGGGCAGCTGAGCAGAGGGCAGGGAGAGTTTTCTGTGTTCCCTGTGGGAGAACCCAAGTGTAGAGTGAAAGTCATAACGGGGAGGGACACTCACAGAGCACCAGGGCTCCCTTCACTGTTTCCTGCTGGGCATTTTCCTTCATGGTCTCAGTTTTCCAGACTTTTCCAAAGTGTGTTCACACTGATCATCAACATGTGAATGGAGGCTGGGCTTTCTCCTCTGTTTGAGTTCCGTTACCTTTCCTCATTATAGCCTCAGGTCTATTTTATCTGGAAACACAACTCTGAAGGCAGTATCTCCCTCCTTAGAAAACTCAGACGTCCCTCACATCCACATACTCTGCAAGGAGACTATAATTTGCCCTAAGTCACCTGCAGATCCTTTTCCTTGGGTCTCTTATTGGACCACCAGCTCATCTCCACTTGCTGTGTCATTCGGACTGGAAAGGAGACAAAGTAGACTTTAAAATGGAGACTGTTTCAAGAGACAAAGGACACTATTAATGATCAAAGGTTACATTTAAAAAGAAGATATAGCAATTGTAAATCCATATGCACCCAACAGAGGAGCACCTCAATATAGAAGGGAATATTCACCATCCCAACTACATCAATGGACAGATCACCCAGACAGAAAATAAATTAAAAAACACATTAAACCAACTAGATCTCACCACTTTTATTCAACCTAATTTCGAAATTTCCAGCCATAGTAATCAGAGAAGAAAAAGAAATCAAACAAATCCACATTTGAAAGGAAATGGTAAAACTGTCATTGTTTGCAGATGATGCAGTGTTATATATAACTAATTCTAAAGATGTATCAGAAAACTGCTAGAGCTCATTGATGAATTCAATAACACTGCAGTAGACAAAATTAATACACAGAAATCTCTCACATTTCTGTACATTAGAACAACAAACTTTCAGAAAAAGAAATTAAGGAAACAGTCCATTTACCATTGCATCAGGAATAAAATATCTCTGAATAAACCTACTGAAGGAGATAGAAGAACTATACTTGAAAAGTCTGAGATGCTGATGAAAGAAACTGAAGTGACACAAAGGAGGGACAGATATATTCTGCTCTCAGATGGAAGAATCAATACTGTTAAGATGATTATACTGTTACCGAAAATGGGGTCCAGCTGCTCACCACTCAAAAGCCATTACAGGCCAGGTTGGTGAAAAGAACGTTTGCTTTATTTTAGATGCAGGTGACGTGGGGGTGTGGGGTGATGTCTGTCCAATGGCCAAGTCCCTCTACTGACAATCAGTGGGTGAGAGGTTTTATAGACAGGGGCGAGGGGCTACATGCAGAAACAGCACCGTCAGCTCTAACAGTCATCTTGAAATTGGTCCTTGGTGGTCTGACCAGTGTCGTCTTGTTTTAGGTGCAGTTAGTGCTCAGTTCCGTGGTTTGTTCCCATTTCTTTAAGGCCAGTTCTTGGAATTGTGGCACCTTTTGTGAGGCTACAGTATGGTCATGATGTAGTTAACTTCTTCCACCCAGTGGGAGGTTTCAGCGTCTGCAAGACAGCCCACAAGATATGGCTCAGAATATTATCTGTAGCCTTTGAAAAGAAACTAAAGGTCCTCAACTTTGCTTAATAGGTACATTATTATTGTTTGGACTCATTTGACTGTTTTCCTTCGTTTTTGCATGTTTTAACTTATCCTATTATGGCAGAAAGTGAAGAGGAGCTAAAAAGCCTCTTGATGAAAGTGAAGGAGAAGAGTGAAAAAGTTGGCTTAAAGCTCAACATTCAGAAAACTAAGATCGTGGCATCTGGTCCCATCGCTTCATGGGACCAGAATCTTGGGTACAATCTTGATTCCAGCTTGTGCTTCCTCCAGCCCAGCGTTTCTCATGATGTACTCTGCATAGAAGTTAAGTAGGCAGGGTGACAATATACAGCCTTGACGTGCTCCTTTTCCTGTTTGGAACCAGTCTGTTGTTCCATGTCCAGTTCTAACTGTTGCTTCCTGACCTGCATACAGGTTTCTCAAGAGGCAGGTCAGGTGGTCTGGTATTCCCATCTCTTTCAGAATTTTCCACAGTTTATTGTGATCCACACAGTCAAAGGCTTTGGCATAGTCAATAAAGCAGAAATAGATGTTTACACTGTTGCATTTTTGGAAAATGCTGAGGGATTGAAACCTCAAGTTCCCATCACAAGAAAGGATCTGTACAATGTGGGGGTGTGTGTGCACAGATAGTAAGGAGAATTGTGGGGATCATTTTGCAGCACACGCACATACCCATTCGTTATGTCATAAAACTAAAACTAATGCAATATTATATGTTAGTTATAACTCGATTTAAACACTTGGCACTGAGTAGTCACAGAATAATTTCTGTCATTATTCCAGCAGTCTACTAAATATTTATCACCTTAATCATATTTGCTATCAATTCAAGAGGAGAATCTAGCAGTTCTAGAATCCCTAAGAGCAGCAGGAAGGGAGAAATGGTGGGAAAACAGGAAACCCAGACATTAGAGGTCTGTATCAACCGCAGATGAATATCAAAAAAGGCTGTGATATAAAGAACAAACACAGAATCCAGCAGGTAGAAGGTGACGAGGGTAACCGTCAGCATCAGGATGGTGCGGGCGGCTCTGGTCTCCGGGGGGCATCTGTGGTGTCCAGTGGGGGTGTGGATGTACTGCACCCTCTGGCGGTGTCTGAGCAGGAGAAGCACCATGGAGCCACTGGACCAGACCATGAGGGTAAGAATCACGGCATCAGAGACGGACTACAAGTACAGATAGATAGATGGAATGATGGATGGATATATGGATAGATGATAGACTAGGATGGATAGATAGGTGATAGATAAATAGATGGAATGATGGATGGATATACAGATAGATGACAGATTAGGATGGATGGGTGATAGATAAATAGAGTCATGGAGGTTGTGCCCTTGAGATGTGTGCCTGTAATTCTTTGTGAATAATACCTCTCACTTAAAAGAAATTCTTTAGAAGAAGGAAACACACGTTTATTTGTGATCTGAGGAAGGAGCCTCCCCCTTGCCCAGTCCCCTGAGGGCCTCTCCCTCATCATCCGCTCCTTGCCGGAAGTTCTCCCTTCCTTCTCTGGCTGGGAAGACCTTCACTTAGGTCTCTGCTGTCCGGTTCAGCATGAGTCATTCCACAGGCTTCTCCAGCTCTGGGGACCTGAGACCCTTCATCCTGAAGGTAAGCAAGGAGAAAAGGAGCGAGTGTTGTAGGAATATTTGACTGTAGAGAGTTAGCCACCATCTGAACTTCCCTGGGGGTCCCGTGGCCAAGACCCCCACTGCCCGATGCAGGGGGCCTGGGTTCGATCCCCAGTCAGGGAGCTAGAGCCCCCCCGCCCCCGGCTGCAGCTGAAGATCCCGAGGGTCACAACTGAGACCCAGTGCAGACACATAGGTAAAGTTTTTAAAGAATAAGTTCTATGGTAGACTATGGAGGTTGAAAACCCCTATATCATGACAGCAGCCCATGAAAAGAAGTGTTCCGGACTGTTTTGCTTTTACCTGACTCCCCGCCGATGTGCCTCTGCCTACACCAGGCTTCCAGCAGGAAAGCCCCCGCGATAAACATAATTACGGCAGCTAGAGCTAGTCTGATGTGGTTCCCCGTGGTGTAATCCGAGGTTATGGAAGGTGGGGAAGCTAAAAGAGAGAAGTGGATCAGCACGGACCGTGCAAGGGTGTCATCTACCCAGCGTGACTCCCATACACCCGCCCAGTTTTCCTGGCCAGTGGTCAGATGTACCAGCATTTAAGTTTTAATCATGGAAAAAATAAATGTTGCAGTGGTTCCACCTGCCTCCTCTGTTCTTTATATTCCCTCTGCCTTTTCATTTATCTTCCATTTATTTGTTATTTTTTAAAATATTTATTTGGCTGTGTTACATCTTAGTTGCTGGGTGTAGGATCCAGGGAACCAAGTCCAGCCCCCGGCATTGGGACTGCAGAGTCTTAGCCACTGCCCCACCAGGGAAGTCTCCATTTATTTGTTCTTTATCACATTTCCACTTTCCCACATTTCCTTTTTGCCCCTCTACCTCCATGAATCAGGAATTAAGAGATGTGGGCTCAATCCCTGGATCAGGAAGATTCCCCTAGAGAAGAGAATGGCCACCCACCCCAGTATTCGTGCCAGGAGAATCCCATGGACAGAGGAGCCTGGCGGGCTACAGCCCATGGGGTCTCAAAGAGTCAGACACCACTGAAGTGACTTCACACACACAGCCTTAGGAACAACTCGGAAAACCGAAGGTGCTCCGCAAAGCACTGAAATAATTCAGCAGCTTCATCTGCGTCCCCCTTCACCGCACAGACCTCCACGCCGGCAGTGAGTCTAGAAAACTGAGCTTAGTAGCTCCGCATCTGAACCTTGGAGGATCTCTGCTTCAGCCAAGAAGGGCTCCAGCGGGGCACTGGTCTTGGTTCCTAAAGAGAAGCCTGTGTCGTGTCTTCGCCTACACACCCCAGTCAGTGCCAAGCTCTTCTCTAAACCATCACCAGTAGTGTTCCCTGCAGGCAAAAGCCCCTGGGAGAAATTAGGAATGACACCATCTTGCTCAGTAAGCCCTCTCCCCATCTTGGGGTTGAGCGCACAGACCCTGATTTCTAATCATAAACATTCATGTGGGGGGACTTCCCTGGTGGTCCAGTGGCTGAGACTCTGCCCTCCCAATGCAGAGGGCCTGAGTTTGATCCCTGATCAGGGGACTAGATCCCACATGCTGCAACTAAAGATCCTCTGTGCTGCAACTAAGTGAAGCCAAATAAATAAATAAAAATAAATTTAAAAAGAGAGAGAGAGAGAGAAGTTGACAGAGTTGAGAAAACGAAAGCCTGTAGCATTCGGTGGAACAAAATTCCGCCAGGAAGAAAAATCATCCCAGACAAATTCAAACAGTAAGTGACCTGAGATACGGAAAGATGCTGCATCCGTTTCTCTAAATTGAGAAATCACCACATGATGAGAACAACAACAACAAAAACTGCTCTTGAGAATAAAATCAAGATCACCAGGATAAGACAAACTTTAAGAGATGCAAGAGTGGTAGAAGGAATTCTGAGGATGGTGAGCTATGATCGCTTTGAAGAAAAGCAGGAGAAATTGACCAAGAATGTACAGCAACAAAAAGGGAGTAGAAAGTAGGAAAGAAAGGACATTAAAAAGAGGAGCTAGTGCGGACTTCCCCTGGTGGCCCAGGGGTTAAGAATCCGCCCTGCAATGCAGGGGACGCAGGTGCGATCCCCGGTCCGGGAGGATCCCACATTCCGTGGCGCCACAGTTACTGAACTGAAGCCCGGAGAGCCTGTGGTCCACGCGGAGAGAAGCCGCTGCCGTGAGAAGCCCGCACACTGTGGCAGAGCCCCGCCCGGGCAACCAGAGTAAGCCCAGGGGCAGCGACGGAGACCCAGTGCCGCCAGAAGTAGATACATGAATCAACTTTGAAAAAACAAGCGCAAGTGGTGTAGAAAGGAGAGACAAGGGATAAGTAAATGCCTGACTTCGATTGAAAAAACCCTCAAATCACGCAGAACCTTACCCGCCACCCAGAGCTCAAGGTGAGGACTGGCCTGTGAAGTCAGGAAAGGGGCCCTGGCCTGGTAATACACGCAGCTATAGTCCCCGCTGTCTCTGGCGCTCACGTTCCTGCAGGGAGAAGTCCGTCTCCCGCCCGGCCGGCGCCCGGACCTGCACCGGCGCTGCGCTTCCTGCCTTGAGCAGAGCGAACATGACGGTCCCCAGGTCCGTGGCCGGCCGCTGGCACTGCAGGGTCACCTCTTGTCCTTCGATCACTGCGCCCCTTCGGTGGGCTTGGAGGGAAGGTTTTTGGAGATACCCTGTGAGAAGGGGGACTCCGAGGTCACGGAGAGAGGCGCCTTGGGTGCCCCGCTTGCCCTGTTCTCCGGCAGGGGCTTCTTCTGGGACGTGCAAATGACCTCTTGCTCTTTCTGCCTGACTCCAAGGAGATTTTCCCTCCTGCAAGCCCTGGATCAAGCCAAGGCATCACCTCGGTCCCTGCCTCTCTCCATCTCCCCTCCCAACAACCCTGGAGGGGAGACCCGCTCTCCGTCTCTTGGTCCGCTCCCTCCCTCGTCCCCTGGCCCCGGGCCGGCCGTCCTTCCCAGGCGCCCCCTCACCCGTCACCAGCAGCAGCAGGGCGTCACTGGGCCGTGAGCTCACGCGGGGGTCCCCCGTCCCGTGATATTCGCAGCTGTATTCTCCCGCGTGGCTGGACGTTACATCGGGGAGGTGGAATTCAGCCCAGCCCTCTGTGGAGTCGGGTGACTGGACCATCTCCCAGACGCGTCCCCCCTTCCTGAGAGTGAAGCTTACGTCCCTGGTGGGAGCCCCGCATCGCAGGGTCACGGAGCTCCGGGCGGGAACCACCGAGCCGGGCCAGGCCCTGAGGGAGGGTTTGGGAAGCGCCTCTGGAAGGAAGCGGGTCTCAGGTCTGGGGGCGCCCCTCCCACCTGCTCTGGGGAAGCCCATGGAGGGGAGGGGAAAGTGCCGGTCCCTGGGGGGGAAGGATCAGGAGGGTCCATGGACCCCAGCTCTTCCCCCGTCTGCTTGGCCGACACACAGCCCTGCAAGGAAGAGACACAGACACCAGCCTGGAGCCCGCCTCGTCACCTCCTGGCCCCCAGGGGCCGTCCTGGGCTCCCGCCCGCGGGAGTGCACATGCCCCACGCTGGACCCTGGGCCCTGCTCTGCTCCCAGCTCCTCCACCCCGACCTCAGGGCTTCTCCTGGGCTGTGCTCGCCCCCCAAGGCCCCTGGACCTTTCTCGGCTCCGCAGAATCCACCCGAGCCTCTTACCCTCTCCTTCTACCTGAGCCACGCTTGGTTTGACACGTCTTTCTCTCTCTCTTTGGCTGTGCTGCCCGTGGGCTCCTAGTTTCCACAGAGGTAGCAAGCAAACTTATGGTTACCAAAGGTGAAGAGAAGGGAGGGATAAATTATGAGCTTGGGATGAGCAGGCTCACACCACTGTATATAAAATAAGCGACAAGGACCTGCTGTATAGCACAAGGAACTGTTTTCAATATCTTGTAATAATCTGTGAGGGAAAACATCTGAAAAGTGTGCATATGTTTGTATATACACGCATACTAGTGTTAATGCCTGGATATGGTAGATTCAGGTTTACCTGAGTGCTAACATCTCTTTAAAACTAATATCAAGCCTGTTTTCTAAAATTATTATAAGAGAGAGATTGATCTAACTCAACAGATGTTGGTTAGGTCTGTGTGGCTAAGAGATTTCCTCTTTTTACCCCTGTGTGGACTAAACAGTTCTGTGTCTTTGCAATGAAAGAGGGAAGTTACCAAGGCTTTGTGCTAGAAGTGCATGAGTCAATCAAAAATATTATGTTTCATGTTTTGAAAAAAGCAGAAAAGTAAATACCCAAAAGGTGGGAAGACCCAAATGTCCATCAAAAGATCAATGGATTGCAAAAATGAGGCACATCCACATAATGGAATACTATTCAGCCATGAAAATGAATGAAGTTCTGATACACGTTACAACATGGATGGACCTTGAAAAAGTAGTCTAGGTGAAACTTGCCAGACACACGAAAAAACAAATACTGTTATGACTCCACTTAAACACCTAAAACAGGCAAATTCATGGAAACAAAGTACAGTAGAAGTCACCAGGGGCGGAGGAGAAACAGGAAGCAGGTTGTTGGTTAACAAGTACAGAGTTTATGTCGGGGATGATGAAAAAGTGTGGGCTGATGCTTTGCACAACATTGTGAATGCCCGGAATGCCTCTGAAGTACGTACTTGCAAATGTTTGAAAGGAGAAGGTTTTAAAAGTTTAAAGGTTAAAAGATCTCTGGAAGCGATTGTTAGTGGAAGCAATGTCTAACCAGATCAGAGGGGACTGAATGATAAAAGGAATAATAAATGTTGAATTCCCCCTCAGTCCAGTGGTTAAGAGTCCAAACTTCCACTGCAGGGAGCACCAATTCGATCCCTGGTTGGGGAGCTAGGATGCCACAAGCTGCCCTGCGTGGCTGCAAAAAGAAAAGGAACAGAAAACATAAAAAAGAGGTACTTGGATTTCCCTGGAAATCCAGTGGTTAAGAATCCTCCCGCCAGCACTGTTTATAATAGACAGGACATGGGAGCAACCTAGATGTCCATCGGCAGACGAATGGATAAGAAAGCTGTGGTACATAGAGACAATGGAATATTCAGTTCAGTTCAGTTCAGTTCAGCCTCTCAGTAGTGTCCGACTCTTTGCGCCCCATGAATCGCAGCACGCCAGGCCTCCCTGTCCATCACCAACTCCCGGAGTTTACTCAAACTCATGCCCATCGAGTCGGTGATGCCATCCAGCATCTCATCCTCTGTCTTCCCTTCCTCCTGCCCCCAATCCCTCCCAGCATCAGGGTCTTTTCCAATGAGCCAACTCTTCGCATGAGGTGGCCAAAGTACTGGAGTTTCAGCTTCAGCATCAGTCCTTCCATTGAACACCCAGGACTGATTTCCTTCAGGGTGGACTGGTTGGATCGCCTTGCAGTCCAAGGGACTCTCAAGAGTCTTCTCCAACACCACAGTTCAAAAGCATCAATTTTTTGGCACTCAGCTTTCTTTATAGTCCGACTCTCACATCCATACATGACCACTGGAAAAACCATAGCCTTGACCAGACGGACCTTTGTTGGCAAAGTAATGTCTCTGCTTTTTAATATGCTATCTAGGTTGGTCATAACTTTCCTTCCAAGGAGTAAGTGTCTTTTAATTTCATGGCTGCAATCACCATCTGGAGTGATTTTGGAGCCCCCCAAAATAAAGTCTGACACTGTTTCCACTGGAATATTACTCAGCTATTTTTTCCAATGGAATATTACTCAGCTATTAAAAAGAGCACATTTGAATCAGTTCTAACAAGGTGGATGAAACTTGAGCCTATTATACAGAGTGAAGAAAGAAAAACACCAATACAGTATATTAACGCATGTATATGGAATTTAGAAAGATGGTAACAACGACCTTATATACAAGACAGCAAAAGAGACACAGATGGAAAGAACAGACTCTTGGACTCTGTGGGAGAAGGCAAGGGTGGGATGATTTGAGAGAACAGCACTGAAACATGTATATTGCCGTATGTGGCACAGATCGGCAGTCCAGGCTTGATGCATGAGACAGGGCACTCAAAGCTGGTGCCCTGGGACAGTCATGAGGGATGGAGGTTCGGGATGGGGGACATGTGTACACCCATGGCTGATTCATGTCAATGTATGGCAAAAACCACCACAATATTGTAAAGCAATTAGCCTCCACTTAAAATAAATAAATAAATTTTTTAGAAAAAGAATCCTCCTGCCAGTGCAGTGGACACGGGTTCGACCCCTGGCCGGGGAAGACCGCACAGGCGGCGGGGCACCTAGGCCCGTGCGCCGTGACTACTGAGCCCGCCCTTGGCAACAAGGGAAGCTACTGCGGTGAGAAGCCCGTGCACCGCAATCAGAGAGTAGCCCCCACTCGCTGCGACCAGAGAAAGCCCACTCGCAGAAACACAGGCCCAACGCAGACAAAAATTCAAAAATTACTTAATTAAAAAATTAGCACTTACTGAGCATGGACTGGGTGTGTTATGTCGTAGCACGTGCTGTGCTGTGTTAGTCGCTCAGCCTGTCCGACTCTTTGTGACCCCATGGGCTGTAGCCCGCCCAAAAATGTCATGCATGCTTGACCCTAATTGTGAAGGTAACCCTGAAAGAGGAGGAAACGGTCAGATACCGGCTTGGTTTTCCCAGAGTTCCCGCAGAGGGCGTGGGCAGGAGCTGCGTCTGCAGCGAACGAGCTGCAGCCCTGCGTTTCCCTCTGAAAACACGGCTAAGACAGGTCTCTAAAACAGCCTCTGACGCGAGGAACACGAGGAGCAGTTTGGGCGTCAGAAATGTATGATGATAGGAGAAGTGAAGGAAGTTCAAGTGTTAGTCGCTCAGCCGTGTCCGACTCTCCGCGACCCCGTGGACTGTAGCCCGCCAAGCCCTCCGTCCGTGGGATTCTCCAGACGAGAATACTGGAGCACGTTTGCCATGATAGCAGAAAGCCAAGGGCAAAGGCCCTCGTGGAGGCGAGTTCTCCTCTCCAGATTCCCTGTGAATACCAGGCCTTGTTGGTTTCGGGAAACACTCGTCGTGTGTCACCTCCTAGCTGCATAGCTGGAGGGCGGGGGGCATTCTGAACCACGTATCTTTTCCCTCCTCGGGCGTTTTCCAGCCCGTAAGTCCCATCAGGCATGCCCAGGGTGCTTCCGTACCGAAGACCCCGTGTGTACGGTCTCTTAATTGAACGTTGTGCCTGAGTGGAAACGTTTGGGGAGCTAGACCCTTCTAGGCTGAATTTGGCTTCCTCACGTACCACCTGTGCAATCTGAAGCAAGCCCCTTGGTTCTGCAAACTCACATCCGAGTCCTAAGCTGTCGACGCGGACCTGCCTGATCTTCTCTTGCAGGGTTTTGGTTTGGTTGGCTGGTTGGTTGGTTGTCTGGGGAAGGATCAGGGTGGTATCTCCCAAATGTGGAATATATTCCACTGGCGTTGCATGTGATGATTTTAGGTGGAAGGAAGGACGGTTGAAGCATTGCATGACAAGGGATAGTTAGGGAGTTGGGATGCACACGCACACACTGCTCCATTTAACTGGAGAACCAGCCAGGTCATACCGCACACGCAGGGAGCTCTGCTGAGTGGCATGGGGCAGCCTGGATGGGAGGGGAGCTTGGGGGAGAACGAGTGCGTGTGTATGTACGGCTGAGTCCCTTCCGTGTTCACCTGAAACTATCACAACATTGCTTATAGGCTAAACGTGCTCACTCGCTCAATCATGTCTGACTCTTTGTGACCCCATGGACTGTATGTAGCCCACCAAGCCCCTCCATCCATGGGATTAACCCAGCAAGAATACTGGAGTGGGTTGCCATTTCCTTCTCCAGGGGAATCTTCCCAAGCCAGGGATCAAACACGTGTCTCCTGAGGTTCCTGTGTTGGCAGGTGGATTCTTTACCACTGAGCCATCTGGGAAGCCTTCTTAATTGGCTATACCCGAAATCAAAATAAAAAGATTCTTTAAAAAATAGTAAAAAAAAAAAAAAATCCCTGCATGACAGCATGCCATAAGTACTCTCATATTGCCTTTGATGATATCAACAAGAAGTCTATTTGAAACTAGCCTCCAATACATGTAAATCCATGGCTAATTCATTTCAATGTATGACAAAAACCACTGCAATGTTGTAAAGCAATTAGCCTCCAACTAATAAAAATAAATGGAACAAACAAACAAACAAAAAAAAGAAACTAGCCTCCAATGTATCTTGATCATGGCTGATTGCCTTTCTAATAAAGAAAGTGTGTATTTCAGGCTGAGAAACCTAACATGGAACAGTACACAGTTAGCATCTTCTAATGTTTATTATCCCGCTGCATTTTTTTTTATAGTTACCTTCTATGTGACACTGGACTTTATTAATGGTATTGATATGGAGGCTCTAACTTACATGTTTTTATGTGAGCGAAACAGTGTGAGTCAGTCTTAAGAAAAACACAAAGCCAGAAAAAAAGAAAAGCACAAAGCCTATAAAGTTAAGGCATTCAGCAAACATCCCAAACAAAGTTGAGGCAAGAGCAATCCCAGTTTGTTAAACAGTGGTTTAGGGGGAAGGTGTATATTGCACTCCGATTTCCCACACATGATATGCACTCAGTAACTACAGTCGATGTCCTTTCTGTCTCCAAGCCCGATGTAAACTTTTCACCAGTTACCTTATTTTCTGCGTTCTCCACGCACGGCCCTGTGAGACTTACTGAGGCAGAGGAGGAGAAGCAGTTTGGAGAGCATCATGGCATGTCAGCTCGTCCAGGGGTCCTTCGGTTTTGCAACCACAGAGAGGGGAAAAGCTGGAGTGACCAGCGCCTCACAGCGCCCCCCCCACCCCCACTCCAGAGTGACGACAGCGACAGCTTCCTTGGGCAATTCAGTTCCCTCTCCCCACACCTTCCGGAAACGTGTTGAGGATGCCGATTGCAGCTCATTTCTTGCACAAGAGCTTGGCTCGCAGAAAATCCGCACCTGCCTCGGGCAGATTTCAGGCTTCAAATAGGTAGCCCTCCAGATGCCTTAGGCATGAGCCTAAAGGATTCCTGAAGAGGTGATAGCACTTCGCCCTTGAGGATACTGGAAGTTCCCGGCAAGCATCGGTTGGCTGGTAGACATGCCCACTGGCTAAGAACTAAGGGCTGTTGTCAAATTATTTCACTAACGGTGACAATGAGAATTCAGGTGATAAGTTAGACTACTAGAACCCCATTAGTGGTCCAGTGGTTAGGACTCATTCTCACTGCTGGTGTCCCCAGCAGGCTGTTTTGTTTAGCCTAAAGTTTAAATTAAACCATGTATAGGCCAGAATGACCTCCCCATACCTCAATATGTGAACGTTTCTTCCATCCTTTTCCCCTTTTAACTGTGACTCCTTTCACAGGAATCATTGATCATCAATATATTTTCCCAACATTGAGAGTGTGGCTCTTTTTGCTGCCTGCTCAGGGTCCAGCCATCTCCTTTGATGCTAGGCCCACTTTTTGTTTATATAATGCCTAGCTGTCCATGAAATTTCATCAGATATCATGAACAGCTTCCGAGGTATGCTAACAGGGAAATGTTTTATAGGCTGTTCATTTCATCATCTATACACAATGGTCACACAAACATTGTACATATGCTTTAAGCAGGCAACTTAAAGCCAGCAGTGTTACACATCACACATAAATAGTTATACTCTGTGACAATTTCATTGGGCAATTGTTCTATCCTGAACATTGGGGTCAGAAGTAGGATTAGAAACAAAATAATTACTTTCCATTAGCAGTCTCTGTTATCAAAATCAGATCAATATTCTAGGAGAACTCTGCTTTCTTAACAGAGACAAAACAAAATAAATTCAGTCTTGTATCATTTTACTGTTAATAATGACATTCATAAACCTAATTAAATTCAGTCTAATCTTAATCCTGACAACATACAAAATTCTTTTTTCAAAGTTCCTTTTTCATAAATCTTTTATCATTTTCTGGATCCAAACAAATTTGTTCTATATTTTCTCATCCAGAAACAAACAACTGTAGGACAAAATAATTATAATTTTTTTCCCATCAAAAATGCCTCTGTTCTTTATCCTTTCTCTTCACTAACAACACATGTTCTACTTGTTTTGCACATAGAAATGTTTCCCTTATTTTTACATAGCACAATTTTTAACCCTTGAAACCTTAACAAAACCAAGTGATTGAAATGATATGCCAGCACTTTCTGATTGCAAACTTAAAGAACATATTTCACACTTCTAAAAGTATATATTTTTTCACAGCATAATTTTTCTTTAATGGTACATCATGCATGTTTAATAAACCCAAACATCTTTAGGTTCCCTCTTGGTCTTATGAGAAGACAAAAGTAGGTAAATTTAGATTTGTTTGATTTGTAAGCACTTATATTTTTTAAGGCCAGTTAAATAGAGCCCCTTTACAAATAAACCTCAGCAATGTTATCTAATGGCAAAAAACACATGTTGAGACATACAAACCTCCAGACAAACAGAGATCTCTTTGCTTCATCTTTTTACATTTATTGAATTAGGCATTGCAATTAAACTTACCAATTTATGGATAATAGAATAGTAAAATTTACATTCTCAGTTTTCAAAGGCTTCTATCTTTTCTTTTTCCTTGAAGTTTTATACTTAACCCAAGGCTGAAGATTCAGGCAAAGTGGACTGTGTTTATATTTCAAGGACATGATAACCATTAACTTCAAATTTTCTCCTAGGCACATTTTTGTTTTCCCAGGGTCTGATAAAAGAGTTTTGTCAAACTAGATTTCTGTAACTGCATATGCAAAAATAACTGGTTTTTTGGAATTTCAAGAGTTTCATCTTAACCAGTCTTCTCTGGAGCCTGAAGAATACTGCTGCCATACATTGTCCCAAAAAAAAAAAAAAAAAAATCATTCTTTGGTCATAATTTTACAGCTAAAATTTTTCTTAATGAATTGAACCTGAATTTCCCATTTTACATAAGGCAACAAGAGTATCAGTCACCCAAATGGAATACACGCTCCCACGCCAAATGACAGATCAGTCATGAACTCTCTCCGAGGGTGACTCGTAGAGTCCCAAACAAACCCGTCCCCGAAACGGCCCTCAACGGTAGATGTCAGGACCAACTGGCAAAACGCCCAAATGACACTCAGCACTCACCAACGGCCTGCAACGGTACACAGGGGTCAGAACCAGTGGGCGAAAGTGCCCAAATAGCAGTCAGTGCTCACAAATGATCATCAACATCAGACACAGGTCAGAACCAACCGGCAAAGTGCCCAAATAGCGCTGCTGCTGCTGTCGCTTCAGCCGTGTCCGACTCTGTGCGACCCCACAGACGGCAGCCCACCAGGCTCCTCCGTCCCTGGGATTCTCCAGGCAAGAACACTGGAGTGGGTTGCCATTTCCTTCTCCAATGCATGAAAGTGAAAAGGGAAAGTGAAGTCGCTCAGTCGTGTCCGACTCGTAGCGACCCCATGGACTGCAGCCCACCAGGCTCCGCCACTCCTGGGATTCTCCAGGCAAGAGTACTGGGGTGGGGTGCCACTGCCTTCTCCACCAAATAGCGCTAGCACTCACAAATGGGAAGGCTGGCTGTGTGCACACCAGTGGGCTTATCAGGTCTTGGAGCTCATCTGCTCGTCCCAAATGCAAGTTTTCATCCCATCAAGAAAAGTGTTGAGTTGGCAGCCAGTACCGAACAGGGGAGAAACAGGGAGGATCCTCAAAGCAACAGGTTTGGCAGCTGCTGGGAACATCCCCCAGATCTCCTACTCGGGGCTAGCTAACCACTTAGCAGCAGGTCGAGATGCTGTTGTGGCCACAGCTCTCCCCTAGAAGGCCCAGGAGAGCCAGGCGCTCTGAAAGCCCAGGAGGCAGCTGTAGCCAGCTCCACGCTGGGCACCAACATCTGTTACTGAAAGGAGTTTGTGGATCCGGCTGCTCGCCGCTCAGAAGCCAATAAACAGGCCAGGTTGGTGGAAAGGAAAGTTTGCCTTATTTCAGATGCCGGCAACTGAGCGGAGAGCCAGCTCCCCACCTCCCTCCGCTAACAAGCAGGGGATGATAGCTCTTATAGACAGATGGTGGGGCAGGGGGCGGGGGTGCTACATGCAGAAACAGCACAGTCATCTCTAAAACTGGTCATCAGTGGTCTGAGTAGCATCATCTTCGTTGTTTTAGATACAGCTAATCTTCAGTTCCTGGTCATGTATGGATGTGAGAGTTGGACTGTGAAGAAAGCTGGGCGCCAAAGAATTAATGCTTTTGAACTATGGTGTTGGAGAAGACTCTTGAGAGTCCCTTGGACTGCAAGGAGATCCAACCAGTCCATCCTAAAGGAGATCAGTCCTGGGTGTTCATTGGAAGGACTGATGTTGAAGCTGAAACTCCAATCCTTTGGCCACCTCATGCGAAGAGCTGACTCATTGGAAAAGACCCTGATGCTGGGAGGGGCAGGAGGAAAAGGGGGCGACAGAGGATGAGATGGTTGGATGGCATCACTGACTCGATGGGCATGAGTTTGAGTAAACTCCGGGAGTTGGTGATGGACAGGGAGGCCTGGTATGCTGTGATTCATGGGGTCGCAAAGAGTCGGACATGACTTAGCTGAACTGAATTGAATCTTCAGTTTCAGGGTCCACTTGTTCCCACTTCTTCGTGGTCAGTTCTCAGCTGACCACATGCCATGACCACGCGGCAGCTCATGTTCTGGGTGGAGTCTGGCCATCATGTAGGTAACTTCGCCACCTGGGGTTTCAGTATCTGTAAGACAGCTCACAGGATATGGCTCAGAATAATATCCACAGCCCTTCAGAAAGAACTAAGTGTCCTCGACTATGCTTAATGACATTATTATTATTATTTGGTCTCCTTTTGACAGCTTTGCTTTGTTTTCACACGTTCTCATTTCTCTGATTAAACTTAGTCTTTGACTAACATTTCCCACAGACAAAAAGCAGGCAGAGGACATGGGGGCAGGGCAGTGACCATCAGGTCCTCTTTTGTTTCAACTCTTCACGTGTTGGGGACAAGGTATTGCTTTAATTTGGCAGTCCCCAATGTTTTTGGCACCGGCGATCAATTTCGTGGAAGATCGTTTTTCCACAGACCGGGGAGGGTACGACGGTTGCAGGATGATTCAAGTGCATTACGTTTACTGTGCGCTTATTTCTATTATTATTACATCAGGTCCACCTCAGATCATCAGGCATGAGATCCCACAGGGTCGGGACCCCTGCTTTAATTCTCTCTAGAATCGACATGGGAGATGTTTTTAGTTTCTCCTTTCACAGGTGCAATCTCAGAAGGATCTGTAGGTTGTTCAAAGCTATCCACCCAGTGAGTGGTGGGGCTGTGGCTTCCAAAATCAAAAACAAACAAAATAAAGGAAGTAATCTTCTCCTCCGTAAAGTAGGAAGAGAGAAAGGAGAAGTTGAGAATTTTAGTAAAAAACAGAAGAGGATGTGATCCACCAAAATTAGGCATAAATCAAAACACATGAGTGAGTGGTTAAGCCTTGCTTAGGAATGGAAAATGTGTGTATGAGTACGAGAAAGGCATCAGATTGCCAGATAAAATGAGAATTAAATTAATAAACTCAGGAGAAAACTATGGGAGTAGCCAGGGCTTCCAGAAGGGAGAGTTTAGGGTCCAGGTCAAAGGTCGACTGCACAACCTCCACTGGCTGTTGCCTGGGCAACAGAGCCTGCCTCTTACTGACAAGGTGGGCTCGGGAAAGTAGCTGTGAGCCCGTGACTCTGTAATCGGAGAAGAAATTCCACAGGGTCTGAACTTGGTCTTCCTCTGAGGAAGATCTGCACAGGACTTTGGAAGAGGTTTGCTTGGCCACCAAGAGTGATGTCATGAAGAGAATGATGGTGACTTGTTTAAAAAGGTGAGCTGGAGGGACTTCCCTGGTGGCCTGGCTAAGACTCCACACTCCCAATGCAGGGGCCCAGGTTCGATCCCTGGTCAGGGAACTAGATCCCACATGCCACAACCGAGACCCATAGCAGGCAAATAAAAAATATATATATTAATAATGAAAAAATTAAAAGGTGAGTTGGAGCATGAACAAGTGAAAAACAACGATCACAACTAGAATTTTGTTTGGTTCTGTGAGTCTGAGAGAAGCAGCTCTTATACAGGAGCTGACATTTATTGAGCACTGTCCACGTAATCCTAATCAAGTATTCCGTTTTACCGCCAGGGCGGCGGAGGCTGGGAAGTGTCGCTTTCCTAATATCCCACGAGGAGTTAGTAGCGGCACTGGGATTCGATCTCAGGTCTTACTGGTTAGGAAGGCTTAACCACTGACAGTGCCTTCTACTGATCTGGGAGGTCCTGGAGATATGACCCAGAAGGATGATCCAGGTCGCGGTGCAAGGTCATTATTACTCGGGAAGCTGGGCTGTGGGGCTGCTGGCAGGGCCGGTCCAGCCATGGGACCCCAGCGTCTTCTCCTTCCTCTCTGGGAAGTCTTCTCTGCCAGCCCGGGCTCAGGCCCAGACGTTGCCAGAGGCGCGATTCTGGCTGTGCCAGTCGAAGACGACCAGCGCACCCAGCGAGATGAGGACCAGGGCCGCCAGCGCCAGGCGGAGGACGTTGCCCTGGGTGTAGTCCGAGGCGCCCGAGCCTGCGGGGCCAGCAAGGGAGAGAGGCGGTCAGCGTCCCCGTCAGACCTGCATCCCCGCGCGTCCTCTAGGCCTCTAACCTCCAGAGCGGAGCTGAGAATGCAACTTCCAGTGTCACCCTTGAAGGGGCTGCATGGGAGCAGGGCTTCGACCCCGGGTCTGGGGGCGGAGGTGTGGGGTCTGACCCCGGGTCTGGGGGCGGAGGTGTGGGGTCTGGACCCCGGGCCTGGGGGCGGAGGTGTGGGGTCTGGACCCCGGGTCTGGGGGCGGAGGTGTGGGTCCTGACCCCGGGTCTGGGGGCGGAGGTGTGGGTCCTGACCCCGGGTCTGGGGGCGGAGGTGTGGGTCCTGACCCCGGGTCTGGGGGCGGAGGTGTGGGTCCTGACCCCGGGTCTGGGGGCGGAGGTGTGGGGTCTGGACCCCGGGCCTGGGGGCGGAGGTGTGGGGTCTGACCCCGGGTCTGGGGGCGGAGGTGTGGGGTCTGGACCCCGGGTCTGGGGCGGAGGTGTGGGGTCTGGACCCCGGGTCTGGGGCGGAGGTGTGGGGTCTGGACCGCGGGTCTGGGGGCGGAGGTGTGGGGTCTGACCCCGGGTCTGGGGGCGGAGGGCCGGCGCTCACCCTCTGCGCGGACCACCAGCGGCTCGCTGCGCGCCGACAGCACGTAGGGGGCGGAGGGCGTGTGGTAGTAGCAGCTGTAGGTGCCGGGCGCGCGGGCGCCGAGCAGCGGGAAGTCGGCCCAGGGCTGCTCCGAGTCCCGGTACTGCAGCGGGGCCGCCTCGCCCTCGCGGTACAGCGCGAAGCTCATGCCCCGCAGGCGGCCGGCGCAGCGCAGGCTCACGTTGGCCCCGGGCGCCACCACCGGCGCGGGCAGCGCCACCAGCGAGGGGCGCGGCAGCTCGTCTGCCGGACGAGGAGGTGGGAGGGTAGGGGGTCCGCCTCCCTCCCTCCCTCATCCCTCCCCCACTCTCTCCCCATCCTCCCCTCCCCCCACTCTCTCCCCTTCTCTTTCCCGCTCCCCTCTCCCTCCCCTCCCTTTCCCCCTCCCCTCCCCCCATTCTCTCCCCTCCCCCTCCGCTCCCCGTCCCTCTCCCCCATTCTCTCCCCTCCCCCTCTCCCCTCCCCCTCCCTCTCCCCCATTCTCTCTCCTCCCCCTCCCTCCCCCCCATTCTCTCCCCTCCCCCTCCCTCTCCCCGCTGTCTCTCCTCCCTCTCCCCTCCCCACCCCCCATTCTCTCCCCTCCCCTCTCCCCACCCCCTCCCTCCTCTTTTCAGCACTCCCCGCCCCAGGCTCTGGGCCCCTGTCTCCCGGCCCATCCCTCTCCTGCAGGCCCGGCCAGCGTCTGCATGCCTCTGCCTTCTCCGCGGTCTCCCTCAGCTCCCGCGTGTCCGTGGCCCTGTCTCCCTCAGCTCCCGCGTGTCTGCCTCCCTCTTCCCCCACTTCTTCCCACGGTCCCTGTGCTCACTACAATGCTCTGCTTTTAACCGCCCCCCCCCCCCCATCTCTGTCGTGCACGTTTCGCCCCCCGTACGGCTCAGAGGCTGGGGCTCTCTCCCAGGGTTTCTCAGCTTCTTGAGGGATCTTAGTTCCCCGACCAGGGATTGAACCTGCACCCTCGGCAGTCAATGCTTGGAAACCTGACCACGGGAGATTTCCATTAGTGACATTTTTGAATAAGTCTGGATGATTCTTTGGGGGTGGGTGTTGGGGGGGATTATACTGTCCAGTACACAGGGTGTGTTAGAACATCTCTGGCCTCTAACCCATGTGACGCCAATAGCGCACCCTTCCCCTGTCAGGAAAAGCAGAAATGTCTCCAAATAGTGCCGGACCCGGGGGTGGGGGGAGGCGCATAATCAGCCCTGATTGAGAATTCTGTCTCCATGTAGCTCTTTTTGTATGTGTCATTGTGCAAGCCCCTCTCCATATACAGACGGATCCCTCCTTGCCCCTCCATCCCACCTGTGTCCCTTCTCCATAGCCTGCTCCCCTGGGACCTCACCTGTCACCAGCAGTTCCAGGGCATCACTGCGGTGGGACCAGACATCTGGCCCCCAGCCTCGCCTCCAGTAGCAGCATTGGTAACTGCCCCCCTGGGCTGGGGTCACCTCCTCCAGGAAGAACTCCGCCAGTTCCACAGCTACATCCCGGTGAATCACAGCAGTGAGCTCTGCAGACCTGAAGAGTGCAAACCTCCAGGCGGGCTGGGGTGCCTGGCACCTCAAGGTGACATTGACCCCGGGGGTCACAACTGCAGCGGGCTGAGCGCCCAGCCACGGCTTGGGGCTGGAGGCTGGGGAGCCTGAGTAAACGTGGCTGCCTGGGTGCTCGGACTTCCCGGGAGCCCAAGGAGACGTGCGCGCAGCTGGAGTAGGAGGAGAAGCTCCTTGAGAATCACTGCCCCTTTCTCAGCCTCAGATCCCTGTCCTAAAATGGGAGACACTGGACCCCAACCAAGGCTTTCAAAACTGGCTGTACGTCAGAGGAGCGAGGCATCGCCTCCTGTTTCAAATATTACTTCAAGGGATTGGATCCCAGAAACCTGCGAACTCAAATTGCCCTTCAGAATACTTGTAACATATTTGACATATTTCAACAGTTGCCCAAACTTGCCATCTATCTGGGGGGAAAAAATTGTTGGGTCCCTACCTCACACCATTCCCCCAAGCAAATTCTAGATTAATGTAAAGAATTACACTTTTTTTTTTTAAGCTATAAAAGTATCAGAAGAAAATATAGGAAAATGTATTTGTCTTTGGGGTTGAGAAGGCTGTCTCAAAATGTAAAATGAGAAGTTCAGAAAGGAAAAGGTTAATTAATTTGGCCATTTCAACCTTTTAAAGCTGTATTTGAGGAAAGACATGTTAATGAAGCTAGAAGACAAGTGACAGCACTGTCAGAAATGGCTTATTCACAAATCATATAGCTTAAGAGTGTGGACGGACTTTCCTGGTGGACCAGTGGTTAAGACTTTGCCTTCCAACGCAGTGGGGGGGGGGGGGGGGTTTGATCACTGATGGGGGAGTTAAATCCCACATGGCTGTGGCCAAAAAAACCCAAACCATAAAACAGAAGCAATATTGTAACAAATTCAATAAAGACTTCCAAAACCTGGTCCACATTTTTTTTAAAAAGTGTCAAAAGAAACCTTAGAGCCAATTCAACTGAAAGTCGGGCAAAACATATGAACAGGCAATTCACAGAGGAAGAAGTCCAATTGACCAAGACACATCTGGGGGTTACAATGTGAAAGTCACTCCACGGTAATACTACTTTTTAAAAAATTAACACAATAGTAAGACATTTTTGCCTCTCAGTTTGTCAAAAATAGATAAATAAATAAAATAATGGTTAACATTGTGTTTGGGAGAATATGTAGTAAAACAGGTGCTTAGGTGCATTCAACCGCACCTTTTGAGACAGCAGTTTGTCAGTTTCTATCAAGATACACAGAGGATACGACCAGCCACTCAATAAGTCCACCCTAGACAAATGCACTTACATGAACATGAAAAGTTCACTGAAATGCACACTGCAGCGATGAACGTGAGGGTAAACACTGGAAGCAACCTAAATATACATCAGGAGAACCAACCAAACTAGAACCCATGCCCACAATGGCAAATGCTAGATAGCAATTTTCAAAAAGAGAGAGAAAAAAAGTAGAACCATCTGTAAGGACATGGAAATGTATCCGATAGCAATTACAGAGTGAAAAATGGAAGATGTAGAACACCATCTGAGTCAGGAAATACCAGTTTTGCTTTGGGAGGAAAAAAAAAGAAGAAGCACAAAAATACATGTGTGTGTTAGAATGCATGGACACTTTTTTATAAGGATTCAGAAATTATATCAGGAAGATGAGGAAAGGGACAAGAGCAGCTGCTATACATCCTTTAATAGTAACTAATGGGGGGTTGGCCTCGCTGTGTGGCACGGGGAACCTTACCCCACCAGGGATCGAACCCATCCATGCTCCCTGCAGTGGAAGCATGGAGTCTCAACCACTGGAACACCAGGGAAGTCTGATGATAATTAATGTTTAAAACCATGAATATATGTTAGCTTTAGCATTTAAAACTTTAAAAATTGATAACTAAGGTATTAATGGTTTTCCAGGTGACTCTTATTTGGAGCGTAGTTGGGGGGAAATTAAGAGGAAGACGAGATCTCCCTCATCAGAAACCCTGGAAAGAAACCCAGAGTCATCTCAGGGTGGAGAACCACACTTTCCAAATGGGGGAATAATAATGGGCTTTGCCGGAGACCCTATTTCCTGAGCCCCACACTTCGCCATGTGATTTTGTTAAATCCTCACAACAGCCCATTTTACAGAGAAAACTGAGCCTTAGCATGCAGTGGTTTGTTCAAAGTCATAAATGAATATGAGGGTGAAACCGGGGTTCCCGTTTAGGTCTCCTTCACGCCAATGTGCATGACCTTCCCTACTTCTCTGCACTGCTCACTAAAGTGAATACGGGACTTGCCTGGTGGCACAGTGGGTAAGAATCCCCCGGTGCAGGGGACACCGGTTCGACCCTTGGTTTGGAAGGATCCCGCATGCCACGGGGCAACCAAGCCCGTGTGCTGCAGCTACTAAGCCCGCGCACTGAGAGCCTGTGCTCGGCAACAGGCGAAGCCACCGCAGGGAGACGCCTGTGGCCGCAGCTGGAGACAACACAGGCGCAGCAACCACGATCCAGCGCGGCAAAAAGTAAATAAAGTGAGTGAGGAGGGAGGAGGGAAAGAGAGAAGAGAGGAGAGGGAAGTAAGGAGATCTGGGTGAGGGTGGGCACCAAAATAAAGGCTGAGTAGCTGGAAATGGGATGTCAGAAACACGTGGGAGAATGGGGGGTTACTCACCAGCTGGAGGGATGTCTGCGTGACACACCAGCCCTATAGAGGGTCGGGGGTGGGGGTGGGGGGCTTGGTCTTGTCAGAGCCTTCACCTGCTCCCAGCCCTACCTCACTGCGCGCCCAGGAATCCAAGTCCCTGGGCTCTCTTTCCTCCAAGAAATAGGAATCTTGCCCAAACTTCCTCCTCTCTCAGCAGCCGTAAACTCAGACTTCCAATGCCCACTTATCTCAGAGACCAAAAGCCTGGGCCGAGGCAATTCCCTGGCGGTCCAGTGGGTGCAGCTAGGCGCTCTCCGTGCCAACGGCTGGGGTTCGATCCCGGGTTCGGGGAACTAAACTCCCACAAGCCATGCCACACAGCCAGAAAAACAAAACAAAGCCTAGACCCAAACCCCTCTTTCCTGTACACCCAAGAATTCAGGTGCTCGGACTCCCCCTTTTTCAGGAGACAATAATCTGAGCGCACAGTTCTCCTCTCTGGGGCATGGGGGTCTGGGTCCCCAGTTTTCCCCTTTCCCAGGGACCCAGGTGTCTCAGCTGCCATCTCTCTGTTACATCAAGATTTAGGACTGGACAGTCCAGGTTCCCAGGAATTCAGGGCCCTAGCCCTCTCTTGCTTCAAGATCTAGAGCATCCTGCTCCCCAGCTTCCTCCTCTCCCAGGAGCCCAGGAATCTGGGATCCCCTTGTCCTCTTACCTGAGGCCCCGTCCTGTCATTTTAACCTAGAATTCCCTCTGAACCCTCAGCTAGGGTCTCTTGATCACCCCGCACCTGCCCTCAGGGAGACCCCAGCCCAGCCAGGGACCCAGGGGGAAGGGGGTGGGTGTCTCACAGAGAGTCAGCAGCTGCAGGCTCAGCACCTCCGCCATAGTGGGCAGTTCTCGGTTGGAGCGGGAAGAGTAGCCGGGGCTCAGCCGTGCGGGTCACCTACCGGGAAGTGAGGCAACTTCAGAAAATCAGAGCCGTGCTCAGGGAAGGGAGGAGGAGCGAGGTGGGGGCCCCTGGGTGATTGTGTCATGGCCTTATGGTGCTTCGGGAAAAGTCAGGAGAGTGGGCGGTCATCACTGTCATTAGGCTTAAAAAAAAAAAAAAAGCCAGCGCCTATTATGTGTCAGAACCTGTGCTGCACGGTTGGGGGGCGGAGGGTGGAGGGGGGCAGAGGAGAGTCAGACCCCATTATTGTGCTCCAGTAGTTCCCAGCCTGCTATCAGGAAAGCCACATCCCGACCAGGTTAGTTAAAAGGAAACGAAAAGATGCGCGCTAGAATGGGGGTCTTCCCAGGTGGCTCAGCGGCAAAGAATCTGCCTGCGATGCAGACCTGGGCTCCATCCTTGGGTAGGGAAGATTCCCCTGGAGAAGGGAATGGCAACCCGCTCCAGTAGTCTTGCCTGGAGAACTCCATGGACAGAGGAGCCTGGCGGGCTACAGTCCATGGGGTCGCAGAGAGTTGGACATGACTGAGCTACTAACACTTTCACTTCGTTTTCTCAGGATGGAGATCACACGGGGCACTGTGAGACCCACAGAAGGTCCCTAACCCTTCAGGAATGAGAGTTAGGGTTTGCAGGACGAACTGGTTTTGAGCTAAGACCTCAACTGATAGACTGATCATTTGTCCTCTCGCAGACTCCGTTTGCCCATCTGTAAAATGGGCTCTCAGAAGTAAACTATAAATGAGGACTGGTGCACTCCGCTTTAGCTGGGCTGCAGTAGGAGGACTGGAAGTTACTCCTCCGCAACGACGTTCTGAGAAAAGCGAACCGCGGCCGCTGTGCCGCGACAGGCTCGCGTTTAAATCCACAGCGCCGCCTTCTTTCCTACAGCCTTCAGCACCGACAGCTGTTCTGCAATACTACGCACGCGCTGACTCAGCCCGTGGAGGCTCGCGGGTCTGGACTACAACTCCCAGAGTAGCCCGCGCCGCCACCACCTCGGAGAGCCGTTCTGCGCCAGTACGCAAGCGCGGACTCAGACTGGCCGTGCTCAAAGACCACAACTCCCAGAGTGCTCCGCGCCCTCGCCGCCGCCGCGACCAAGATGGCTGAGAGTGAGTCCGGGTTCTGCCGGCGCGTGAAGCTGGTTCTAGGAACCCCGGGTGGTGCAGGAGTTAGGGCAACGCGGAGCCCCCGTGGAGCCAGTGGGGTCCGGGCCGGAGGGGGGGTGCGGAGGTTACGAGGAGTCTCCTCCAGGGCGGTGTTGACGCAAGAGGGATAGAGGTCACCGGGGGCATCACCTGCGAGGCTGACCCTCCTCACCCCTCCTTGCAGGAGTCGCATCCTTCCTCAAGAATGTCTGGGCCAAGGAACCTGTGCTGGTGGCATCCTTCGCCATTGCGGGCCTCGGTGCGTGAGTGTCCCTGGTGCGGATGTGCATCACCCGCAACCGGCGTCCCAGCTTTACCTTCCATCCCGTATAGGTCCCTTCGCTCCCCGCCCATCATTCCATCCTGTGGCGCGACCCTCACCCTCAACATCCCGTGTCCCCCCATCATTCCAGCCTGTACCCCCAGCCCCGACGCTCACTCTCAACATTCCGTGTCCCCGCTAGTTATCCAACACCCCAACCCCTAATATTCTGACCCCTCCACCACCCCATCGCTCCTCACCCTATATGCACCCACCCAAGAGTTCTATAATCCCTTGAAAGAAGTTCTCAATCCTAGTTGTCCATTATAAATACTTAACCCCTTTAAAAAAAATAATAAATGAAAAGTAATGTCATCTCCTCCCCGTTGCCCCTCACCCCCCCCCCCCCACCAGATTCTGAATTGAGTTGGGCGAGGGGTGGTGGGGGGGGGGGGGGGGGAGGTGGAGCTCGGGAATCTGGTATCTCGTGAAAATTCTCCGGTGACTCTCACGTGCCTCCCTGATGAGAACCTCAGCCCTGGAACTGGACTGCTCAGACTTTCAGGGGTGGGAGTGGGGCTGTCCCTCTGATTCAGTAGGGCTGGGAGCGACCCGGGCTGCTGCATTAAGTTCCCAGGCCTTGTCAATAGCGCTGGTGGGCACGCCCCACACTGGGTGAGGTTCCGGACCACAGTGGTCCGGCTCGGCAGCCACGGCCCACTTCCGCCCCAGAGCTCTTGAGAGGGGCTGATATGAACTGAGATGGCTCATGTAAAGTATGTGGTGGATTTCAAAGACTAACTATAACAAAAAGTATATACCCATTTTTTTCCACCTTGATATATTGAAATAATATTTTGGATATACCTGGTTCATTTTTTTAATGTGTGCCTTTTAATTTTAATGTGGCTATTCAGTTCAGTCGCTCAGTCGTGTCGGACTCTTTGCGACCCCATGGACTGCAGCACACCAGGCCTCCCTGTCCATGTAAATTGCATTGCTGGTTGTTACCTTCCTGACAGTGCTGGCCTGGAACACTCCTTTATATGCCCTGCCCCACCTCCCCGTGACTCCCAGCTCCCACCCCAGAGGGACTGTGGTTTCCCAATGATTGTTATTTGAACCTCCCCCTCCCCCTGTTTGTAACAGTTCTGATGCCTCTGGAACATTTCCAAGACACCCCCTGACCCATACCCCCCAATATGCTCCAGGACGAAAATGTACTCCTTCCGTGACCACCCTTCTTCCCTCCCTTGCCCTCCAGGCCCCACGTGTCTGTGAGTACTTGGCTTTCGCCAACCTCTGAAAAGTGTCATAAACCCTTCTGATGTATGGGGTGCCCAGGGTGCCAGGGGGCGTCCTGGAGGTGCTGAATGCCCGCCCTCCCCTCCACGCACTGACCCCCGTTTGGCCAAAGCTCAGCTTCTGTCTGCAGGGGTCTCCTCCTTCCCCTGGGCCTCACGCCTGTTATCTCTCCACAGCTGTAATCGTGCCCACACTCAGCCCCTACACCAAGTACTCGCTCATGATCAACCGGGCCACACCGTACAACTACCCGGGTGAGTGAGGCCTCCCTGTACTGGGGGAGGGAACCGTTGGCAGGCGCTTCGTCCGCAGGGATCCAAGATTCTGCAGTGCAGTCTGGACTCTGTCCTCTCATCCTTCAGTAGACAGACTGCACATG